>NW_026946407.1:0-344840 GCF_033847375.1 Trichoderma aggressivum f. europaeum
CTGCTTCCCCCGGGGGAAGAGGTTAAGCTAGCTTTTTTAAAATAACTAAGTAGCTGCTTCCCCCGGGGGAAGAGGTTAAGCCAGCTTTTTCAAAATGGCCAACAGGCTGCTTCCCCCGGGGGAAGAGGTTAAGCCAGCTTTTTCAAAATAACCAAGTGGCTGCTTCCCCCGGGGGAAGAGCTTTATTAGCTTTTTAAAAATAACTAACAGGCTGCTTCCCCCGGGGGAAAAGCTTCATCAGCTTTTTAAAAATAACCAAGTGGCTGCTTCCCCCGGGGGAAGAGCTTCATCAGCTTTTCAAAAATGACCAAGTGACCTCTTCCCCCGGGGGAAGAGCTTCATTAGCTTTTTGAAAATGGCCAACTGACTGCTTCCCCCGGGGGAAGAGCTTCATTAGCTTTTTGAAAATGGCCAACAGGCTGCTTCCCCCAAGGGAAAAGCTTCATCAGCTTTTTAAAAATAGCCAACAGGCTGCTTCCCCCAGGGGAAGAGGTTAAGCCAGCTTTTTCAAAATGACCAAGTGGCTGCTTCCCCCGGGGGAAGAGCTTCATTAGCTTTTCAAAAATGACCAACAGGCTGCTTCCCCCGGGGGAAGAGCTTCATCAGCTTTTCAAAAATAACTAACTAACTGCTTCCCCCGGGGGAAGAGGTTAAGCCAGCTTTTTCAAAATGACTAAGTGGCTGCTTCCCCCGGGGGAAAAGGTTAAGCTAGCTTTTTCAAAATAGCCAACAGGCTACTTCCCCCGGGGGAAGAGGTTAAGCCAGCTTTTTCAAAATAACTAAGTGGCTGCTTCCCCCGGGGGAAGAGCTTCATTAGCTTTTCAAAAATAACTAACAGGCTGCTTCCCCCGGGGGAAGAGCTTTATTAGCTTTTCAAAAATGACCAAGTGGCTGCTTCCCCCGGGGGAAGAGCTTCATTAGCTTTTCAAAAATGACCAAGTGACCTCTTCCCCCGGGGGAAGAGCTTCATTAGCTTTTTGAAAATGGCCAACTGACTGCTTCCCCCGGGGGAAGAGCTTTATTAGCTTTTTGAAAATGGCCAACAGGCTGCTTCCCCCGGGGGAAGAGCTTTATTAGCTTTTTGAAAATGGCCAACAGGCTGCTTCCCCCGGGGGAAGAGGTTGAGCCAGCTTTTTTAAAATAACTAAGTGGCTGCTTCCCCCGGGGGAAGAGCTTTATTAGCTTTTCAAAAATAACTAACTAACTGCTTCCCCCGGGGGAAGAGGTTAAGCTAGCTTTTAAAAATAGCCAATAGGCTGCTTTCCCTAGGGGAAGAGCTTTATTAGCTTTTTAAAAATAGCCAATAGGCTGCTTCCCCCGGGGGAAGAGCTTTATTAGCTTTTTAAAAATGGCCAACAGGCTGCTTCCCCCGGGGGAAGAGGTTAAGCCAGCTTTTTTAAAATAACTAAGTGGCTGCTTCCCCTGGGGGAAGAGCTTTATTAGCTTTTCAAAAATAACTAACAGGCTGCTTCCCCTAGGGGAAGAGCTTTATTAGCTTTTCAAAAATAACTAACTAACTACTTCCCCCAGGGGAAAAGCTTTATTAACTTTTTAAAAATGACCAACAGGCTGCTTCCCCCGGGGGAAGAGCTTCATCAGCTTTTCAAAAATGACCAAGTGACCTCTTCCCCTGGGGGAAGAGCTTCATCAGCTTTTCAAAAATGACCAACTGACTGCTTCCCCCGGGGGAAGAGCTTGAGCCAGCTTTTGAAAATGACTAACAGGCTGCTTCCCCCGGGGGAAGAGGTTGAGCCAGCTTTTTTAAAATAACTAAGTGGCTGCTTCCCCCGGGGGAAGAGGTTTAGTAGCTAGCTTCCCCCGGGGGAAGAGTTTTAGTTAGTAGTTTAGTTAGTTTTTTTTTTTTATATGACCCGAACCCTAACGTCAGAGACGAGTTTACAGCCTATAATATTTTTATAAAATTTATTAATTTAATATTATTATTATATTAACTATATAATATTTATACTTAAACCTTAGTTATACTTATGCCTTAACGCTTATAAATATATTATTATATTATAATATACTTATTAACTTATTTTAGCTACTTTTCCTTAAGTAAAATAGCTTTATTTATATAAGCCTTACTAAAGCTTTAGGATTTTATAAATATTCTCTTACTTTTAATTACCTAAATTAGCCTAAGGGAGCTTTTAAATTTATTACTATTATTATTATTATTAAATTAAGTATTATTTTTAAATTTTTATAAGTTTACTAACTTTTTATTACTATTAGTAATTAAGTTTAAAAGCAAAAGGACCTTTAATTTATTATTATTATTACTATTATAATTAAAAAGCTAAGTAACTAAAACTTACTTTTTATAAAAGGGGTTTAATAATAATAATTTTAATACCTTAGTTATAAAATTTTATTTACTTAGTAAACTTTTCTTACTAAAATAACCCTAGCTTAACTATAATAATTATTAATAATTAAGCTTATTACTTTTATAAATACTTTTACTTTTATTAAAGTTTATATTATTATATATACTTTTATTACCTTACTTAATACTCTATTATCTTAAATATACCTTACTTTTATAAGGGTTTAATATTTTTTTTTACTTAAATATATTACTTTTTTTTTTTTATTAATTTATAATTATATATTTAAGAATATACTTTAGCTTATTAAAAAATCCCTTTTTTATAATTTATAAATAATACTTAATATAATTATTATTAACTATATTATTAACTAAAGTTATAATACCCTACTGTATATATTTATAATATAACTTAAGCTTTTTTATACTTTTTACTAGCTTTTAAATAATTAAGTTACTAAGTAGTATAGTAACTTATTTAATATAAATACTAAGGCCTAGGCTATATTATATAATCTTTAAAATATTTTACTAAAAATTATTATAGCTAAAGTATTTATTATATTTATTATTAATAATATTATAGCTTTTATTTAGTAAAACTTTAAACTTAGGGTTACTTAAGTACCTAAGCTTAAGTAATAAGCCTAATATATATTTAAAAATATTTTACTTTAGCTTAATAATTAATTAAGTAATTTTAGTAATATTATTATTATTACTCTTATTCCTAAATACTAACTTTAGGTTTTTATATAAAGGTAGCTTATTATTAAATATATATTTAGTATTTATTAAGTAAGGGTTAACCTAGGCTATAATATAGTCTATAATTTAATTAAGTATTTTCCTATTAGCTTTTTTAATTTTAAGTATAAGCCTTAGCTAATTAAATAAAAAATAGCCTATTTTCTTAATAATATTTATTAGCTACTTAAGCTACTTATTATATAATAAAAGTAAAGTATTAGTTATTACCTTAGTTTTTATTTTTCCCTTAAGTATATTAAGGGTAATAGTAAATATATTAATCTTTTATTATAAAATATAATTAACTATATTAGCCCTATAGCCTTTAAGTAAAAAGTCTATAAAAGTATCTTAGTTATTAAAAAAAATTTTTTTTAAAATAATTTAGTTATATAAGTATAGCTTTAAGTTTAGTAAGCCTAATATTTTTAGTATTTATTAAAAGTATAATATCTAAAATTATAATTTATATAAGTATTATATAAGTTAATATTTAATAATAATATAATAATAATAAACTAGGAAAATTAATAAAATATAATAATATTACTATTATTATTAATAATAGTTATTATATTAAAAAGGGCTAAGAGAAAAAAAGCCTAGCTTATATTATTAAATCTATAAGCTATTATATTAATTTACTTTAATATATTAAATATCTTTTTATTAATAATTATTTAATATTATAGTATTATAAAAGTATATTATTACTTATTATATATAATAATTTATATTTATATAAAAAGCTTAATTATTACCTTACTATTTAAAAAAAAAGTAATTATAAATTTCTTTATAATATTTTAAAAATTACTTTTCTTAAGGATATTTTTATTACCTTAGTTATTATAAATAAATATAAGCTATAGCTAAATTTACTTATTTTAGTTTATAAGCTTAAGCTTTTATTAATTTATATAAAGCTAAAGATATATATAATTTAAAAGTATATTTATATAAAAATTAATATATTATAAATAATATATTTTAGGGTAAATTACTTTTTAAATAATTACTATAATTATAAATTTTATAAATTTACTATTTCTTACTATTACTACCCTAGTCTAATACTTATTAAACTACCCTTAAATAATATTAATTATTAAATAGCTTTATAACCTTATTAATAACCTTAGCCTACTTATAAAAGTTAAATAACTTAAGCAGGGGGGTTTCTTAATTACTTACCTAAATACTCTTTAATATATTAGCTAGGTTTTTTAATAAGCCTAAGTTATTATTATAAAAATATATTTATATAATAATAATTATACTAGTGCTATATATAATTTTTATATAGTTCTTTAGCTTAAGTTTACCTATACCCTTATTATAAAAACTTTAATAAAAGTTATTAAAATAGCTTTTATTTACTTACTTATTTTTTCTAACTTTTTAATATAAAAATAAAGTATTAAAAAAAAATTTTATAATAATAAGTAAATAACCTTTAGTAAAAGTTTATATTAATATAAACTTACTTATTATAATAAATAATATATAATTAAATAAATATAAAGTAAAACTTCCTTAATAAAATTACTTTATTAAACTAGCTCTTTTAGTAAAATTAATAATTTATAATTATTTTATTATTATTTTTAAAAAATAAAATAAAAATAAAAAAAAAATAAAAAAATTAATTATATTTATATATATTATTTATAAAAAATTAAGGAAAAAATTTTAAGCTAATTATTTAAAAAGTAAAATTTAAGTAAAATTAAAAATTAATAATTAGCTTTTATAAAATAATTAATAAGTTATTTTCCTTAGGGAAAAAAGTTAAGCTAGCTTTTTTAAAATAGTTAATAAGCTACTTTCCCTAAAGAAAAAAGTTAAGCTAGCTTTTTTAAAATAATTAATAAGCTATTTTCCCTAAGGGAAAAAATTAAGCTAGCTTTTTTAAAATAACTAAGTAATTACTTTTCTTAAAAAAAAAGCTTTATTAACTTTTTAAAAATAATTAATAAACTACTTCCCTTAAGGAAAAAGCTTTATTAATTTTTTAAAAATAATTAATTAATTACTTTCTCTAGGGGAAAAGCTTTATTAACTTTTTAAAAATAATTAATTAATTACTTTCCTTAAGGAAAAAAATTAAGCTAGCTTTTTTAAAATAATTAAGTAATTACTTTCCTTAAAGAAAAAAGTTAAATTAACTTTTTTAAAATAACTAAGTAATTACTTCCCTTAGGAAAAAAACTTTATTAACTTTTTAAAAATAATTAAATAACCTTTTCCCTTAGGGAAAAAGTTTTATTAGTTTTTTAAAAATAATTAATTAATTACTTTCCCTAAGGAAAAAGTTTTATTAACTTTTTAAAAATAATTAATTAATTACTTTCCCTAAGGAAAAAAGTTAAGTTAGTTTTTAAAAATAGCTAATAAGTTATTTTCCCTAAGAGAAAAGCTTTATTAATTTTTTAAAAATAGCTAATAAATTACTTTTTTTAGGGAAAAAGCTTTATTAGCTTTTTAAAAATAATTAATAAATTACTTTCTCTAGGGGAAAAAGTTAAGCTAGCTTTTTTAAAATAATTAAGTAATTATTTTCCTTAGGGGAAAAGCTTTATTAACTTTTTAAAAATAATTAATAAACTATTTTCCTTAAGGAAAAAACTTTATTAATTTTTTAAAAATAACTAATTAATTACTTTTCTTAAGGGAAAAGCTTTATTAACTTTTTAAAAATAATTAATTAATTACTTTCTTTAAGGGAAAAAGTTAAGCTAGCTTTTAAAAATAATTAATAAGCTATTTCCCCTAGGGAAAAAGCTTTATTAACTTTTTAAAAATAATTAATAAGTTATTTTCCTTAGGGAAAAAGCTTTATTAATTTTTTAAAAATAGCTAATAAACTATTTTCCTTAAGAAAAAAAGTTAAGTTAATTTTTTTAAAATAATTAAGTAACTACTTTCCCTAAGGGAAAAGCTTTATTAACTTTTTAAAAATAATTAATAAGTTATTTTCCTTAGGAAAAAAACTTTATTAACTTTTTAAAAATAACTAATTAATTACTTTCCCTAAGGGAAAAGCTTTATTAACTTTTTAAAAATAATTAATTAACTACTTTCCCTAGGGGAAAAAGTTAAGTTAGCTTTTAAAAATAGCTAATAGGCTACTTTCCCTAGGGGAAAAGGTTTAGTAACTAATTTCCCCTAGGGGAAAAGTTTTAATTAATAATTTAGTTAGTTTTTTTTTTTTATATAACCTAAACCTTAATATTAAAGATAAGTTTATAGCCTATAATTACTAGCTTATATTATTTTTAATTAATTAGTTTTTTATATTTATTAAGCCTTAATTTTAATATTATATTTACTATAGTAAAAAAGCAGGAGTATATATTTTTCTCCCTTATATTTATTTTATTTTAAAAATAAATAATTATAATACTTATTATATACTTATTTATTTTTATAATTATTTACTTTAATACCTTAATATTAAGGTAAGTGCCTTTAATAACTAAGGCTTTTATAAAATTAATCTTACCTAGTATCTATAGCTTAATTAAGTTTTTTTTTAAAGTTAGCCTTTTTTTAATAAACTAAGTTTATATTACTTTAAGTAATTTACTAATTAAATAATTTACTAATTAAATAGCTACTTTTAGTATTACTTTTAAAATTATTTTAATATTAAAATTAATTTTATTTTTAATTATTATCTTTAGGATTAATTTTCTAACCACTAGGTATTTTATATTTTTATTCCTTTTAAAATAAAGTATATTAATAATTTTATATTAGGCCTTACTTTTTTTTAAAGTATTTATATTAATAACTAGCTTATTTATTAACTTTATTTATAATATAGTAATAGTAAATTTATTATTTTTACTTAGTTTATTAATTCTTTATTACTTATAGCTACTAATCTTAATAGTATTAACTATAGGTATTTAATTAAAGTCTTAGCTAGTAATTAATTCTTCTTCCTACTTATTAATAACTAAGTTTTTAACTTTTTTATAAGTATTATTAACTTTTTATAAGTAATTAAGGAGTTTAGTATTAAGAATAAGGTTATAATTTAATTTATTATATTAAACTATTAATTAATTTTTAGGGTAGAAATATATTATATTAGTAATAATATTTTTTATAAAAGAATAATATATAACTAAGAGTAGTAGAGGGAGATTAATTAATTTTAGTAATATATACTTTTTTATTTATATACCTTTTTTTACCCTTATAATTATATTAAATTCCTTTATAATAGCTACTTAACTAAACCTTTCTAAAGCTTTTACTTTTGCTTTTTTAATAACTATTTATATATTACTATTAAGTTTAAAGCTTTTAGCTTATAAAATAGCTATTTTCCTTATATTAGTATTTTTCTTAATAAGGTTTTTAAATAATCTTAAAGGGATAATTACTTACCTTAGACTAATTTTTATAAATCTAGCTTCTTAATTATAATATAGGAATTTAATCCCTTTATTATATTTCTTAAATAAGTAATTTTTTAAGTAGTAATCCTTAATATTATAATAAAAGTAAATAAGCTTTTCTTTTTTTATTATATTTACTCTAAAGTACTTATACTCTAAATTATAATTAAATAATTTTTCTTTATCTTTAAGAAAGTATAATATTATATTTATATTAAAATAAGCTTTTATAAATTTATAAAGTAATTTATCCTCTTAATAACTATTTAAATAAGTTTTTAGTAAAGTATTTTCTTCCTTAACTTAATAAACTTTAATCTTTAGCTTATTTATTTAATTAATTAATTACTTAATAGCAGAATTATCTTAGTAAAAGTTATTTATTTATTTTATAATTTTTAAAATATACTTATTTTTTAGTATTTTATATATAGTTTTCCTAAAGTAATTATTATTTTTATTTACTTAAAATTATTTAGTTATATTTAAAAATTTATTACTTTACTTTAAATTAATTAATTATATTACTTTTACTTTATATATTTTTTAAATATTTAAGTATTAATAATTTTTAAAATTACTAAACTTATAAAGGTTTTTTTTTTTTATAATTTCCTTAGTTTAAGTATATAATATTACTTTAGTTATATCTTAAATATATACTATAGATTTTTTTTAATAAGTTAAATTAATTTTTTAATAAGTACTCCTATAGTTTAAAAACTAATTAAGAATTTTTTTATTTAATAAGGGTTTTTAAAATATAAAATATACCCTTTAATTATATAGTAAAATATTTTTATTACTATTATAGCTTTTAAAATATAACTTTAATTCTATTTTAATTTCTACTTATAAAGTACTTTTAATTAATTATTTAACTTTTAGCTAGACTTTATTATTTATATAATAACTAAGGTAATTAATCTTCTTTTCTTTTATATTATTATATTTAGTTATAAATAAATTATATTTTTTTAAAAAGCCTAATATATTATTACTAATAAAATATTTTATTTTTTATTATTTATTTATTTAGTAAAAAAAAAGGGTCCCTTATTTTATAATAAAATTAAGTATACTTTAAAAGCTAATATTAATTATAACTAAAGTAGTTATTAAATTACATAGGCGTTAATTAATTAAATTAACTATTATTAAGCTTATTAGTTATTAAAGTTTAGTTTTATAATTTATTTATAATAAACTTATAGTACTATTACTTAAAATTAATTAATTTAAAAGTTTATTAAAACTATAGATTTTAATTTATTATAATATAAGTTAATTAAAATTATTAAGCTTCTCTTAATTAAATAATATTTTTTATTAATAAAAAAGTAAAAGGTTATTATATTTTTTTAATTATTTTCTTAAGAGACTAAGTAGGTATTATTAATATTTTATTATTTTAAAACTTAATATACCTAAGTTAAGTTAATTAAATTACTATTAAGGAGATTTAATAAAAAACCTTCCTTAGTTTTTAATATTTAATAATTAATTAATTAATAGCCTTAGTATTAAATATTATTAAATATTAGTAAAAGTAATACTATTTAACCTAATATTTAAGAATATTTATAATCTATTAGTAAAATAGTACTTAAGTAAACTTTAAGTTTCTTTTAGTAATTAATCTCTTATTATTTTATTAATTAAATAATATTATTAACTTTTTAATTAATTATAATCTTTTTATACTTTTACTTATTTTATTTAATACTAAGTTTAATTTTTAAGTTTAATTATTATATTTAATAAGGGTAATATAAATACTTATTATAATAATAAAAATATACTCTACCTATATTAAGGAATTAATTAATCTTTTATAGTAATTTTTTAAAATTATAAAGTATTAAGGTAGTAAAAAAGGTTATCTCTACTTTAGGCTTTTCTTAAAAAAAAAGTTTCCTTAGTATTAATAAAATTCTTTTAGTAATATTATTCTTTTTTTTTATTATATTATTATATTATTAATATATTTTCTTTATAAAGGAAATTTAAAAAAATAATTATTTTTTTATTAATATTAAGTAACTTTTTTATACTTTTTAAGTATTTTATTATCCTTTTTACTATTTTACTTAGTTTAATTTCTAAAGTTTTTAAATATTCTAAGTCTTTTAGGTACCTTAATTAAATAATTAAAATAAAAATTTAAACTATTTCCTTTTATTATCTCTTTTTTTTTTTTTTAAAAAAAAAGGTAAAAATTTAGTTTATAATTTAAATAATAACTTAATAAAAGGTATAGGTTTTAATAGTAGCTAAGGAATACTTTTTATTACGTACTTACTTAATCTTCTTACTTTTAAATAATTAATTAATACCTCTGCTTTATTTTAGTGTTAACTTCCTATATTTACTTCTATAGTGTTTAACTATAAGCTCCTTTATCTTAGTTTTTATAAACACTAGTATTTATATAAAATAGTCTTAGGTTTTTATTTATAATTAAAGTAATAAAGCTTTTATAATATATATAGTAAAGCCTAAGTTTTAATAATTAGCTTTTTTTATAAATTAAATAATAAAGTAATAAAAAAATCCCCTTATTTTAGTTATTATTTTATTAATAGCTAAGGAATATATTTTTAAATTAAGCTATTAATACCTAAATACTTTTATAAGCTATTTAACTTATTTAGCTACTATAAAAACTATAGTATAAAAATAAAATTATAGTATTATTTAATTTAGCTACTGCGGCCTTATTTTAATTAAAATAAAGCCGCTGTCTTAGCTAAGGTTATTTTTATTATAATAATATATTTTAATTTTTTTATTTAGCTAAAGAAAATATTCCTTATTTTATATTACTAAGCTAGCTAAAGCCCAGCTTAGTTATTTATCCTAGTTAGCACTAACTACTAGTTATAAACCTAATTAAAAATCCTTATTAAAATATATATATATACTTTATATTTTTTTTTATAATTTACTACCTTTTAATACTTTAAATTATTTAATTTTATAATTAACTTTTATTTTACTTTTATAATTTTCTTTAAAAAGCTTTAATACTAAAATTACTTTATAATACTTAATTATAATAAATTTTTTTAAGTTTTAAAAAAGTTATAATATAATTTATTACTTTATATAACTTATACCCCCCTTAAACTAAATTTACTTTAAAAATTCTATAATAATATTAAACAAAAGTTTATTAATAAAAACTTAGTAAAATTATATAAAAAGTAACTTCCTTAGTTTTACTTTTATTAAGTTTAGCTACTTATTTAAATAAGTAATTACTTTTTAAATAATTTAAATAATTATTAAATATATACTTACTATATATATATTTTATATTTTTTTAATATTTTATAAAATAACTAAGGCTTTTATATTAAATATATATATTAGTTTTTAATTAATTATAAAAAAAAAAAGTAAATTATAAATAATAATTTTTAAGTAATATTATAAATTATTATTAAAAAAATTAATTATATAATTATTATAAAGTATTATAATATAATTACTTTAGTAAAGTATATAAAGTAATTTAGTAAAATATTTAATAATAAACTTTATTATAAAATATACTTAAGTCCTTAAGTTTTTAAAAAAGTAACTAAAAATAAATATTTTTTTATAAATTTTATTTTTTTTAAAATATATTAAGTTATAATTATTTAAGATTAATAATTTAGCTAATTATATTACTTTAATTTAGTAGTAAAATAATAATTTAATTAAGCTTAGTAAATAATTTAATTTTAAAAAAATTTACTTTTAAAAACTAATTATAAAGAATTATTTAATTTTTTAGTTATATTTTATATAATATAACTTAGAAATAATAAATATAGTTATTTTACTTTATTTTAGTTAATAATAACTTTATAAGGTTTAATAAGTTAATAAATTAGGGCTTATATAAATAATTAATTATATAAAATAGGAATTTTATAAATATATTTAAAATAATAATAGTTAATATAAAAAATATTTAATCTTAGGATTAAAAACTAATACTTATATTAACTTAATTATACTTTAGTAAAAGCTAAAGTATTATTTATATTTTTTATATTTAAAACTATAGCTTTAAATAAACTTAATATTATAAAATATAAAAAGTTTTAGTAATTTTAAAAATATTAATACTTATAAAACTTAAATAACCTTTATAAATTACTTAAGGATTTATAATAAAATAATAAAGTAAAAGAATATAAAGTTTATATTTAGCTAAGTAATTAAATTTTTATAAAAAACTTTTTAAAATAAGTAAGCTTATATCTTTTTAAAGTATATACTTTTTTATTTTAACTAAGTAAAAATTAATTAATTTATTAATTATTAAACTTTTACCTAGGGCCTTTTATTTAAAATAAAATTATTATTAAAGTTTTTAATTAATAAAATACTTTTTTTTACTTTTAGTAATTATTTTTAACTACTTTATTTTAATTATTATTTATAATTATAATTACTTTAGGAATATAAATAGTTTTAAGCTACTTACTTAACTAAATTATATTACCTTTAGGTAATATAGCTTAAAAATATAAAAATAAAGTTTTAATACTTATAAACTTACTTTTAAGAAGTTTATTATTAATAAGCTTATTTATAAAAAGTTTTTTTTTATTTAAATTATTTATAAAATAAGAATTTAAATTTATACTAGCCTTATTTAATTAAAAGCTTAGTTATTTTTTTATAATACTTATAGTTAATAATAATTAATAAGTTTATTAAGTAGGAAATTAAAAATATAATTAATATTTTTATATATTAAATACTTATATTAAATATAAAAAAGTTTTTATAATATAACTAACTAATAGTAATACTAAAGAAATACTTTAAATACTAAGAATTAATTAATTAAAATATATAATTAAATCTTTAAAGTTTCTTAAACTATAAAATAAAGAAAATAATAATATTAATAAAGCTTATAAATAATTAGTAAATTAAAATAATAATTATTTAGTAAAATAGCTTAATATAATTAATAATAAAAAAAGTATTTATAAAACTTAAGTAATTATAAATAAATATATTAAATTAAAAAATTACTTTTAGTTAAAATATTTTAAAAAGGCTAAATATAAAATAACTATTAGCTTTATAAAAAAAGTAAAAATATTATATTTTTACTAAGTTTTTTAAACTTTTATATTAAATAACTTTTACTTTTTTATTTTTATAAAGCTAATAAATAAAAATACTTAAGATTATATTTATAAAGCTATTATAAGTTTATAAAAACCCTTAGTAACCTAAAATACTTATAGTAAATAAGTAATTACTTAAGAAGTATTAAAGTAGTAGGAAAAAAATAAATAATTTTACTAAGAATAAAAAAAATTAAAAATTAACTAAAAGTATTAAAAATATAAAAAATTATAATTAAAATATAAAAATAATAATAAACTAAGGCTAAAAAATTTCCTTTATAATTAATTAACTAAGCCTAAGTAAAATATAATATTTTCTTTATAGTTTTTTTTTAAAATTAATTTTTTTTTAAAAGCTAAAAAAAATATAAGAAAATTAAATAATCCTTAAGATAATAGGTTATTATTTTAAAATTTCTAAGCAAATACTTTAGGAGTTTATTCCTAAATCTTAAGGGAAGGCTTTTAATAAGGATTTTTAATTAGGTTTATAATTAGTAATTAATATTAGCTAAAATAAATAACTAAGCTAGGCTTTAATTAGCTTAGTAATATAAAATAAGGAATATTTTCTTTAGCTAAATAAAAAAATTAAAATATATTATTATAATAAAAATAACTTTAGCTAAAATAGCAGCTTTATTTTAGTTAAAATAAAGCCGCAGTAGTTAAATTAAATAATACTATAATTTTATTTTTGCACTATAGTTTTTATAGTAGCTAAATAAACTAAGTAGCTTATAAAAATATTTAGGTATTAATAGCTTAGTTTAAAGGTATATTCCCTAGTTATTAATAAAGTATTAGTAAGTTTTTATAATATAACTAAATATTTATAAAAATTATATTATATTTAAAAAGCAGTTTTTTATTTATCTTTTACCTTAATATAAATAAATTTATAAACTTTAGTAAAGTTAAGTATTATAAAATAATTTATTTTAGTAAAGTATTTTTTAATTTTATTAATTAATAATAATAGGGTTTTATTTTTAATAATAATATTATTAAGTTAATAATAGTTAATAATTAATTAAAGTTTTTTATTTTTTTTTAATATAAAAATAATAAAGTATTTAATAAGTAAATTAAAAATATAAATATATTTTTTCTAAAGTTATTTTTTAATTTATTCCTTAAGTATTTTAAGTTTAAATTTACTAAGGTTATAAATTTTATAAAACTTTAAGGTAATTTTTTTTTTAATATAATTTTATAATTTTATTTTATATAAAGCAATAGTTTTATTTTTAAGGTTTTTTAATATAATTTTTTATATTTATAATATTATTATAAAACTTTAGTTATTTACTATTTCTTAGGATTAAAGTTAACTTTCTTTTTAGCTTTTAAAAAAACTTAATTAAAATTTTAAAATTTTATTTATATTAAAGTAATTATTTTATAAATTTTTTATTATTTTATTTTATTTTATTTATTTTAGTATTATTATAATATTTTTTAAAAAGCCTTAAATTTAATTTTTTTTATTTTAGATTTTTTATTTTTTAATTTAAAAAGCTTTAAATTTTTTAATAATATATTACTTTTTTATTACTTTTTCTAAAATAATTATAATTTAAGTTTTAGTATTTTTAATAAACTAAAGTTATTTACTTAATTTATTTAGCTTATTTCTTAATTAACCTAAGGGTTACTTTTTTTTAATTATATATATTTTAATAAAGTTTTAAATCTTAGAATATTTAATATATTAAAATTAATTTTTTTTATTTTACCTTAAATTTTAATATTTAAGAAAAATATTTTAGTATTAATAATTTTTTTATTATATTTAAATTTTTAATTATTTATAATAAATATATTATAATTTTTATTATTTTTATTTTTATATAATAATTATAACTTAAATATAAGTATAAGTAAAATATAATTACTTTAAACTTTATTATTAAAAAATATTATAAATTTATATTTTTTAATAATTACTTTTATTAAAAATTTTAATAATTATATTAATTATATAATAATATTAATAAATTCCTTAGGGAGGTTATTTTTTTTCTTAAAATTATTATTTTTTAAGGTTTTTTTATTTTTTTTAAATTAAATTTTATAATAAATATTTTTAAAATTAATAATTATAAATTATTTTAGCTATTTTTTTTTAAAATTAATATTATTAATATATAATAATATTTATAATACTTAAGGATTTTTATTATATATTTTATATTAGTAATAATTATAAATAAATATATTTATAAAGTTATATTTATAATAAGCCTTAATATTATTTATATTTTTTTATTTTTTATAAATTTAAAAATTATAATTATAATTATATAACTTTTTTTTAATTTATATATTATAATAGTAATTTTAGTAATAATATTAATATTATTTTATTAAATTATATTTTTTAAAATTTAGGGATTTATATTATTAAGTATATTATTCTTAAACTTTAAAAATTATATAAGTTTTATAATAAAACTTAATATATAATTTTAGGTTTTTATAATTATATTCCTTAGTAAAGTAAATATTATATTATACTTTTTCTTAATTTATAAATTACTATTATATTTTAAAATTATTTTTCCTAAAAATTTTAATTATAAGTTTAAATACCTTAAGAGTATTAATTTAATTAAAATTTATAAATAATATTATATAAATTTATATATATTATTATACTTTAAGTATATTTTATAATAAAAATATAATATTAATTATAATAATATTAGTAATTTTTAATAAAAATATAATATTATATATAAGTATTATATTTTTAAAGTTATTAATTTTTTTTAAAGTAAGTTTTTTTATTAAGGTTTATATTAATTTATTAAGTTTAAGTTTCTTTATAACTTAAGCTATATTTAAGTTAAAGATTTTATTATTATTATATTTTTAATTTAATAATTACTTAAACTTATAAATAATATTAATAATTTATTTAAATTATTTTTATAATTTATTAATTTTTTTAAATTAATAATTTTAAGTTATATAGCTTTTTTTACTATAGTTATAATAAAAGAATTTTTTTTTTTTAGTAATAGTATTAAAGTTTATTTATTTTAAGTTTATTTTATAAGTATAAGTAATTTTTTTATATTATTTTTTACTTTAGTTAGCTTTATAATAATATAATAAAAAAAATTATAATTTTTTTTTATACTTTTTCTAATACTTATATTATTTATTATTAATTTTAATAACTTTATTTATATATTTTTAAAAAGTATTAAAATAATTAAGTTTATATAATTTATTTTTTACTTTTTTTTTTAATTTTTTATAAAAGTATTTTATTAAGGGTTTATATTTTTATTTAAGCTTTAAGGAGATTTATATAAACTAAGAAATATACTTAAATATAGCCTTTTTTTAATAAAAATCCCTAAGTTTTTATTTAATAATTTATTTTTTATTAATTATTTTAAAAACTAACTAAAGTATAATTTTAAAGTTTATATAATTTAAGAAAATATAAGTAATTTTACTATTATAAAATATATTTATAATTTTAATATAGTTTTTTATAATAAGTTTAAATTAGTAAAGTATAACTTTTTTTATATAGTTAAAAATATAAAAAATTTTATTTTTAATAATTAAAAACTATTTACTATTAATAATATAATAAACCTTAAGTTAATTAAAAAAGGTTTATAAAATATTAGTTTTTTTAATAAAAAATTTTAATTACTTAAGTTTAATTATTTTAGTAATTTTAATATTTTAAGCTAGCTTTAAGTTATTTTTTAATTAATTATTTTATACTTAAAATTTTTTTAAAGCTATAGTAAAATTTTTAAAAGTAATAGTAAGTTTAAGAGTTAATTAAGGAGCTATAATACTTTTTATTACTTAAAGGTATATAATACTATTTTAAATAAAAGTTATTAATATATAATAAATTAGTTTATATTAAATAATATAAGGTAATTCTTAAGGTAATAAATTAATTATAGTTTATATTAATAAAGGTAGTAGGATATAATAAATAATCTTATTATATAATTAATAAATTAAATACTAAAATTAATTTTATTATTATATTAATAACTAATTATTTAAGCTATTTAATAAATATAAATATTTTATTTTTATATAGTAAGTTATTTTATAAGAAATAATATAATATATTATTCTTATATATATATAAAATACTTACTAAGTATTATTTTTATATTAGAATAATATAGCTTAGTTATTTCTTTTATATTAAAATAATATAGCTTAATTATTTTATTAATAATTAGCTAAGGCGGCCTAATAGTTAATCCAGTGCTTGTCTCAGAGTACTATAAGAGGTTGGGTTGTGATAAGGAGGCAATAGGCCCTTAACTACTTATAAGTCCCTTGTAGCTTTAACTATAGCCATTATAATACTACCTACTAATTCTAGCACCACATCCATAGGAGGCTATACTAACACCCCTACAAATCCCCCTGCAGTTGTAACTGTAGCTGCAGCTATTAGGACTATTACTAATAGAGGCTTAATGGGATTTATTACTATGGCTGCTGCTGGCGCTATTAGTATAGGGCTTTGAGTATTAGTTTAGCCTATGCCTTTATGTTTATATAATCTTTCAAACATATTGGATTAATTCCATACATATTATTAAAGGTATATTATTATATAAACGGTACAATTTAAGTATTGCGAGTTATTTAAAGTGTCTCTAAGAAACCTAAATCTATGCTACCAAATGCCCAATCTCCAAACTCTTCCCCAAAACTCGGCATTAATCTACTATCCTCCTTTGTATTTTGGCTATTAGATACAGAAAGCTCACCGATGGGCTCTATAATAATAGCCCTTTCCGTTGGTGATTGAAATATTTCCAAGGGTATCTGTGGTACAGTGTTTACCAAAAAATAGTTGTCGTCAAGAAACTTATACAAAGAGTTTTCGCGCTCTATTCTGATAGTACCATAGTAGGGGATATAGATATGCAGAACACCATTATTCAGATGCATACTAACACCACCTTCAAGTCCGTTACCGCCGATTTGACAAGAAATCTTCGCAACAACAGAACTCTGATTGGCAATAGAAGCTTCAATGCCAACAAGTTGTTTCAGGGTGTTAATAATTGTTTGGTTTATGGGGTTGTTGTCTGTTGTTATCTTATGCTCCATACTATCCAGTACACGCTCAATAAAGCCAATATCTTGAGGGCGTTGGTGTGTGAGAAATTGAAAGATGCTGGTATTCACATTAGTAAGGGTGTTATTTTGGCGATGACAATGTCCTTTTATATGAGCAAGACATAGCGTCATACTAGCGATAAAGGTTATATAGTTGACACCGAGGCAGTAGGGAGAATAGTTAGAAGCATTGCCAAAGTAAAGCACAAAACGTGATAGTATCTCACGGCTCGCGTTAATGGCTGTCATTTTGCCATAGTCGTATTTCCGGTCATTGTAAGTCAGAAGTATATAGGGGAGATGTAATTGTGTAAGTAAATGATAATGGGTAAGCTGATACATAAGTCGAAGAGTCTCCTTGAAGGCGTCCATGGTGTTGCCAGCGATAGACAAAGGCTCGGGAGGGAGCCACCACTGGGCAGGCGTTGAAGCTGCTGCCTCTTGAAAAAGTTTATCCACCTTGAGTGTCGCTTCAAGGTCGTGGATGTTGGTACTATTTCGTTGCAGAATGAGACCCGCGGCAACTATTTCACGCCGCTCAAGGCGATCTATTATTGCATCCTCTTTGGGCTCCTTTGACTCTGAGAAGACGACATGAGGGTCTTGTTGAGACCCCTGGGGCAACCCCAGTATTAGGGATAGATATCTATCTGTAGAGACGAGTCGGAACCACATCGAGTCGGGCTCGATACGATTTGGTGTCTCAGCATCAATAGTTTTCGGCAGAGGTCTAGCACCCCAGTCTTTATTGCTACTAGCAGGAACAGCGGTTCTGTATCGATGAAGACCCATTAGTTGCGCCATCGTCATAGCTCGGCGATTTGAGACCCAAGCACCGCGGAGATTGCCCGTATTGTTACGAAACATAGCTTCCATCATAATGCACTCAATGCCTTCGAGCGAGATAACCATATCATCATTGCTAGTAACAAGTCTGTTTGCTATCTCAACAACCTGGCACATGATACTCTGCAGTTCAGATGATAAAGGTGACCCGCTTTGTAAGAAGACACCCAGCATTAGAAGCCTGCGGGCAATCAGTACTGGGTGGGATCCTGGTAGAGGCGATTGCAGCACGTCCTGAAGTGATGGTAGGTCGTTATTCATAAAGGTCGAGTATGGCATACATGTGACGCCATGAAATAAATTGAAAGTATTGTTGATTTTCATACTTGATATGGTCTCAAGCTCACGTGAGCTCGGCCACGCTGCCAGGAGTTGCTGGGAGATTCTATCATAATCGATTGATGAATTGATAAATGCTTCTCTTCCCATATAGTTGTATGTGGAAGGTGGTCTAGTGCCAAATGAACTGTCAACTTGGCAGCGCTTTTCGATGTTAGTCTAAGAGATAGTTATTGAAGGATTAGAAAAGAAGAAACATACTGTCTTGTCGAGACCCTTTCCTCGTTTATCTGGCGTTGATGTCAATGGTGCATCGTCATGATATTCTTGGCTAATGCACTTGACACGCCGACTTCTGCACCCGTCACATATAGTCTCAGTTGGAGCGGCGAAAGTACATCGGATCTTTCTTCGCTTGCATTCCCAGCAACTTTGCGTGCCCTTCCGGATCTTTCTGCGCTTAGGTGTGGAAGATTGGCCATTGCCTCCGTCGCCATTGGCGGATATCACCGTGGTCATCGTTATGTCAAATGTGGGCAGAGGTGAAAATCAGTGATGATGAGTCAAGGTGAACACGCAATACGTGTGGCGTATTAATTCTAAACCGCCGCGGCGGAGAGACAAGTCGCTGTAACACGTGTTCAAACTGGTTCGACCGCGGTGGAATGGACGCTCCTCCCTGATTGGATTAGGCACCTAGCGAAATAAACCGCAATGGCGTATTACAACAGCGCTTCGACCGCGGCGGAAGGATTGCCCCTCTCTGATTAGCTCTTGAACCCAGTCAACGCCAAGAGACATTAGCAATCTATCAATATCGCTCAGTGTATAAGCCATGGGGACGTTGGTCGCCTACGGTGGTTATTGCTATATAGCCACGAATCTTGTATTGCATATTGTGGCCAAATTTCTTTCAAAATTAAAAAGTATAAAATCTCGCTATATTCCTCTCTCAAAAGCTTACAACAAAAGCGCACACTGCATATACTTTGAATCAGCAACACTATTTCTCCAATTACTTACAATGGTCAATGTTACTATTGCAGGTGGCTCTGGTCGTATGTTATTCTAATATTTATACAACCTCAACCAAGATAAGCCAAACTAACTAGAGTTTTCTCTTTTCAAAAGCGGTTGCCAGGGAGATAATAGATGCCCTTCTTGTTACGGGGAAACACAGCGTTACCATTTTGAGTCGAAGAGTCAGTAGCCTCGTAGAAGTGCGCCAAGTGTCATTTTGATTTCAAAGAGTCTAATATTTGTACAGGAAGCTTCGGACGAAGATGTGATTCCCGGAACTACCTGGCGTGCAGTGGATTATAGCAACCATGGTGCCTTGGTGGAAGCTCTCAAGGGTACACACACTCTGTTATCTTTTGTTCAGATCATGCAGCAATCTGGGCAGGATACACAGAAACAGTTGATTGATGCATCTGTTGCTGCTGGAGTCAAGCGTTTTGCACCCAGCGAATATGGAAGGTAAGACAAGTCATGAGATTTTATATCTTAGTTTTGGCCGCAAATACTTAAACCTTTTTTATAAAGCTCGGGAACTGCTCATATGTCTTGGTATTCTGGGAAAGAGGTGGCAAGGGAGTACTTGAGAAAACTCAATGCGAGTGGGAAAGTACGTTTTGGCTTTTCTCCCACGTTCAAACGAACGTTCCATGGTTATCTAACATGTTTTAGGTCCTTGAATATACCTTGTTTCAACCCGGCCTTTTCTTAGACTACCTCGCATCCCCATACAAAACATCAAAGCACATAGAGCCTATAGACTTTATTTTCGATTTTGAAAAGTGCCGGGCTGTCATCATTGAAGGGCATGGGGACACTACGATTACATTGACCTCGGCGGCTGATACTGCCGCAATGATTGCCAAAGCTGTCGACTACGATAAAGAGTGGCCAGAGGTCAGTGGAATTCAAGGCAACCGAGCCACCTTTTCCCAAATTATCAAGATTGGAGAAAAGCTTAGAGGTAATTTATATCTGCGGTCTAGTCCAAATATTCATGCATCTCTGTTCTAATATTCTATAGACCGCCCCTTTACTGTTGAAAAAGTTCAACTAGAAGATGTCAAGGCTGGGAATCTTACTCTGCCATGGCGCTTCGAGAGGCATCATTCAGCTATTAGTGATGAAGAAGCAGAGGTTATGTCGAAAATAGTAGTTACTGGTGTTTTTCTTAGTAGTCTTGAGGGAGGCTGGGATGTGTCTAACGAACTGAACCAAATATTCCCTGACTATGAGTTTGCGAAGATAGAAGATTTTCTCTCAAAGGTCTGGAATAGGAAGGTCTAAGATATATCCAGTGGAGATCCTATTTAGTAGCAGTTTATATTCTTAAGCTACAAAGCTAAACGTATTTTTCCTGAAACAAGTGGCTATACTTCCATTATTAAACTATTAGAATATAGTAACAAGTAAGTAAATACCCCTATAAATCTCTCAATCTGAAGCAGCAGTTCGGATTGATGTGCCACTTGCTGTCCTTGAAGCAAATAAATTGGAACCATGAGTGCGAAACGCTATGGATAGGCCTCTCGTTGCTGTGTTTATAACGCACTTTATCCGAGTTACTACCAAAGCGAAGGTGCATTCCTTAACTATTTTTCCACGGCAAAGTATTACGCCAACAGCAGGGCCATTGAATATATCAAGAGTGAGGCTCCTGCGCAGGTATGATGGCACGGTTTCCCTCTTCTCCTCTCATTCCAACTTCAATAGATTGCAAGATAGCAAAAGGCGTTTGGTGCTGACAACATTGTGTCTAATACCTCCATCCCAACCCCCTATGACTATACCTTTTTTACCCTACCTGGCGACGAAAGCGCACCTATTGAGCTCGTGCGTCTTGTGAGCGGAGACACAGTTGATGAAACGCTCTTTTGGATCCCTTCCACCCGAACCTTGATTGCGGGCGACACCATCTACAGCCACGAGCTGCACATTTGGCTTGCAGATTTGCAAACGACTGCTCGTATTTCATCCTGAATCGCGAGGTTAGAGCTGATTGAGTCCATGGAGCCCGAAAGCATTGTCGCTGGACATACACTTTCCGTCTGGGGTTCTAGAGCACAGCAGAATCTTGCCCACGGCCAGTCGTATCTTACGTTTTGGCAAAAGGACATTGAAGCTAAGGGTCTTGATTTCTACACCCTGGAGCAAGTTGTTGTAGACAAATTCAACAACACGTTCCCTGGACTGACGGGTAGTATTGTATCAGAGGCGTTACTTAATATTACCGCCGGACAGTTTGGAAGGGGCGGTACATGTTAATACAGTGGTATAGATTTACCTACATATAATAACGCAATGTATTTATAGGCGTGAAAGATATGGGGTATAGTTTACCGGAATACTGTCTTCGTGACTATGAAGTATATTACGTGTAAAATAGGGTAACCAGTGTGAAAGATATTATGAATCTTAATACCTAGTCAATTACGGCCCATAACAAGTCGTAGAGTATTATAAAAGACATGGAGTATACTGTTATTAGAGAGTTTGAGATAATATAGAGATATTAGGAGAAGCAATTGCGAGTATATTACGTTTGTTGGGAATTATATATCTGGAAACTCCAATATAGCGCAGTAATATATAATACCAGTGGCAATTCCCACGACGGAAACAAATCTAGTAAGAACAGCTAAGCTCCGCCTTGCTAATTTTAGTAATAATAGCTGTATTATTGCTCATACGTTATAGATATATAAACCTATGCTGGCTATATTATTAGTTCTGCATTAAACTCTAAATCAGGAGATAAGATTCATGGCCCAATAACTAATAAACAAGGAATAAAACGCAAGAGCTAAAAGTGTAGTATAATATGCCTATGGGATTTCTATTATCTGCTATGGCTTTAATAAAATTAATATTTTATATTAATTACCTTCATGCACTCAAGTATCTTAATCCCGAAACGTAGGTCAAGCTTAGGTCCGACCAGGTAAGACTAATCCAAGCTTGCCTAAGATTGTCGGTAAGGTGCAACCAAAATACCAACAACTACATTGTTATTTCCTATCACAATCTTTACATATGCAATCACAGTGACTTTATTCAAGGATGTAAGAGATACACCATGGAAAATATCTGCATAAACAGATTTTGAAGGTGTTAAAAGGCAGATTATCTAGAAGCCTACTGACTGGGCAAAAAATGGGACATCTTCTGAACCATAATATTACCTCTGTTAAGTCCCAAGCCTAACCACTTTATGAACCGAATGTTATAGGAAGGTAAAAATGAAGTAATGCTATAAAGCAAACGAAGCCATGCATTATCTGTTGCGAGGTGGGCGGGAGGGTTGGGGTATTGTGGTAGCTGTTAAACTAACAATAGAATGTGGGGCTTATCCCAACTCCATTAGGCAGAGATATTCGTGTTATATCAACCCCAACCAGAACATCCAACAGCGGTGCTACTAAGGAACTTATTATTTATTCCTCTCCCTCCAAAAATTGATAGCAGGTAGCAGAATAATTTTTTCCCAGCTCATATAGGAAATTCTCTACTTTATTTCCACTTTTTAAATTCTGTTGCCTTTATACTGTATACTGCAATCTTATTGCCTTCCCTAGTGGGTTAATCACAGTTCAAATCCCTATGACGTCGTAGCATAATAATAAAGGTTAACAGCAATGGAAGTGCCTGAATTCACATAATTATTGGTAATGCTGTTGCACATTATTCGGGGCATTCTGTCCGCCACTGTTATCTATCTGTCCATTCTTTTGAGTTGCGAAGATCCAATGGACATAGAGAGCAAGAGAATGTTCACTTGCGTTACTGTTTCCCCCTTTATTACGGCTGAAAAATTTAAACATTGTTGTATTTAGTTGAGCACAAATGCCATGTTAGCGCTTGAGAGTATATTGATGGCGCCATGGTCAGCGGCGTCTTATTACGGTCTGGCCCTTTGCCACAGACCAATCCCTTGTAAATAGCTAGCTCCACCATATTCCTAATTCTTTGTTTAAACTTTAACCGTGTTAGCGCTATGTATAACGGGTCGTATCATGTTAATGATCGCGGGACCGACTCTGCCTCGTTAATAACGTTGTGCCAGCGTCAGATCACAACATTTCAGACTATGCCTTAGCAGGGAGTAGCAAAGCGGTTACGATAATGATAGCTAATAATACAGCGTGCCATTTCCGCAATAAACGCATGGTACGGGCCTTTTGTTGTTGCCCCGCCTGGTTTCTTTGTAAGCTAGGCATACGGGCCGGCACTTTTGGATATCGGCAGCGGGAGGGTCGTTTTCGGAGGATATCGAGTCTGGGCATTACTATTTCGGCTAAGCAAGGAAAATAAATCTCTTGGCCGGAGCAGAATCTAGATTAGGTAGTCTACCAATCAATTAAGAGGATTATAGTTGTATTGCGCCTACTCGTGCATCTTGATTCCGCCTCCGCTTCGAATAATTATTGCACCTGCTACATAGGGAAGCTCTTATCTCTTCCACAAATAAACCTTGACTGCAAACCATTGTTAGCGGCACTTGCGCGAGATGCGCCACAGTATATGACTTGCCTTATATAGCAGGTATTAGTAACAGCTAGGAACAGAAACGGGATCGACACGTGAATATCGTCACCTCGCGTATAGCTTAGCTCCCTAAGCCTCTCGAGAAGCGACGAGAATCTTTAATCATGGCTCCGTCTAAGAAGTTTCTGGCAGTTACAACAACTGCATATGGGCCGCTTTACCCGTGTACACAGGATTTGAATGCACATTGTTCGGTTAGGACGGAAGAGCATCAAGTTGCATAATCAAAAGTTCGATTGACGTGATCAGTCATGCTGTAAACCTCATCAAGATGCAGAGAGAGCATCTTGCAGTAAAGCAGAATTTGGTCTATAAAAGCATGGTATCACGCCCTAATTATCGAGAATTTGACTCAACAGCATTCACACTACAAATCTCTTTGTCCTGAGTTAAACATCTCCGTCTACTGACACCATGCTCTTCTCCTCTATTGCCATTGTTGCGGCAGCAACTGCTGCCTTGGCATCACCGGTAAAGCCCAGTGCCAAGATTGCAGCTTTACCAGTGAAGCGTGTCTCCAACGTCAAGTCGTTGAAGAACATTGTCCAAAAGGGCCAAGCACGCATCAACAAGATCAACGGCGTCAAGGACATCGAGGCCAGGGCTAGCGGCCCAGTCACCAACGAAGACGTTAGCTATGTTGCCTCGGTCACTATTGGCGGTCAATCCTGGGACCTCATCGTCGACACTGGATGTACGTCTTCACTACATTGACGCTGATGAGCAACGCATGTGCTAACCTGATATCCTGGCTAGCTTCAAATACGTGGTGTGGTGCCCAACGCTCATGCGAGCCATCTTCCACTGGCAAGTCCACGGGCGGTTCCGTCCAGGTTAGCTATGGTTCCGGCTCTTTCTCCGGCACCGAGTACAAGGACACAGTTACCTTCGGTGGTTTGACCGTCACATCACAGTCGATTGGATCTGCCCGCTCATCCTCCGGCTTTCAAGGTGTCGATGGAATTATTGGCTTTGGTCCCGTAGATCTCACTGAAGACACCGTCTCCAATGCCAACACAGTCCCAACCTTCCTGGATAACCTCTATAGCCAAGGATCCATCTCGACTGAGGTGCTGGGTGTTTCCTTCAAGCCAGAGTCTGGCAGTGACAGTGATGACACCAATGGCGAGTTGAGTCTCGGCGGTACTGACAGCTCCAAGTACACGGGCTCCCTCACCTACTTCTCAACTCTCAAGAGTGGCTCTGCTGCTCCCTACTGGGGCATCTCTATTGCTAGCTTCACCTACGGCTCGACGACCCTCGCATCGTCTGCGACCGGCATTGTCGATACTGGTACTACGCTCATCTACATCCCCACCAAGGCTTATAATGCGTTCCTGTCTGCTGCTGGTGGCAAGACTGATAGCTCAACTGGCCTCGCTGTCTTCTCAAAAGCGCCAACATCTAACTTTGCCATCAAGTTTGGCTCGACGACTTACACTCTTACACCGTCGCAGTACTTGGTTCCCACCTCTCAGTACAGCTTATTCGGACTCAGCTCTGGAAAGTACTACGCATGGATTAACGACGGTGGCAGCTCGGGCGTCAACACCATTATTGGCCAGAAGTTCCTGGAAAACTACTACTCAGTCTATGATACTACCAACGGCCGCATCGGCTTCGCTACCGCCGCTTAAATGAATGCATGTTCATTTTTCTCCTTCTCATGAACACAATCATAGCATACTCTTGGCGGACAATTTATCACCATTGCCCTGCATAATGAATATGTTGATTCATTGGAGGGCTGCGAGGCAACTGGGGACAAACATCTGTTTCAGTACTCACAAGTAGTGCTAGTTTCAGTTAGCTTCTAGCTCAAAGTGTAGTTGGAATAAATGCGTTTAACTATATATTCTTAAATTGAGAGTGATGTATAAGTAGTATAACAGATAGAGGCTAATTTAGTTTCCACTGGTGATGTTTATTGACTTCACACAACGTACAAACGCATGCTATGAGTGATCTAGACCAAACCAGCAACCTCACTGAGTGGTCTCCGTAGGCATCTTCTGGGTTGTCTCCGACGCAGCGATGGCACCACAAATGGTTACCCGGGTCGTGCGCTTTCTTGATGGCCAGTAGTTGTTGGTACAATGCCTGGCCCCAATAGCAGAACGTCAAGTTATGCATGACGTAGGAGCTCTCAGAGAAATAGCTGTTCGGGCCAATGCGATACAAAGTGTCCATTGACTGTTGGGTGGTCAGCGTACGCGCATTCAACAGCATTACAGCTGAGCGAAAGCCAGGTGAGATGGCCGTATCACATGGCTGTGAGCTCCCCAGATTGCCAGTCAACGAAGTGTAGAGGTAGTGAAAGCCACAGCGGTGCCCCGTTGCATCTGGCGAGGTTGAGTCAGGATGCATCAAGGATGTCACACAAATATCCAGCACCTCCATCATTGTGGGGGCGAACTTTGTTTCCATGCCTTGTCGGTCGTGAGACAAAAACCGAGTTTTGGGAGCCAGTAGCATTGTCAGAAGGCGGGTGCGGAGTAGGGAGGGGGTTACCGACGGAGAGTAGGAATTTGTCGGCCGGCATGCTGAGCACGTAGTCAAAGGCTGACTTGAAGTTACGCTCCTCTATGGCCGTCACCTCCAGCACTGACTTGAGTCGGTCGCGGAAAAGACGGTAATTCGGCTCTTTCTCTCCTCCTGCGTAGAAATATTCAACATTGAATTTCCATGTGACTGCGCATAGACCGCCGGTCGTATAATTGGAAGTGTCGATGAAGAATGCTGCCTGCGTGCTGACCTTGGGGTTCAACATCAGCGCCCAAGCCGAGAATCGACTCCACGTGGCCCTCAGCCGCTCATAGCCAAACGGACTTGAATGAGGATTCCACCGGTCGGGCAGGAGTTGCGACTGTTGTACTCGTGGCCCGAACCGGAAGTGGAGATGCATATCCGGTGGCGGACGGCGAAGCTCAAGGCTCTGGCAACATGTCGCTCGTTGAGAGGGAACACCACAATGAATGGATTCCAATCTCGGTACTCATTCTGGTGGAGAGCCGCCTTGCACATGTCTGACACGTTGTTCCATTCTGTGGAGTTGCTGGATGGCTTGAAGCATGAGCGTCTCATCTCATCCACATCCACATAATAATACAAGGCCTTGAACCCCATAGCCGTATTCCCCAGACCATAACAGGATTGGTTGTTGAAGGAGCCGGTCGGCACCGGTGCGGGCTGCGGCTGCGGGTAGCCAGTCCACTGGAGACCGAGCCTTGGTTCATTGGGGTCTAACTCTTGCTCCAGCTCTTGGATGGTTGTCTTGGTGGGCCAGCAGCTGGAGTCATCAGGCGTGCACCAATCGTGGCGTACCTTGAGCAGATCTGTAACCTCGCGTGGCCGTGGGGGGTGGGTGGATGGCACCGTCTTGGCAGGGTCGCATGAACCCGCTCCGCAGTAGTCGTTCTCAGGGCCACAGGAGTAGGAACAGTGTAAGCTGCATGGGTTGCAACGACCTATAGCCCATTGCGTGTGCGGCGGGAGGAAGCTTTCTGCCAAATCATCTGGCGCCAGTCGATTCAGCGCTCCGCAACGAATGGTAGCGTAGGAATATACAGGATGATATTGGAACTGGAAGTGGCAGGTGGAGATGCTGCCACTGGTACTGGCGAGGAATATTGTATTGCGACCATCGTCTGAATGGGTGACTACGTAGCGCTGCACTCCGCGACTTGGGTAATTCGGCCATTCCAACGATGCCTGGCCATTGGCAGTGAAGTTCCATCGAGCCAGTCTCTCTTGGTAGTGGTTGGATACTTGGAGTGAGCGCCATATGCCCAGCAGCGCCAAAGGTACTCCGGCAATGCCCGGCTGATATGGGCTCAGAGAGCTGAGCTTAGACGCCTTGCTGACCGCTGAGTGCTGCAGTGGAGCGGCGGCAGGGTTGATGTTGGGAGAGAAGACACAACACGGGGCCGAAGATGACTTACAGCGAAACATGAGGAAGTTACCACAGTTAGGAGTGTCCATTGCGGCGTAAAAGTCGACGGGTGCCGGGGCGCCGGTGTGATTACACGCGAAGAAAGCCACCTCGAGGCCACTGATGTTTGGCAGTCGCTTAATCAGACAGTCTTCCAAGTGATGATTCGTACCACAGTTTTTCAATACAATTTGTCAGTCGGATCGAGGCTCGTAAGCGCATGTTTAGGGATAAGGGCTGTCAGTGGTGATAGTCAGAGTGTCCTCCGTAAAAGTCTGAGCGAATTCGAACTTGCCAGACCCGTGCTGCTCAGTTCCAAACGAACGCCATGTGCCCTGCCAGGGGGAGATTGTATCGCTTGACAACTCTGGCATCCCAAACCCAACAGTAGGAATACTATAATTCTGGATTGGCATGGGTGGTTGGCGGGATCAAGCAAGACAGTGCTGTCGAGATTGGCGGGAGGGCAGTTGGCCCAGGAGTCACCGCATGCAAAGCATTGATCAATACATTCGCGGGACATCCTGGGAACGCTATTCACCGTGCTTTCCGTCCATCCGATTGTGGCGAGATACGCACATTGCACGCAGCTGGCACTGATGATCGGTTCTATATCCTGCAGCCGTCTTCGCAGAGCCGGGTTGGCGTTGTACTCATTGGTCAGCACAAAAGCCGTGCGGTAGTATGCTTCTTGTGGCAGGCGAAAAGCGCTCCCGTCAGCACCAGGTATGACGGCACACATGCCGTGCTTCATCCACTCGGACAGGATGAAACACTGCATGGTGTTGTTGTACTTGGAGTCGGTCGGCCAATAGTAACGCAACAGGGCTCCAAAGATTTCGAGGTACGATTCGTCGAATTCTGAACCATGCTTACAGCTATAGGGCTGATTCTTATCTCCGCTCCCACCTATAGAGCTTGGCCATAGTCCGTGCAGCGTGACTTTAGGTGAGCCTGGAGCGAAGTTATTCTGCTGCAACGCCAGCGTGTAGCCGTCGGTAGGTAGCAGCCCTTCAGGTCTGTGCTTACCATACCAGAGAGAGAAGGGCGGTGGTTTCTGCTCCATGCTTTTTTACCCAAGACGGCGCATCCTCGCGTCCACTTAAGGTTGCACGTATCAACGTGATAGTTGACGGCAGTAAACCGATTGTGCGGAATCGGGTTGGAGGCACAACTGTCCGAATATCCAGTGCATGAGGCGGCAGCACCAGCGACTAGACACGCCAATGCCACCAAGACCAAGGTCAGGCGTGTGTGATACGGCCATAGCATTGGCACTGCGCTTGGATGTGGCTGACCCATCTCTGCTCGATGCACACCACTGTTTGTGGCGTGCGTTGTCGATGATGTGTGAAGGCAGTGGGTCTTCCACCACGCCAACTATACATTATTTATAACTCTGTTTGCCTGTTCAGATAAATAGAGGAGAGAACCCTTCAGGAAAGAGTTGGTGATAAGAGAGTGCCCAGATCACAACGTATATAATAAGCAGCCTATATATACACTTTATATGTTCAGTTCGGTGACTTGGATGGTGATTAGCAGCCAGTGCCACCATTTGCTGCCTTGGCCCAATCGCAGGCTTTTGAGACTACCCAACCGCAGTGATGTGTCCAAACTGAGCGATCCTCTCTTTCCTAGAGGTGAAACAAGAGAGCTGATGAACCGATAGTGTAACTTCAGCTGCTGCAGCCATCACTGCAAACTATTAAATGCGGGAGAACCGGGCGACGTGATGTTGCTGGTAGGAGAGAAGACAGAGTGGTGGTATGGCTCAGCGTGGGAGCTGAGACAAGGGTCAGACAGGAAGCGATTGGAAGTGAGCTCAGCTAGGTGGAGGCACTAGTGGCGGCTGGCGCTTCGCTCAGATGCATAGGCCTAAAGGGAAGAATTCTAGGCTTTGGCCCAGTATGATTGTTCCTGGCAGGTTTCCGAAGCTTTATGCGGAGCCCTCTTGGCACAGTTGCTGTTGAGATGAACATTAACCGATTTCCAAGCGCCTCTCTAGGTCAGTTGTAGGCTCCGCCTCCACAAGGAACCCAGAAGGGGTTGTGAACTATCGGTAACACTATCAGGGGTTTCATTCACTTAGCAACTGTTTTTGTGTATGAATTAGTATACTAAACTCTACGACCACTATCCCAAGAAGAAAGATAATTCTGTGTTTCAGCGTCTAGAATGATTAGGCATCAAAGCTATTAAGAACGGGAAGATCCTGTCCAGCTGGCAAGACGCCATCAGCAAAGGCCACACCTGCATCGACGTGAACCTGGAAAGCTTCAGACTGACTAACATGCTTTTTTTCCTTTCGAAATTAGGAGTCGGCGTTGGGGTTAGGTTGGTCTTAAAGATTTAAATGATGGATTAGGCATTTTGGAATGATTTAATTAATTAATTAATAGATTTGACAAATATATTTGATTTGGCAGCAGCGCTAGTAGGGCTCTCTCTTTCAAGATTTAGGATTTCGATGCAAGTCTTTCGCTAACACCATCTCCGATCAAAGGTACACTCTGTTCAATCTGGGCAAGGTGTAAATCTAGCCATTGAAGATGCAGGTGCCTTGGAAAAGCTTTTTGGGAACATCAAATCAAAAGACGAAATTCTAGACCGAATTGCAAAATTTCAAAACCTTAGTTGTAAAAGGGCAGGAGCTGTTCAAGTTCTGTCGCGGATCAAACGTGGAACAGAATATCAAGAGAAAAATGTCTTGGATAAATGGCTACCAAGCCACGTACAAGTGCTCGATGGCACGTCTCGACATTTGTTTATTTATGGGTCAGTCGATTTCTGCTAATCCTAAATTATTTGCTGCAAAAGTTTGTGGTTTCTAATATTATGTAGGCATGATGTTATTTCTGAGTGTATGTCAGCCCTGGCTGGAGGGAATGGAAATACAGAAGATAATACTTCGTTAGACTAAGTAGCATAGGGAAGTAACCAGTTTCTAAAAGTACGATTGACTTAAAAAGAATAATGTGTAAATTGCGAATTGAAGCTAGCAAAGGCTACAAAGGAAAGCTGTTGCATTGGTTTTGACTACAATAATTGAAACAACTAATAAAGCAGCCAATTCAAGGCAATAGAACGATTCTTTCAATACTGGTTCTTCTAAGTAGTTCGTCTTTGTTACACAGGAGCAATATTAATATTAATACATAATGTATTATTAATACCCATTAAGTATTTGAGAACTCAATATGTTCTCCATGCTGTTTATCCAATTCAGTGTTATTCCCTGCACCGTTGAATTCTTGCAAGTTCCCTTGAATAGCCTCTGTGATGTTTGCATTATGTTGCAGAGAAAGATCAATGCCCAATTTCTCTGGCCCGATAAATACGATAATAAAGAGAAATGCATATGCACATGCAGCAAATGTGCAAATCACTTTACCATAATTATACTGATGTCTCATATTGCTGTTGAACCTCGTAGGCTCACCCAGAGGAAACCTTTGTCCAATAGTCGCCTCAATAGTTGATGAAGCAGACGAAGCAAGATTGCCCAACTGATACGAGGTACTCACAACAAAGGTTCGGAGAGCTGCGGGAGAGAGCTCCATTAAGTGAATTGGTACGACGCCACAGGCGCCTTGAATGGCGAATTGCTGGAAAAATGCTGCTGCAATGATAGCCTTCGTGTGGATAAATGTGTAAGGATATAGCAACGCAGCTCCCAACACAAACATACAGAGCATACTGAGTCTTCGTCCAAATATTTAGGAGCAGTAACCAATGATCGTACCTCCGATAATGGCTCCGACGTTGGAAATGACTTGCACAATAGTTACCGTGGTAGTTGAGAAATTGTATTGATTCTTCAACAATGTCGGATATAGATCTTGTGTCCCATGTGCCTGGTTATAATAAGTTAGTCAAGCTACTATTCTGTTATCTGCAATCCCACTTACTAAAAAGTTGAGCCCTGCCATAAGCAATACAAGGTAGATCAAGAGTATCCAGTGTTGCTTCACAGCTATTTCTCCTTCCTTGATGAACGTTTGTGCAGCAGAAGGCTGTTGCTCTCGAATTCTTTTACGTTCCACAAAGGTCTCCGTCTCAGGGAGACATAACCTCAGAATAATGATGAGGACAGGAGGGCCCGCCCCAAACCAGTATAGCGACCTCCAGCCATGAGGAGTCGTATCGACTAAAGCTCTCGAAAAGGCAGTCGCGAGGAGATATCCAAACGCATAACCTTGCTGGAGTATAACGGAAAAGAGACCGCGTGCGGCCGGAGGACAGTCTTCCAGAGCAGTGGCAGCGGCATTTCCATATAGGCCGCCCATTACAACGCCGTATAGTGCTCTGACCACTAGGAATTGAACATACGTCTGACAGAATCCGGTAGCCATTTCGAACACGACAAAAAGGACGTTATTGATAATGAAGGGCCTATAAGAGTCGAGAATTAGTGGTCAGAGACATCTTCATACGGTGGTTAAGATCTAGTCAAGTTTCTTACCATTTTCTTTCGTATCTGTCTGCTGCAACTCCGAAGATGGCCGCTCCAATAGACCTGAACATGAGAACAAGAGTGATACCCCAAGTAATGTCTGCATTAGTCTTGTTGTAAGATTGAGCAATCTCTGTGACTGTCAAAGGGACCGTGAAGAAGTCAAAGGCATCCCAAGTCCAGCCGGCGAACCCAACGAGAAAGAATAGCCATTGTTGTTTGTTTAACAGGAATAGTAACTTGAGAGGATTAGGAGTCTTGTTCATAGGAGGCTTCAGCGTTGTCAGCCTGGTCGTAATGTATTGACCAGCTGTAGGCCGATTTCGTTTAACATTAGTCGCATCTTGGACTTGGGATTCCATATCACCAGGAGAGTTGAATTCTACTGTCATAGTTGGTAACAAGAGGCAACGAGAATGTGGTTGAAACAACCACTTCGAAGAATAAGTTGTCGTATGTATGTGGAATAGAGATCCCTCTGATGAAGAAGAAGATGGATCTACCAGGCCTTCTTGCCCAGTCCGTTGGGCGTTTTATACAATAGAGATGAAGACGCTAGGTGGAATCGAAATTGCAATCCTCCTGGTTATCCTCGGCATATGTGTGACCATAGAAATACCCGATTAATCGTATCTAATTTATGTGAAGGAATTCATGAGGACGATGTTTGCGAACCTTGTCAGTGAAGTCGTCTAGTCAATTGCAGAACGTAGATTTCAGCCGGCTACAAAATTGAAAGGTCATTGCCCAACATGAAGCCTTATCCATTCCAATTCAACAGCACGTCCCCTTCAAAACATGAGCTAAAGAGAGAGGCGGAGTCTAATCCTCATTCAAGGGGGCGAATATCTTCTTTCCAAGCATCGCAGCTTCGGGCTATGATTTGCGAAGCATACTCAGACCCAAGCAAGATTCTCGCTACCCGTTGTTCTGACGATGGACTAGGGTCGCGCCTCGTTGAAGAAGCTGGGTTCCCGTACATATTTTTAGGTGGATTTATGGTCGCGTCTAGCTTTGGGTTACGGGATACTATGAGTTCACAATTCTCATGTGTGATGAAAGTGAGGCTGCTATGCTAACAAGATAAAAGGGATACATTGCCTTCCAAGAAATGGTCAGCCGTATTCAAGTAGTCAAGCGGCAAACTACGGTTCCTATCATTGCAGATGAAGATACTGGATATGGTTCTCCCGTAAATGTTAGGCGCACAGTCCAAGGGTTTGCTATGGCGGGCGCAGCGGGTATTATGATCGAGGACCAGACTTGGCCGAAGCGATGTGGCCATACTAAAGGGACACGTGTGGTGTCCAGGGACGAGGCGTTCGTACAGATCCAAGCGGCTGTGGACGCCCGCAATGAAGGAGTCGACATCGTTATCATCGCTCGCACAGATTCTTATATCCTCGGATGGGATGAGGCAGTTTATCGAGCAAAGAAGTTCGTTGAGATTAGAGCAGGCATGGTTTTCGTAGAGGCTCTTCCAGATAGAGAGACTATGGAGAAGACGGTCGAGGCCCTTAACTTCCCCATCATGGCTAACATCATTGAAGGCGGCTTGACAGATAATGTCTCAGCTGAAGAGCTTGGAAAACTTGGCTTCTCGATAGTGGTATATCCCTTTACAATGGTAGCAGCTAGAGTCGAGGCTGTAAGGGAGGCATTGGAGTCTTTGAAAGTGAGTTTCATAGCTGGGGCACCTCCACGTATCATACCTATCGAAGAAGTATGTGAAGCTGTTGACTTCAACAAGCGTTGGGAGCTTGAAGAGAAGTATGAATATTAGTGATATTAAATTTAGTCGTCTAAATGATAAAAGGGTTATAATTCGCGAAGAATTGAAGAAATGCTATTGAGAATTTCGTGTAGATACGAATGATGTATAGTATGATATGGTGGTGTCGCTAAATTCCGTCTCTGGTCTATAATGAAGCTGGCTCAAGATTACGAGCTGCTCGCTCAGAGCAGAAGATCTCGGATGAAGTATACTAGCCTGTTTCAATCAGCCCTCTTTGTGATATAAAAAAGGCGACAAGCTTTCTTTTTGTTATCGATCTTTTGTTTCTCAGAGATCTATGAACCATTTATAAAGTCATCTAAACTAATGGCACTTCTTTACAGTCTCGATGTCCATTGGATAATATTTACCACCTAGGCCCTATTCTGATCTTTTGCCCTTCTCGCCGCAGCTTTACCAGCCAGTCGGCCAAACACTGCGCCCTTGACTAGACCAGCAGCGCCAGGATAGTTGAATGCGAAGAAACCTCCGCTGATCTCACCGACGGCCCAGAGACCAGGCATCTTTTCTCCTTCATTGTTAAGAACGTGAGCGCAGGGATCGGTCTTTAGGCCGCCGTATGTAAACGTAATGCCTGATTCAGATTGGTAAGAAAAAGTAACATGCATTATTTAGAGACTCACAAATGGACCATAAACTTACCACATGTAACAGCAAATGCAACGAAAGGGCCTTGGTCAATCGCCTGGGCCCAATTAGTCTTGGGGATAGCCAGCTTTGATCCTGTGGACAGACCATCCAAGTGGAAGGGGTCGAACTGGCCCGTCTTTGGCACTGCGGCGTTGAATTCTCGGACCGTATCAACAAACTGCTTTACATTCAGGCCAAGCTTTTGAGCAAGCCCCTCCAAAGTATCATCAACCACAGGTGTGGCGGTCGAGTAACGCGGCTCCAAAGTCTTGAGGACTTTCTGGTCGAAGATCTGGAATGCGACAGCCTCTTTCTGCTTTGCAATCTGCTCTCCGATGGCAGCATAAGTGAGTTCAAACGTGTTCTCGCCCTCGTTCACAAATCTCTGTCCATCTTTATTGACCATTACGGCAAACGGATAAGAGTATCGGCTCGTTTTGTCAGTCAGCCTGAGATCGCCAACCGCGGGGGCATTGTGGTCAACGGGAACAGCGTGACAACCGCCCCAGTGACCTGTAGCTTGTGCTCCGTGGGAGATGGCGTTCTCAATCATGGTGCCCGTATTATAGCGGCATCCACGGACTTTAGCAAGATCCCACCCCTGCCCAAGATACTGACGACGAAGGCGGGGCGATGCCTCGAAACCACCACATGCGAGAATGACCTGGCCCTTGAAATCGACAAAGCCGTCCTTTTGGCGCGCGCGAACTCCGAGAATGTTGTCGCCATTGGTAATGAGATCATAAGCAGGAGAAGAGTAGTGAGAATCAATAGAACTCTTCTCTACAGCCGCCCAGAGATTGTCGGTCAGACCAATGCCTTCGTTATCGGCAATTAAACAAAGCCCGGGGTTGATGTCCACAACGTCTTGTGTGATTTGATCTTCGCTGAAAAACTTGCTGAGTGCAAGCTTCCATCGCACTCCCTGATCGCGCATCCACTTTACAGTGTCATACGAATGATCAAACATGACATGCATTGCCTCTTTATCGCAGTGACCGCGAGAATTCTCTAACATCTCATTTGCATATCGCTCTTTGGTGAAGGGCACGAGCCTTGCACGCTTGGCCAGATATTTCCAATCCGGGTGAATCAGCGGCTCAATATCCTGCATGCCATTATGGACGATCCTGAATGCAGCAGACGCAAAACGACTATTTCCGCCACGGTAAGCTTTGGGAGCTGCTTCGAGGATGGCGGTTCTGGCGCCAGCTTCGTGAGCAGAGAGAGCAGCAACAAGGGCTGCGTTGCCGCCGCCGACCACAATTACATCGTATGAAAGACTTGTCATGTTGATAATACAGACGTAAAATAAATTGAAACTGAAAGCCGATTCTTTGCACTGGGTATGCTTATCAAGTCGTTAAAGGATGACACGAGACCCAACTTTCGTCATTGACGATGGCACTTTGTAATATATATTCGTTTACTTCTTGCCCATACTTCAATATCCACCCTCAAACTTTGCATCTTCTTCCACGAATATCCACACCACTTGACGTTTATTTTGCCGTCGCCTAAATTGTGTCTCGAAGTATCCGGAGCGAGTAGGATGGTATCCGGAGCGAAGCGGCGCTAAATGGCCATCACGTTGTCCTCGAGGGCCGCTCCGCTCCGAGTTACAAAATCAAGCAGCCGTCATTCGCTTCGTTCAATTTTGACCCGAAACATAGTTGAAGGGAGCAACCTCCTAACCATTGTTCACCTTCACGGTTAATTACACCTTATCGCTGCTTACATTTGGACTACGCATTACGATGAGTGTCCGCCTTAACTCACTGCTTTATGCTCCAGATATTGCTCATTATAACACAATAACGACTGTTAATATGGGTTGTATCCATACCCTTTGGTTGAATCTAGAATCTGTTGGGAATGCAACGTTTACAGTACAATGGGGATCACACGTTAAACATGACATTTGATCAGGCCTGATTCTTCCTACATGGCGGAGATCCCAAACTAACAATCCTTAGAACTTCTTCCAAATTCCATGAATCACATCAAATATCGAAATTAAATCCATCTGCAGTCAGATCCATTCCTGACGCCCATGCGAAACTCGCCCAGTCCATGTCGATTTGATCTTGCAGCTCAGGTGCATTTGAGCTCAGAACATGTTCTGCAGTTGCAGAAGCTGCCTCCGACACCGCGTCTGATCCTATTGGGACTTTGCAGCACGATGATTAGTGGGATTCCACGAAGCAAGATCCAGCGATCAGCAAACAGTAACCAATGGTTACCGGGGGCATACGAACTCGTCGCGGATGAGTTTAAACCAATACTCCGTTGTCCTCCAACATTGTCTCTCCAGTAGAAGAGACAGTCATATGCTAAGCTGGCCCCAAACCGGCTTCGATGAGCCAAGGATGGAGGCTGCCAACAACCAGGCGTGCTGACGGTATCTGTGCTCAACCAAAGCTGGCGCATAATCTCGGCATGCCGTCCTGCAACGTCGTTATTTTCCACCGAACATTTTCTCATGGCCCTTATAGCCTGGTTTATAGTGGCACTTCCCAACTCCGTGTCAACATCCAAGCTGTAAGACGAGCCAAGGACTTTAAACACGGCACCCGCGGCGGTAAATAGCATTCGGAATACGTGAACTGGAATATACGCAAAAAGGCTTATTCTAATGTCCGCTTCAATAACAAAGGTGATAAAAGTAGTCGCAAAATTATATGCTTCTAGTATGGCGAGTCTTCTCTCGGGAGAATTGGGATCGAAAAAGTGCTGGACCAGCAAAAACAGCTTCACCGACATATAGTGAAGACGAGTAAAGTCTGTTCATTTGTGAGTCCAACTGAGGAACTAATGAGGATCAATTGTCTTACCAGAAGTTCCATCCATCCCCTGGAAGACGTTTTCAAGATCAGCCTCCAGAACTCTGACAAAGGGACCAACATTCGTCGGCTCTGATCCCTCAATCTCTGCTGGGTTGTCGAACATTGTTCTTGTAGCTTTACCAAAGAACCCCTGTAGTTCGCTTTGATATATCAGTGGCTGTGGAATGCGTGGAAAATACTCGTCTCTAGTTAGTCCTGTAAGAGCCAAATTGGATAGTGTTGTAGGAAGCGATCCATATCCCGCTGCGTTGCTGGTCAAAGTTAGCTGTAGTTCAAGACAAAACTCACGTTGTGTCACTGACTTATGAGCTACTATAGTACAGGCGAGCCAGGTTCGGATCTTCTCAGTTTGAAGAGGTACTGTAGAACTGCAGTTTAACCGAGAGAAATAGCCAGGTTGATCCGGTTGGTATAGACCCAACTGAGTGGCCATGGTCAATGCAATGTCACCCCATACTGGCGTATTTTCAAGCAATAGTGAACACGTTGGGAAAGGCCAAGTGCATAAAAGCAGCAGTGATTGTATGGTAGTGAGTTGGTTCCCTCGTGTGGCAATCGCTTCCCAAGCAAGCTTTGTGACACAGCTGGATAACTTCCTCAATAGACTGACGTCGCGCTCATAACGACGCGCAGCAACGCTCACTATAGTCCAAAACAACAACGATGACTTGGATAAATAGTCATCGGGTGTCTGCTCAGGGTCAAGAAAGGGGAGGAAGGGGTGATACGAGGTAAAGAATCTGCTCGTGGTTAGCCGCGCAAGACCGCGGAAGTGTTCGGCCATCAAATAAAACATACATGTTGAATAGCTCATTGATGTGGGTATTTTTGAGCCGAACAGCTCCTATGCAACGAGATATTGCATCGACGGAAATGGGGGATGATACTGAAGGCAATGCACGACGATCATTCAGCGGCAAGAAATCGCTTGCCGAGGATTGCGAAGGCTGTAGAGACGGGTCAATAGCTTCACGCACCACCTGTGGCATGCCTCTTTGACAATCTGATATAAGCGGTGAATTTTCCACTTGTGGTCTATCTTGGGGTGTTGGTGCCGTCAAGCCTCCTTGCTGTGAATGCTCAAGAGCATTCATGAATACTTCAAGGCGCTTTTCCAATTCGTCAAATCGTCTGGATACCCCAATTATAAACTGATCGTGAATGACAATTATCGAGCTACTCGCCTATTCTTGTTATTTCTGTGAAAATGGGGATCCTCTTTGCACAACAAGCCGTGTTTCTCGCATCGCCTACAGCGGTCATCCCCTTTCTCGCAGCGAGACTAGGATCGTGTTATGACTGTCTATGCATGAAGCTTATGAGTTGAGAAAGGTGTATTACCTTGCTCTGCCTGCAGGCAGTGCAGGCCATCCTTCGATTGGCAATCATTAAGGGGACTGAATGTAGGAGCTGGCTAAACTGAGGCCAATGGGGGGAAGTAGATTTGGTTGGGTGGACGAAGCCAGTGTAGTCTCTCAGCTGTACACTTCATTCAAACTTCCCACGCACCCGAGAGTTCTTAGCAGCCTTAGTCATCTTCCAAGGCAGGAGCGTACCCCGCAAATCAAAATACCCTATAATATTCATGCACTTTAATTATTTAATATTGTAGCACGGAGAAAAGCCAGTTGACTTTATATAACCCACTATCTGAATTATACTTATAATGATCCAAATGAATATATAACTGTTACTGCTACCAATTTATTCCAAATACCTTAGTCACAAGAACCAGCGCGTTTTCTGTAGAACGCAAGGTTTTTCGAGTTAGTGATTCAAAAAATAAGCTAAGCTATTGCTAGTTACCTGTTTTCACTATACCTTTTTCTGGAAAGGAAGGTTCCATGTTCTCGTAATGCATTACCTAACTCGCCACTCCGGCCCGGGGCTTGTCTCCAAGCCAAATTGAACTGGCAAAAAAAAAAATCAGCAGTTTTTTAACAGCTATGGAGAACGCACTAGAGGATGCACCTTTAAACTAGGTAGGCAAACACTAAACATAACAAAAGACAGCCAGTTTATTACACAGCTATTACTATAAGAATTATAATATAAAATGACTTATATCTGAATACCTAGCTAAATCTCAGTGTAATTTAGTTGCGTTTATTACAACATAATGTATACCGCTACCTTTTAGTATTCATAACCCACCGAGAGTAATACTCTTCATATTAGTGTATTCTTTCAACGCATGGCTAGAACCTTCAATGCCTAATCCGCTCTCCTTGACACCACTGAATGGCTGCTCACAAGCACTCACCAGACCAACGCGACATCCTACCATGCCAACCTGAAGTGCTTCCGCAACTTCCCACAATGTGTTGATGTTTTCTGTGAACAAATACCCTGCTAGACCAACATCGGTATCATTTGCCATACGAATGACTTCTTCCTGGGTGGAGAAAGGTATCAGACATGCCACTGGGCCAAATGTCTCTTCCTGACAGAACAACATGTCCGACTTTGATCCAGTGATGATAGTTGGAGGATAGAAGTTTGGTCCGTAGCTGCGGTCGGCTCTGCCTCCGAGAATTACTTTCGCTCCTCGACTCACTGCATCGTCCACATGCCGTTGCACCTTCTCCACCCCTTTACTGGCATACAGCGGTCCGAAATTCGACTTTGAATCCCAAACGGAGGCTGAAGGGTGAATTGTCTCGGCAACTCGAGTTTTGAGCCGGTTGGCGAACTCGTCATATATTAGCTCGTGGATAAATATGCGATTTGCACAAACGCATGTCTGTCCAGACGACCGGAACTTGGACAAAATCATGCCATCCACTGCGCTGTCTATATTGGCATCTTCAAACACGATAAACGGTGCGTTGCCACCCAATTCCAGGCTCGTCTTCTTGATATGGCGTGCGCATTGTGTGTTGAGAATCTTGCCCACTGCTGTCGAGCCGGTGAAACTGAGGTGCTTGACTAGCTTGTTGTTGCAGAGTTCCTCTCCGATGGTTGGCGTCGACTCTGGGCTACAAGTGATTACGCTGAGAACGCCGGCGGGAAACCCGGCGCGCTCGAATAACTTGGCCATGGCAATGGCACAAAGCGGAGTCTCTGGGGCAGGTTTTAGAACCACGACGTTGCCAGCAGCAATTGCGGCTCCAGCTTTTCGAGTGATCATTGCCACCGGTGAGTTCCAGGGGGTAATGGCGGCAACAACGCCTTGAGGTTCTCTAACGGTCATGATGCGCGTGCCCCTGCGGTAGGCTGGAATCGTCTCGCCGTAGACGCGTTCGCATTCAGACTCGAACCAATCAAGGTAATCTATCGCATATGCCACGGTACCAAGCGATTCGCTAAACGGCTTGCCAAGCTCAATTGTGCATAGTGCTGCTAGATCATTCTGTGCCTCCTTGATGAGATCTCCCCAACGACGCAGCATGAAGCGACGGTCACGGTGCGGAACCTTGCGAAAGATTTGGAAGGCATCTTCAGCAGCCTTAATGGCGTCCCGGACTTCTGCAACGGATAGATCAGGTACGAGGCATACCACTGCATCATCGACGGGATCTTGGTCAACGTTAGCATGGAGAAGGGCAATAACATTGCAGAAGCTGCTGATGGATTACGATCTGTGCTCACCATGTACAGGAAAGCTGTTTTTACTAGCAGCGGAAATCCATTGCCCATTGACGAAACAGCGATTGTCAACTAAAGACGGATCCTCAAACTGGTGGTTTTATTTCATACGTCAGTCAAGTTTTTAAAACATCCAGAGTACTCTCAACATCTACTTACAGTGTATTCAAAATGTTTGAGAAAAATAGACTCCATTGTGGACGACTGTTTCTGTAAAGCAGAGGTATATGGAGTTCTAGTATAGACGAATAATTGATGACGATAAATAGACTACTCAACCTTTCCTTACTCGAGAAGCACACATTTCAAGCTCAAAGCATACCCAATGGCTCCGTTAACGACGAGAGCAATATGATGCTAACTCCGATTAATTCGATCAAATGACGTCGGCGATAACTCTCGACGGTACTTTCGTTGTCGAGCTAGTGGGCGCCACAAAACTCAAAATCACCGAGTGATCCCCCGCTCGGCGATTGCAGGGTTGGAGGCGATGCCTGTACAAACAAGTCCAAATAGCGTTGGATTATTCTGTAGACGGAATAGATGAGTCCTATTGTGTTTACTAAAGGTCATTCGTCGCATCAATGGATAACGATCTTGTGTAAACCCCTCCGATATCACTCTCTTCTCCAAGTGCAGAACAAAAATTATACGTTGTCAAAGTTGATACGACATGGCGACAATGCGTGCAGTTGTGTTCAACGGGAAATACGACGTCAGTGTGGAGGATCGGCCCTTGCCTCAAATTGAGGATTCCAGAGACATTATTGTCAAAGTGCAATATGCTGGGCTTTGTGGAACGTACGTGTTCCTTGTAACCCATGAGGTAGCTTTACAGCTACATCTTTTTTTGCAAAGCTGATCGCGTCGAGCAGCGAATTGCACATGTATCGTGGCCATCACGAGGTCCCGAGTGGTTTCATTTTGGGACATGAGTTTAGCGGCATTGTTACACAAGTCGGGGTTGATATAAGGTTGTTCAATGCTGGGGATAAGATTACATGCCCTTTCTCGATACAGTGGTCTGTCACACCCATAACATTTAGCCATTTTGGACCAACTACATGAGAGAAGTTCTAATATTGAGTGAACTTAGCGGGGAATGCTTCTACTGCACTCGTGGCTTAACCTCCCGTTGCGTCAAGGTTGCATTGATTGGTACCACAGTCTTAGATGGAGCCCAGGCTGAATATGTAAGTCCTTGTCTCTGGCTTTCTGCCATGTCATCTCTATGTTATGATCTTCAGTTATGCCTGACGTATCAGTTAGGTGCGGATCCCCTTGGCAGATAGTACTGCCGTCCTAGCTCCGCCAGAAATCGATGAGAAGCTTCTCGTTTTGATGGCTGATATATTACCTACTGGATACTTTGCCGCCAGTAATGGCTATGCTTTGCTGAAAGACACGGAGAGAAAGGACGCAGTCGTGGCTGTGGTCGGCTGTGGTCCGGTTGGTAAGACTCATCGCAGCTTAGAATCACTCAAACGACTGTTTATTGACCACGCAACTGCCACTCTGTAGGCCTGTGCGCCATAGTATCAGCTCTCCAATTCAAACCGAGACATCTATTTGCCATTGACTCTATCCCTGACCGCCTCGAGAGAGCAAAACAACTGGGCGCTGAGCCGCTGAACTTTGCTACTGATCTTGAAGGCCTGAAGAAGCGCGTGTTTGAAGTCACTGAAGGAAGAGGAATCGATGTTGCGCTTGAAATTGTGGGCCAGAGTCAGGCGTTGAGGCTAGCGTTTGATATACTGCGACCTTGGGGTGTTATCAGTAGTATTGGTGTACATTATGGAGAGGTATGTCAATCACCCTCGTCTGCCGGGGTTATTCTATTCTGATCATTAGGCACTAGGTTCCGTGGACTGGAAATGAGGCGTATCACAAGAACTTACGATTGCAAATGGGCCGTTGTCCGGTTCGTGCCGTTTTCCCTCCAGCGCTTGAGGTGTTGAAAAAGACGCAACATCTATTGGGGTAAGTCGCATGGATTACTTCTTATATTGAGCAGACTCGATACTTAAAGCGAAGCAGTTTCATGTGTGACAATATCATTTCCGTAGAAGATGCCCAGGAGGCATATAGGCAATTCGAGAAAGGCAAAATTCAGAAGGTCATATTTGCTTTCGGCGATGATGTGCCAAAGAAAAGGTTGAATATCCCTTGACTCCAAATGGCAAATATATGACCTGCCCGGATCTGGTGTTTCTGGTATCTCATGAGAAGAATCTCATTGGGTATGGTGGCACTCAGATACGAATTTAGAGGCAAAAAAGGGGCTTGAAGTAAATCTAATGCATACCATCTTATTTAATATCATTATCGGGTACTATGTGCTACGATAGCACTTTCTATTTAGCCCTAATGTAAATACAAGGCAGATGAGTAAATCAGGGAATATTACTTTAAGTACATCTATAAAGAGTTACAAGTTGGTAAGGAAATTCAGTAACTGTATTCGATGTGTTATATATTTATAGTTTTCTCTGTCGTTCATTTCATCAAAATGCCGTTATTGTACGAAGCAAGTTCCCCGGTAAGGTACCACTGTTCTTGTGCATGTTTAGCTGTTGAAAGCATTTAGCGAGGCCACATCCACCATCCCTCCTACCCATGTGCCTAGCATCCAATTTCCTAATGATGCCATATTTCCAAAACCGTCCATGCCTTCCATAAAATATTCATGTGTATCTAATACCTCTTGCTGAGGGTCTATTGCCAATGAGGGCGGCATATTATCTGTTTCAAGCACCGGGTTTGGATCAAATTCCGTCGCCAGTCGCCCCACATCTTCAAACCCATCTTCAGGTATTCCTCTCTGAGCCCCTGTTGCTATGAGACGTGGGCGTTTGATCGCTGTTCTCTGCCTAGCAGTGGTCTCCCCTGCGTCCTGACACATACGGTGAATCGCATCCCACTTGGGACACAGCTCCGGTCCTAATTGCTCTAGGTATTGCCGCTGGTTGTCATCTATTGTATAAATCAATAGCCCAGTCTGTTTGTCTTGCTTGGTAGCAGCCTGACAAACAGCGCGGATAACCCTTCGCGCGCCGGTGGCTGACGGGTATCTCTTCCCCATTTCTGCCAAACATTGATGGATAATATCCAACTCATGGCGCGTCTCAACCTCGAGGTTCAGGCATCTTAGACCGGTTGATTGGACCAAACCTGCAGTCATCATATAGAAAACGAATACAGGTGCCAGCATTGGCAACTCGCCCCGGTTCAGAAACTCCTCGAAAATAGCCACCATGAAGGATGTGGCCAATAACGCCATAGAGGAAGGCGCATGAGCTGTTGTTGGGAACAAAAGCACCAAAGCAGTAAAGTACGCAACCCACAACTGGCGAACCTTAAAATTGTATGAGGCCAATTTTCCAGCTTGGTGGTATATCCGCAGATCCTCGTGCAAATGGCGACTCCAGTTCAACAACCTTGCTTCAATCGCCACTCGATTTGCTCGACCAAATATGTCTCTAACGATCGCTTCAGTCAGATCGCCCAATATTCCACATATGTCAACGTAAGACAGGAATAAGTGGACATCGAGATTAGGTTCAGGGAAGTCGTTCAACGTTAGCGGCCTCACATCAAAACCTTCGGGATGTATAGCCCGCGGCCGTCCGTGGCACATGGAGATCAAACAGTCTCGAGACTTTTGAGTTGGCAGAGTTAGTATATCTGGTTTGCTGTTTGCTCGCAAAACCAATAACGAATTACTTACGAATATCGTCCACCACAGTCTCCTTCGCAAACTTGCATGAGGTTGCTCCCGGTCTGGCTCCCGGTGGAGTCCAATCTGATGCGCCAGACCAACTGTCATGTGCAGCCAGAAGCTACTGGAGTCGATCGATACATGCTCTGGCCCTGAAGGATTCCACCATTGCAGCATGCACATGGCGCGGACGATTACGAGTGGATTCTTCTCATGCCCAGAATAATACAACGCTTTGGCTCTGTGATAAAATGCCTGGCCAACCTCCTGGGCTGTTGGGGCCATTGAAACCCTGCAGCCAGCAGTGCAGAGAGATTGGAAGAGTAGTAACGAAGGTTCGAAGTCGTCTGTCTTTTGGAACTCTGATCGATTCACGATAGGCATCCACGGATAGCATCGCTCCATGAACTGCGAAACTAGACTGTCCCCAAGAACGCGGGTGGGCAATTCTAATGCTCCGAGTTCTTGAAGATACCTTTGATCTACTTCAGAGAAGGCGTTGTTTGGTTCATCAGCATAGTCCTTCGCGTCTTCCTCGTCTATCGGAGCTACCCCTTGGACATATTCCGCGCGGCCGAGGTAGCTTCCGGGACTCGCATTGCTTGGCCGTGGAGGATCTCCTGACTCTGCTCCGTTTGGCTCTGCCGAAGTTAGTAGCGATGGCGCTGATATGCTTCGCCGTTGTTGCTCTTGCGCTGGCATTGGGGTCGTGATACGGGTCTGGTTATTGGTGCTCCGCTTAGAAGGCGGTAAGTATATGGTTTGCGGAAGCTCGCCTTTCCGCTTTCTCTGATGGGGCCTATCATCGTCAACATGAGCATTGGAAATTGCACTCCATCATAACTAAACCTTACACGCAATCATCCCCAAATATCCGGCAATTGGTACATGGTGGCTCAGCTTGAACGTCGCACTTCACCTGCAACCAGATTTAGCCTTCGTTGTCGATTATCGTCATATGTATGAATGCATAGGGGTGCCCACGTACCTTTCTCCAATGACAGGCACTACAAGCTTTGGCCCCTCGACCCATCTTAACCTCTTGATGTTGGTTTGTCATTTATTTCTATGGAAGACAAGGCAGAAAATAGAAGTAATGTTAATGTGTTGGGCGAGTTACGGGTTTTGCGGAGTGCGGGGTGCCTATTAAGTAATAGCCCCGAGTGCTCCAGGGATGAGTTGAGCATGCACATTGGCTTTGCACGGGGCAAAACTAGCACGAGCTAGCGGACGCTATAAAACGCCCTTCCATTCCCATAGTCCGGGGTACATGACTTGTAGTCTATAACCTTGAAAGTTATAGTAACTTTTCCCAGTTACATGGCTCTATTACCTTTGACTGGTATAATGAGATCAATCGGCCACCGTAGTGTATTCTCAAAGTGCTGATATATAATTAACTATCGGAGTTCATAAATAATAAATAATTGACAACTTCCATCTTCAAAGTCTCAGACACCTCACACTCGCACACATACATATATGTATATTAATTATGCTGGGTACTAAGCAAAAATCTTCAACAGCGACTTTCCGAACAGGAAAGGAAGGCAAAATCTATCATTCCATTACAAATTTATATAATCTCCCAAGAGATTATGTCGGGTCTGTTATCTCCTCTAGCCCTTGTGTATCAACCAGCATATCGAGATCTTCGTTTCCTATATAGACAGATGGACTACCAGCTGACCGTGAAGATACCCAATCTTCGCCACTCTGAAGAAGTTGGGAAATAAATGTATTGTCGGACAAATCATTGCAATCCAAGTCTTGGACCGTGACTCTCTGAGAGCCGTCTAGTTTGTTATTCGGTAAACTGCTAGCGGGGGGTATTGTTTCCTGCGAGTTCTTCATGATTTGGGCTGGAATAGCCATGGCCTCGTGTAACAAGTCGACGGCCTTCCGAATTCCATCTAACACATCGTTGAATCTTTGATAGCACGGTGTCGAACAATTCAAACACTGCAAGTTGTGAAAAGGTATCTCGAACTTGGTGATGTCACCGAGAGGCAAGGAACTCAACCGCCTCTGCCACTCTGGCTCTTCAGGTCCATTGAAGTCATCGGAAGTGCACGGACTTGTTTCTACAAGGCCGTTGATGTCGAGCTCGCTCGTTTGATTCAAGTATGTCTGTTGCGCTGAAAAGTTCGGCGTCTCATCGCTCGAAGGTGTTGTTATCGATTGAACCGGGGTAGGTGGCATATGACTTGGATCTTTTGATAGTGAACCAATTTGACGATAGCAGGGCTTGAAACGCTTGCGTCTAGTTGTTTGGACTTTGCATTCTGTTTGATCCAGCTCACAATTGCAACAAGGAAGACCGTGTTCGGCCGCGTCGCATCTTACTTTCCTCCTTCGGCAAGCAACGCATGCTATTGAAGCCCTCTTTCTTCGAAATTCGCGCACTTTGTGTTTTGTGGGATGCGGCACACTCTCAAGGATATGCGGCGTAAAAGATGATACATCCATGACGTGAGTGATTGATTTGGGGCAACGATTATCATTAGAAAGAGGAAAAATAAAAAGAACAGGACACCTAATTGGAACGATATGTCTTTCTGAAGGAAGTGAATACTGATATGCGAGTATAACTTTGCGTCCATCTACCTAGGTACTCATAGAAACCGTGAACGCAGACTACGACTTGTACGAATACAGTACTTACTTGGCGTAAGGTGGTCCAAAATTCTGGGATTGAATCTAGTCCGAAGCACTTGATTAAAACACCGAAACGCCGAGCATACCGTAAAAATCGCCGGATCGCCTCCTCGGCCACAAGCCAACCAAGAATGCAAGTGGATGGATCTTTTTTTCCCTTATTTCGCTCATTCTAAAATTCAATAGATATTATGGCAATGCGTTAGTAGTGAAGAAATTGTTGCGTCTGACCCGTAAACATCCCTCTTTATTGAGCTATGAATTTGTGTCAAAGCATTGGCGGGCAGTCGTTGCCAAAGCACGTTGGAGACAATGTCCTTCCTAATTTCCCCATTTTTAATCGTCTCTTATTCTTCGCAAGCAATCGAGATAAGCTTGTTATCAACGATACTACCAATGGTTTGCAGGCGACGCATCAACAGCTCCTTTCCGACGTCTTGTACCTGCGCAATGCCCTCTGGACACGGCTGGACTCAAGGGTGCGAAACCGACTTTTGGCAGGCGAGGAAATTTGTGTCAATTTACTAGCAGCCGGAGGGTATGAATTCGCTATAGCCTTTTTAGCATTACTTGCGTTGGGGGCAGTAATAGTTCCCATCTGTAGGCCGCGTTGATTTCATCTCTCATAGTCGTGGTCAAGTGCTAACCCTGGTGTAGCGGCTTCAATTCCTGTACACGAGGCCATGTATTTTGCGAAAACCTCACGATCTGTTGGCATATTATATTCTTCAAAGTGTTCAATAATTGGGGAAGGATTGGCTAGTGCGATGCATGAATCAGGCGTGCCTGACTTCGTCTCTATGGAGATCCTCCAACACATTTGCAAGCCACCTGTTTCTGCTAGCACTATAATCATTTCGTCAGATCACCATCTCAACTATCATGGCGCAGGGTTGGTCATATTCACGTCCGGCACAAGCGGTCCTCCTAAGGGCGCAGTTAAGCAGCGATCTTTTCTTGACACAAACGCGCAAGCCGTTGCTCAATGGTACAATCTACAAGAAACCGACGTAGTCTTGCATACTCTCCCTGTACACCATGCTACGGGGATTAGCATCAGCTTCCTCCCATATTTGATTGCTGGTTCTACTATAGAGTTTCAGTCATCTGGGTTTCACCCAGATCAAATATGGGAGCGTTGGCGGCAAGGCGGTCTCACTGTTTTCTCCGGAGTGCCGACCATGTATATGAGGCTGATGAAGTATTTTGAGGAGAATATCTCGAAGATGTCCCCGACTGATACTCAGGGCTATGTGAGCGCTGCAAAATCGTTTCGTCTGATGATGTCAGGAAGTGCGGCGCTTCCATTCTCACTTCAAAGCAAATGGATCAAGCTGTTAGACGGTAAGCGAATACTAGAGAGATATGGCGCAACAGAGTTTGGCAGTGTCTTCAGCGTAAAACCTGGCGACTCGAATAATCCAGACGTAAGATTTCTCCTGCCCCATCTGTCGTGCGGTATAATTTCAGCAAAACTAAAAAGCAATTGGCAGGGCTCTGTCGGGAAACCGTTCTTCGGGCTTGAGGTCAAACTCTCGAATGGGAGCGAGGGAGAGATCTTAGTGAAAAGCCCACATATGTTCCGAGAGTGCGTTTACTCCCCAAAGCCGTTTTCCTGATGAGAAAAACTGATGTACTCAAGATATCTACACGATCCGGTAGCTACTACTGCCGCCTTTACGCCGGATGGCTATTACAAGACTGGAGATATTGCCAGACGCGAGGGCGACTACTATTTCATTCTTGGCCGAGCTTCGATTGACAGTGAGTATAACGAATACCACACAATGCTGATTCAACAAACACCTGGCTAATTGACGGTAGTCATAAAATCTGGAGGATATAAGATTTCAGCTCTCGATATTGAGCGCGAGCTCCTTAATTTGTCTTATGTCACCGAAGCCATGGTCATCGGGGTTGCTGATGAGGAATATGGACAAAGAGTGGCCGCCGCTATTATACTAAGAGACGTAAGTTCTTCAAACATATGTGCATAAATACTGCAAGACTAATGTGAATACCAGGATTGTCAGGCGTCATCCCTCCGATTAGAAAAGCTACGTGCTGATCTGCGATCACGACTGGCAGGATACAAGCTACCGACAATTTTGCGAGTGGTCAAAGAGTTTCCCAAAAGTGCATCGGGGAAGGTTGTGAAACGAGTCTTAGGTAAACAACTCTTCTCTGAGCTCAACGACCCGCATATTCAGGTCTGGCGGTCTCACAAGGGCGGCCAGACCAAGCTCTAAAATCTTCTTCAGTCAACTATTAGTCTGAATATGGAAAGTGATAAGAATTCGCAGAATAAGATGATTCGGTATACCTCTAGAGCAGTGTACATGTTTGCTACATGCTTGCAAGGCGTACACATCAAGAATCGAGTAGTATATAAGCACGAGACCTGGAGGAGTTTTCTTCGTAAATTGGTCACCGAAATGGCCTAGCAGAACAGATTATCGTTGAGGTATTAGCAACAACTACGCTATAACACGTCGTCAATGTAATTTGAAAGACCAGAAGCGTTTCAAAATTATGCCCCCACGTAGAGACTTGACAAGATAGGTAATGAATAGGCCATTTTACAGATACTCCAAAGTGCTGTAAGATGGTAGCTGGACTCTCAAGGAAGTCTAAACAAGGTGCCGTACTATATTACCGCAAGCTTGTCAAAGAAATAGGAAAAGAATGCATTAAAACCTTTGGAACAGCTTTTATACGAGTTATTGTCTGCCGTCAGGTGGTACTTATGGGGACGCTTTTTCAAGCCGTCCCCGCGTAATGAATTTCTAAAAATTCTCTAAGTGCCGGTTTAGATGTTTCCATTTCGCATCATTGTTGATGACAACACGCGAAGTGTGTCTACAATTTAGCAAGGATAGCATCACCATCCCCGGAACCTAGCACAAGTTCTGGATTCTTGTAGTCGGGGTTGACGGTAATGCGGTTTAAGGGATTGAGATCATGAGCGCGATGAAACATGTCCTCGTATACACGACCGTCATAACGACCCAGTGAGCTAAGCGAACACATTGCGTTAGTTCGTTTACGTAGCAAATGGCACTGAAGAAGAACCTACCTATCGAGGAGATAATCCGGTAGAGCCCACACATCAACTAAGCGAACGGCATGGGGCCGTATGCGCTTCATCAGTTCGAAAATTCGATCCGGCACCTCATTGAGTTGATTGAGTGATACAGTCCCAGTTTGAATGAACTCAAGAGCATTGTTCTGCATCGTGAAGAGAGCAAATAGCGTGTACAAGTCCCACATCACATCGATTGTTTCCTGTCCGAAATTCTGCAGGTTGGTTATCTGGTCATGGAAGTTTCGAATCAAAATACAATAGGAATAAGCTACCGAATGGTTAACATAGCCGAGTTACGTAAACGAAGCGAAAACTCACCATGGGACAACTGGTGCATCTTTATAAGCATCTCGTTCTCCGATCGGCCTTGTTTGACTTTCTCTTCATAGACCCGGAACGTCTGTAGATGATAGTAAGCTCAGTGGCGCCGCACAATGCTGGTTAGACTTACCATCCGAGCGGCTCGATGTTCAAAAGCGTCCGCCAGCGCAGAGTGGTCGTTCAGGATGCTAAAGCTGTCTCCACTCTGTGACACCTGGTACTTTTTGAGCAATCTCTCAGCTCTTGTGTCTTGTTTAGTCTCTTGCATCTCCGTGGTTTTCTTGGCGACTTTCATGAGGTATCGGGCTACCTGCTGGGTGATCATCCAGTTATCCCCCTCAACAGTAGGCTTCGACAAATAATCAGCATTGAGTTGTACTAGCCCGCTGTAGCCTCCGTACCCATGTCCTCCCATTGCTCGCCTGCATGTCTCAATACCGTTAGCTGCTAGGTCAGTGCACAGGCTCTTGAGGCCAGATGACAAGCTGTGCAACTCTGCCATTCCACTAAAGTCATTTTGCGCAATTCTCTCCCGGTTAGAAAAGAAAGTTTCCTTCATGGCCTGACCTGTGAAATGCAAAGCGAACACGGTGGCAAGCAGCGGAAAGATACGAATTTGCACCGTTGAATAATTGATAACAGAGGTTTCAGGTGCCTCTGATTGCTCGTCTTTATCCTTGAACTGTCGCCTGATGGTAGTGTAGCGAACTGCGACCGTAACGGCGCGTGCTAGAACCAGCCTGGCGTGATGCACGATTCGTGACCGAGCCTTAGACAACATTGCATTAGCTACATCACTCCAATTTCATGTGAGTAGCCTCAAACCGACCTCAGTGAGTGAACCATACACGACGTTGGGAGCGTCTGGTTTTGTGTAAATACTAGATTGAGGATCTAATTTGGCATATCGGCTCAACATGGTAGCATGTGGAATTCTGGGAATTTATCGACTATTAGCTTATAAGCTTAAAAAGCTAGCTACTGAGGTATATGTGGCTTACCTGTGATGCTTGAAGAGCATGAACGCATTGTCCATGGGTGCGTAGCCATACTTTGGCCCTATGTCTCCGACGACAATTCCATCCAAAGGCTGATGTGTTACCTTGTCTCGAACTTGTACGACAAAATGGTGAGGGCCCAATCTTTCATATTCCACTGAATGCTTGGCAGCAGTTTTCTTGGGGACCAGCAACTGAGCTACTACAATTGCATGGGTAGCCGTGCGACCCAGTGACCCGTTCCACCATTTACTTGCTGTCAAGGTCGGGCTGTGGAGGATGAATGTCTTAGTCACCGGGTCCCATCGAGCTTCAGTTTCGATACCTCGCACATTGCTCCCGTGGCCCATTTCTGTCTGTGCATAAGCCCCTATCACCTCCCATCGACCATGCTTAGGAAGCCAGTACTGCTGCTGCTCATCACTAGCCTGTTCTCGGAGTGTCTGCCGGAACATGGTCGTATGGAGAGTATAGGGCGACACGTCGTCAACGAGGTATTTGGCCATCTCGTACTCCTCGTCTGACCAGTGATACTGATCGGCCATTCGTCGGAGAAGCTTTGCCCGAGCCAGACCAAGTAGATATCGGTCAGGCCGAGAGAGATTCATTTGAGTTTGCTTAGAGAGAAGCTTTTGGCCCGTTAACAAAGGCAAGAGCCTCCGCTGCATCTGAAGCCAATCCTTGCCCAAGATGAATTGAGAGAGAGAATCTACTGGAATTGATGAGCGAGCTCTCTCTGATTCTATTAGGACGCTCCCCCCCGGAGTGGCGGGCTTGAGTTCACTGGTGAAGTCTCTCTGCATCGTGTACGAGGTGTTGCTTTCTCCTTGGCTGCTAAGTTAGGCGATGATCAAAATACCTATCCTAAAGCTGCCTAAATAGTCTATAATATGTACTGTAGACGCCACTATGTAAAACTATCGCATGACAATGTTCTTGAAGAATTAGGTGCTTGGGTCGAACGATCACAGGTGATTTTTCCTGGGAGGAATCGCCGATGATGCGGTCTACCGGCGAATCAGCTAGGATGCGGCGCCGAAGGTACCAAGGCGCGTCATAGTGCCGGCAATAGCGCCGGTGATTTTTTGACAGGAAGCCCAATGTTGCGGGGGACATGGCGTTTTTAGGAGCACCTCAGGTCAAGTGACTGACCGAACTACTCTTCGTCTTTCTAAGATTTCAAAATGAATTAGTAAGTTTATGGGAATTTATTGACAAAACGTACAGTTTGGTTTGGTTTGGTATATTTAACGTCATGACAAAATGTACGGAGTACTGCCTTTGGCAACGCTGAGGCGTCTCCATATTAACTGGGGTCCTCGAATTTTCGTGAGAGTAAGGGTACGGTAAATCCATGGTTAATATTGGGCCAAAAAAGAGCAACACGTGTCCAGAGTTTGATGTGAAACTAATAATTAATATACGAAGCGTGAGTATTTAGACAATTAATTTCCATAGATGGCTATATTAGCTTAAAGCAGAGCAGTTCTAATGGAGTACTGGATCTAAGACATTGTGATTGCGGATACATGTATGTAAGCAGGGAATGACGAGATCCATAGCGAGACGCAATCCAGGGCCTCCAAGGCCAAATGAGTTTGATGGCATGTTCAAAGAGTATAGATGAAGAGAGGACTCTTGTCGCCCATTCGATCCAACTCTTCGGGCGTATATTTTTCAAGAATCTCCTCGCGACTCATACTCTCACGCTTCTTGTTGATACGTTGCAAAGCAACACGCATGACCATACCAGCCGAACTAGCGACCAAGAGGATACCAAGGGAAAAGCCAAATCCCAACCAATAGTTGGGTGCCTGCTGCTTGAGGTAAATATTTGTTCCCACTGCGCCGCCTAAGTTGCCGATACTGATCTGTAGGCCCAGTCCAATATTACGCTTCCACGTTCCCGCCAAGTTATTCGCTGTTCCCAGTCAACAAGCCGAAATATCGGGACGATAATAGGAAGGAAGCATACCGTTCCACGATACAACGCCCGTAATTGTTGTATATAACCCGATAGCTACGATAAACAATGCTCCATACACCGCGCCCGGATACCTTTCTTTTGGTATGGCCATCACAATGACCAAGCCGAGCGCGCCGAACAGCTGTGGAATGATGATAAAGGGAGATCGAGTCTTGAGGCGATCAGAAAAATACGCCGACGTCACGGTAGCTATGACGGCTGCAATGTACACAGGAATGGTGAGGAGTTGCTGAGCTGCCTGTTAGTAAAGGTTTATCAACGGCGGCAATCTCGACTTACCGCGTTGGTGGCCGAGTAGCCTAGCTCGTCAATGACGACTGGTAGGGTATAAATAAAGCTGTGAGAGGCAAAGCCAAACATTGTGAGCCATCTTGAAGATAGAGAACGCTAAATTTTTATTCAATGCAAATGCACAATGCTTACCCGTAAATTGGCATAGCATTCCCCCAATAAACCAGTATTGACATCCAGATTTTCCAATCTGTAAAGGCTTGCCAAAAGTATTCCCATTTAAATGGATCACTTTCACCGTCGTGTTGGGCTTGCTGGAATTCCCGAAGGCGATTCACAACATGTTTTTTCTCCGTATCATTGAGGAAGTTGCAACTCATGGGATCGTTGGGTAAAAGAAAGGGGGTGGCAACAGCAACGACTACCGTAAGCAGTCCTTCAATAATGAATATCCTATGATGAGCTTGGTAAGCGCAGATCTAGTAAAATATACCAATCGTTTTTTCTGAGAGAAGGGTTACTCCTTACCACCGCCATCCTGCAAGCCCACCAACCCCATCCATTTTCTCAATGGCAAAGGCAAGAAGACCAGAGAAAGCACCAGACAGGGCACCAGCCCCATAAAAGTAGCCCATTCGTAACTGAACCTCATGACGTGGATACCAACATGTCAGAAGATACGAGGCTGCGGGAAAGAAACCAGCCTTTCTCCTTTGTCAATAATATCGTTCATTATAGACAGCGGGTTCAACAGTGATGTAAATACCTCTGCAATACCAAGGAAAACTCTGGCTACCACAAGGCCAGCGTAGCTTTGAACAATCCCCATCAAACTACATTGGCGCTGTTTAAGTTATAGGTTCTTATATCTTGACTGACGGGATTTGCTACTCACGTCATAATCGTCCCCCAAGATAGCATTATAATAGGGATCCACACGCGTGGCTTCAAAATCTTGAGAAGTATATTGCTAGGAACTTCGAAGAGGCCATACGGAATGAAAAACATTGTCAAAGCGATGTTGTATTGCGTTCCGGTGAGATGTAAATCTTTGCTCAAGCCAGCAACATTGGCGTTTCCCACTATAAACGACGATCAGTATATTTCCCTAATAGAATAGCGGAGGCACGGCTAGAGGAAGGGAAATCACCATTGCCTCGGTCGAGGAAAGAAAGGAGGTAGAGAACTGAGAGAAGTGGAATCAGTCGAAGATCGATACGACGCAGTATTTTCTTGAATTCGGCCTCGTCTAGCTGTGGGATGGATTCGCCGTTTAGATCGGCGTCCTCAACCATGCTGATTTCCTTCTTGTTATCCATGGTACCGGCTGTAATCATGACGAGCCCACTGGGGAACGTTTTGGGACATTAATGTCAGAGTCATGTCAGATGAGTAGCTTATATAGAAGTCACATATTCAGCTAAGAGTCTCTCCACTTCAGTAAAAGCCAAGAGTAATACTTTTCCGTTCTTTGTCAGATTACATGAATCGCCGTTAGTTAAATCATGTTGCCCATTTCATGTGCACTAAAAGCTGTATGTATAACGCCTATTGGCATTAGCGTGCGTCCCCGCCTTGAGGATGTATGGATTGGTGAAGCCAGAAGCACATGGCAGTCTCCTTGTGGATGGTCTCGGTGTATTCTTCGTGGGCCGTGGCACAGCGTTGGGCGCGGGGAAAGTCTGGGGTAGATATGGGGTACTTTGTGCTAGCTCGTGGGGGATAAAACGCCGAACACTTATCCCACACATCTGCCTTGAAGGCGATACGATCCAAAGAAATGCTTGCTAAATATATGTAAACCTTTCAACAGTCTTACATAATCCACGCGTCGTCGGTAAGAGATTGGGATTGGCACAGGTGCCTAACAAAGCAGCTTTAAGATCGAGTATCTACACTTGCGTGCTATCGATTACCACCACGCTCTTACCCTTCATTAACCCTGAATGCGCGTCTTTGACCATGGTTGGTATCTCTCGCAAGCCGTGATAGACATTGGTTTTAACCTCTAATCCATACTGTACTGCGAATTCCAGCATCTCTTGTGTTTGCTTCGGAGACGCCGTCAACGAGCCAACCACACAGATATCCCGAAAGATGAGTTCGCGATGTGGAATATTTACCTCAATGGGCTTTAAATAGATTGACTTAGTAAGCGATGAATACATAAGATGTTTTGGAATGGATTCACATACCTGAGCAACCTGTACCATTCGACCGTGCTTCCTAGTCACAGCACATGCGAGGGCGGCTGCCGAGGCGGCATCGCTCAGGTTAATGGTGGCAGATACGCCTTTGTTTTGAGTAGCTTTCCAAACTTGCTTTACGGCAGAGTCGGGCCCACTTCGCACATCAACAACAACTTCTGCTCCAGATTCTCTCGATAGACTGATCCCTTCATCACGAGCATCTAGCCCGACTACTCGCAGCCCCTTGGCCTTTGCAAACTGAACGGCTAAGTGACCCAGACCTCCTCCAGATCCAACGATGCCTAACCAATCTCCAGCCTTCAGTTCAGTTCGTAGCAGTGCGCGCCACACGGTGATACCAGCACAAGCCAAGGGCGCTGCGTCTGTAAAGTGTAAGGCATCTGGGACAAGCGACGCGCTCCGTGAGTCAATCAGGATGTACTCAGCAAAAGCACCATCGACCTGAAGCCCAATGCCACCAGTACGATACGAGCAGTATTGGGGGTGTTCGCTATTGCAGTCTTCACACTGCCAACACTGATGGAAAGGGATTCCAGCAAGAACGCGATCGCGTAATGCAAACTTGGTCACGGCCTCACCCTTTGCAACAACCGTGCCTACACCTTCGTGAGAGGCCGTAATAGGCAGGGTTGTTCCTGCCATCGTGCCTTCTTGGACCATAGAATCCGTGTGACATAATGAGGCGACTGCAGTCTTCAGTAGAAGATCGTGTGGTCCGATGCTCTGAGGTACAGGTAACTCGTGAATTACATAGGGTTTATTAAACTGTCAATGATATGCTTCTCAGTTATCTTTTTCTCTCTAATTAAAACACTATATATGAGGCCATACCTGTAAAACCTGGCAGGCGAGCATTTTCTTCGGGATCTCCTGATCTGCCATGATGTAAATGAGGTATAATAGAACAGTATATTGTCGCGGCGCTAATAGCTCGAGTTGTTGATGAACAGTAATCACTGTACCTTTCAGATGAATCCGATATTTAAAGATGGGCCATTCAGGATACTGGGCTAAAAGTCACTAGGAAAAACGCCGAGAGCGTTAAGGCTTCGCCGTCGGATTTTTCGAAGCATCCGGAGAAAGTGGGATACGCGTGTTCCCCCCGCATCTTGGTGTGTGCTGAATGGCTTTAATCCTACAATACCGTGAGGAAAGTTACATCCTCTTCATGTATACAGCCACTGTTATATAAATGAATACAACTAAGAGCCACTCCGACTCAAGCTTTCATTAACAGAGTACAGACGCACTGGATATTGCTGCAATCGTTACAACAATGGCATTTTGGAACTTCGAGGCAGAATTGCGACCCACTCTGTCCAGACTGGAATCCTACTTCAATGCCAATGAGGAGTTCCGGGTTTCTTCCATTGGACATGACGTGTCGTTTGGCATTACATGTAGCGACACTCAGTGTACCCTACTTGTGACTATCAGGGCTGGCCAAGCACTTTTAGGATGGAACAATCAACAACAGACTGAATTCGCCCTGGCCGCTCGATCTGAAGACTGGAAAGAGTTCTTTTCTCCTATTCCCAAGCCTCCGTATCAATCTTACTGGGGTATCTTGCGCATACTCGGTTATGAACCTGGAGTGGGTATCTTAGGAGATATTCAAGCCTTTGGAAGAAGCGCGAGGCTGTGGAGGCTCTTCCTTGACGCAGCACGTCGGCATATAGTGAACACAAAGGCGCCAGTCACAAATGGTACCGGATACCATGAGGATCAGGAGGACGATTCTATTGTGGGACGTTATGCATGGCTCGATTTGCCTGTATTTGGTCGCACTAAGATCTTCTATGAGATCGCAGGGGAGGGACCAAGGCAGATCCTGTGGCTTCACACCGCCGGTGCCGACTCCCGTGAATATCATGATCTCATGAACAACAGGAGTCTCCAAGAGCGATATACTATGTACGCATTTGACTTACCTGGTCATGGGAGATCATATCCAGGCCAACAACAACCACCACAAGGATATACCAATGACGAAGACACATATGTTGAGATTATACACCAAGTCATCAAAAAACTGAGGCTCCACCAGCCTATTGTATCTGGTGCCAGTATGGCAGGCCATGTTTGTCTTGCGGTCGCAATTAAAGCTAAAGAGCTCGGAATTGGAGGAGTCATTCCAGTGGAAGCAGCCGCTCATCTGCCTTTAGTACAACCCCCCTACGAGCTTGGTGGTCATCTCAATGAATCGGTCATAAACCCAGAGCGAGTATGTGGGATGATTGCTCCTACGACACCCGAATTCCAAAAACGATTAATCTGGTGGATCTATTCGTCTCAATCTGCTGGGATATTCCAAGGTGACCTAAAGTTCTACTTCCGTGGTTGGGATGGAAGAGGGCGTATTGAGAAGATTGATACGAAATTGTGTCCGGTTTACATGTTAACTGGTGAGTATGACTATAGCTGCACCCCTGAGATGAGTGGCGAAGCCGCAGCCCAAATTCCTGGCGCTCGGTTCGAGAAGATGGAACGGATGGGCCACTTTCCGATGACGGAAAACCCTCGAGAGTTTATGGTCTATTTAAACAGAGCGCTTGAATTCATAGAAGAGTCTCGTAGCCAGTAAAACGAGGGGAGATATTCATACGCTAGCAAATATTTAGCATATACTGAAATTTAAACCAGGGTGCTGAGCTCCTTAAATGCATGGTAAGCGTAAGAGTACGCTATATAGCACGAACCGAAGCTGCAAGTTTCCTGTGTCACAAAGTGAGATTAAATCTTAGCCTTTGGCTGTCTTGATACTTCACGGCTGTGGATATGGCTAATCTTTTGAAACTCTCGCAGAGCCTCCCCGTACAACTCTAACCTCAACAACGCAAAGACGCCCATCTTTGCTTTTCCTTTGACTTTTTCTGCCAAAGCAACTGCCTTGTTTAACATCTCTTCGGGCGGGGCAATTTCATCCACAATGCCCGCTTCGAATGCTTCCTTGCCAGTGAACTTGTGCGCTTCCAACAACACTGTCCTTGACACCTGTGGACGTAGCTTCGCACGAAGTAACGACCCCATGCCGTCAAAATGGAGACCCAGGTTCACGGGTGGCATTGACCAAAACCCGCGTTGGGAGTTCATGATGCGATAATCATGGGCAAGAGTGAGGAGACATGCGCCGCCAAAGGTATGACCGGTAATGAGGCATATCGTAGGGAATGGAAAATCGAGAAGGGTGCGAAGTAACTAGTTTCCTGCTGTGAGACAAAAAGTCCAAGATTGGGGTCAGATAGACGTACTGGATAGAAACCATCGGTACTGGAGAAAGGGTTGACGCCTCTTTCATCCAAGTCTAAGCCCTATTGCTCATTGTTAGACAGGTAATCGATTGAATGTTAGAATAGTAGGCGGCCTACCGTAGTAAAGAATTTCGCATCACTTCCTCTTAAGATTACAGCACCCTCAGGTTCAAGTGTCTCAGCTGACAGCTCTTGCTCAATGCCTCTATATGTGGAGATGAGGTCTTGGCACAGCTTCATAGTAAGCCGGTTCTCTGGCGGCCGCTGTAGCGTGATAATAAAAATTACCCCACGCCGCTCAACATCTAGGTAATTCATAGTTTCCATAGAGCCACGAAATAAGACGCACCGAAATACTTGTTTCTTTGGTCGTATGTATACATTGGGTTACTGAAATTGATAATGTTTTAGCTACAAGATGGGGCTAGAACATTTATACTGGATGAGTCTGACGTGACATACATATGTGGAAAATCGCCGACAGAATCGCCGAAGCTGCGTTTTGCGACACTTAGTCTAGAAACCCTACTACGAAATAACAAGTACTCTGTATAATAATTTGAAGGTACAATAGCAAAGCCTAGTTTATTACTCACTACCTAACGTTCTAGCGTAACGTCCCTCATAGTTTATGCTGACAGTTTTCTTCAGTAGAAACGGTTTTCAAGCCATGCTTATGCAAAGGTAGAGTTGGTGTTTTAATAGCTGTAACATGCATCTCATATCAGAGCCACCCAAGCTTTAATAGTAGTACGGCTGAACATCAGGCAGGTATAATAGTTTTTGGGGTATCTTGAGGAGGTAATCGGCTAAGTTGCACAATCACAGTCTGCGCTTGGAGGGTGGTCCGATATGTCTGGCTATTTCGAGCAGTAGGATTCCGTGTCCGTGGAATGACCCGTGATCCTTCATCACCATCAGCAAAACAACTTGCTGCAGATGGCATCGAAGTTATCAAGGCCAATTTGAATGATATGGAGAGCCTGAAACTTGTATTTTCCAGACTACCGCCAAAGCGCAAATGAGCTAAGCATTTCGCCTCGTCAGCATGCAGGTAATGGCGAGTATCAACATGGAAAAAATGTTACCGACGCGGCTACTACATCCCTTCGAGTGCGATAAAGTGCCACCTAAGTACCGTATCCACTTTTCTTCTATATTGAGGGGAGAATACTCAACTTCTGACTCTTTGATTGGCTGCAGTTTTGAAGCGTACTTAGGTGGCACCTTATCGCACTCGAAGCGATACAACATGCGAAATCCTAGACCAAAAACGGCCTTCTGGCATCTACCCTAGGACATGCTACGCAACACAACCAAGAGCGTCTCACACAGTTGTCTCATTTTAATGTCAAGGCCAGAATTTTCCTCCTTTACGTCAAGGGCATATACTTTAGATTTGCAGCGAAGATGTCGTGCATCTAGACGGGTTTCGCTGGCTTTTACTTCCCGATGGTTTGTAATTGAAGATCAGTGTGTCAAGAAATCCCACTGTCCGGTGCCAAGCTTCCCGTTGGACGCTTTGAGATGAGATCTACAGTCCCGGTCCAAAAGTGACGATGTAACCCCACATTCCCATATAAATAGCTATGTTATAATAAATAAGGCTATATAATAATAAAATTTTACTATTTATTTATTCTAATACTTATTTCTTTATTTTTTTAATTCTTATTTTATAGGTAAAATATGGGTTTTAAAATTTGTATTTTAGTGGGTTTAGTATAGGATTTTTAATCTGCATCGTCACTTTTGGACCACCACTGTAGCACCTATCTATGCAGACATCCCAATATCTCTCTCCATAATTTCCATTTGCGCCATATATCACGCCCAATCACACTGACATGACCAGCTCGTTACAGATCTTTCCAGCGCAGCGCCTGTGATGGGTGCACCGCTCACCTCTACTGCGTGAGCGGTATGCCGGGGGTGGCTGGCCAACCGAGTTAGCGTGCGTGGGAAGGCGCAGCCTCAAATGGAGTGAGAACGAGCGAGAACGAGATGCGATGCGCAGATCCTATGAGCTGAACCTGGAACAACAATTGAAATGGGAAAAACTTGAGTATAAGAAGATAGAACTCGCCGTATTCATTCGTTTCTTACAGGCAACCTCTTGTTTACCGACCACAGCTTGACTTATCACAAACATTAATTCTACTTCGTTTAATCAGCATTGCAATTATTCCAGGGAACGTCTGGTGATGTCTTTCTTTACTTGCACCTGTTTCCATAGACAGAGCCATTTGTTCATCATGCTGAAGACACTACCCTTTGTGCTCGCGGTATCCGTTGCTGCTGGACCACCAGCAAACAATCGTATGGTCCAGCATCCTGGGATACTGAAATACCCCATAATTGCATCCCCTGGTGCACCTGTACGGGCTATCAATCGTCGACAAATGGACAACAGCTTGACGAATCAATTGACGGGCACCTTGTATTCGATAGATATCGAAATGGGCACCCCAGGTCAGCTGGTTAGAGTTTTGTTTGACACTGGTTCTTCTGATCTGTGGGTTAACCCTAACTGCAACAAGGCCAGCAATCCAAGTCTGTGTCAACAGCTGGGTCACTTGGACTGTGATAGAAGTAGTACGTTTAACGATACTGGTATTAAGCATGTCATCGGTTACGGAAGTGGATATGTGAACATGACTTATGCCTATGAGGCTGTGAAAATTAGGGCTGCTGAGCTCAAAAATCAGCTCTTTGGGGTTGCTTTCGACAGTGAACCTGAAACTTATGGTATCATTGGGACTGGGCCGGACCTTAGGGGCTGGGATGACCAGTATCCAACTGTCATTGATACGCTTGCTCAGCAGGGTTTCACAAACAGTCGCCAATACTGTAGATTGTGGCTCTCACCTAGTGGCAGTCGGTAAGGGACCTGATGCTGTTCCGCGTCTCACTGGTCATTGTCAAGAGACCTCACCCACTTATACTATCGCTACGTCAACGTCCAGCGTCGGTTACACAAACAGCACTCGACCGTCCAGTAGTTCTAAGACTGCGACTCTTGTGCTGTCAAATGTTACGGCGACTGTAACTTCAAACACTTTGTACACTATTACTAGCTGCTCCTCAAATGTAGCCGGCTGTGTCGTCGGTCTCATCAGTAGCGAAACCATCACATCGTTGATAACTTACTGTCCAGTCACAGTAACATCCAACGCACCTCTTACCACGCCAAACTTTAACTCGGATAACACGTCAGCCACAATTAGCATCAATCACGAGACTAGTTCATCAGAAACACAAATTCCCTTCACAACCATCGCTAATGGCAGCCAGAGTATGAAAACGTGGCCGATAGGATCTTCTTTAGGAAGTCCAAGTAATACAGCTAGCTCTTACAAAGTATCTGGGCCCAGAAAAGATGCCAACTCGCTGCGACCCACCAGGACCAGTATTCCGTCCCTCAAAGCTTCCCGCCGTTCACATCAAGAGCCGCCAATTGGCACATGGGTTCCGCCATGCAAATCATGGTTTTTATACTCACAGCTGCTGTAGTTGCACTTTGGTAGTTTGTCAGTCAGGAAGTTCCCACAATTTATACATGTTATGTAATACCAATCGACATTATCTTCTACGAAACTTATAAAATCCAAATACTTGGGAATGAGGCTCATCATAATAGCTGATTAAATATCCTTCTTTAGTATATTATTATGAATTATTTAATTAGGAATTGTGCTATTGTTACGGATGAGAGCTGTTGCTGCTGTCATCATCTTGGGATCAGTAAGCAACAATAGAGCGGTATGCGCTTGGGCTCTTCCCATAATCTCTGTCTTGTTAAAAGCAAAGTCTGTTCCAGTATACTGCGCAAAAAGTGGCTCATGATTTGTCCCGCAAGTTGCGGGGTTCTCACAAATGTTGAACAATGGCTGCAGCACCACTTTAGCTACACTCAGAGGCTTTTTTGTATTCGGGTCAATTTCTGGCTGCTGAACTAACGATGCATCGGTAGCTGCCAGTGCACTGTCCGTTGTAACAAATTTAGATGAGCCGTATGCGTCAGTAGCAAGGAGTTCTGTCATGAAAGTTGCTAGATATGGATCTACCTCAAACTCTGGGTAGATAATATCGCTTGTGATCGAGTCTGCATCGTCAATGGCATCATTAACCACTTTGGCGATGGCATTGATGTCCGTATTGTAGCGTGTCCGAATGTCGCTTACAAAGCCTAGCTCTTTCTTTGTGGTGTTTTGGGGAAGATAGAACGACAAAGACGAGTCGCCAGACAACCTTCGAAACACCTCAATGGAGAGTACAAGAGGCCCATTGGAGTTGCCCGAGGCATGCCCCCCGGGCCCATGCATTACAAGATCAACCCCGTCTGCGCCATTCTCCACCGTATACGTCACGTTGGGATATGTTGCGTCCAGGATTGATGAAACGGTCTTATTAACGACATCGATCGTTGTTCCTGAAATCCCAAGACCAATCTGCTGCTGTATAACATTAACAGCCCAATCGCTGACTTCCTCTATCAGAGCTACAGATGAAGCTGTGCCAGGTAGATTGGCCAAGTTGTGAACTGACAGCATTCCCTGGTACGTTGCCCTGACGGCGTCGTAATGTGTGTCCCTCTTAAAGCTTGAGAATAGGTTGAGGCGCACGTTCCCAGGTGCAAAGGCGTTGGCCGGCGCGGGATGTGCCATCAGCCAGACATTGGCGTCATTGAATCCCCCATGCTGTTCCACAGTATTTTTGCCGGCGCCGTTCTCTTCGTCTGGTGTTATTCGTAGTAAAATCTTGCCTGGGATATTTAACTCGACGAGGGCCTCAGCGGCAAGACGAGAAGCTAGCACAGCATTTAACCATAGTAGATTGTGTCCGCAGGCATGACCAACGCCTGGAAGCGCATCGAATTCGCCAATAAAGCCAATGGTGGGAATATCGCCATTGAAACCGTCTGGTCGATTTTGAAACTCTGCAGCAACCGCAGTGGCCATACCAAAAGCATTAGGCGTCACATCCCACACATCGAGCGCTTCAAAATATTCAACTGTGACATCGTGGGCGTGAAACTCAAGGAGGCCAAGCTCTGGATTTTCCCATAAATCACGGGATATATCTCTCAGCTGAGAAAACACAGTACGAGATATGTTTTGGAGTAGTCCTGGGAGATTTGATGTACTATCAGCGAGGGACAAAGCCAAGCTTGAGAGCAAGACGGGGGCAACTTTCATAGTGCCAATCATGGAAAAAAGAGAAAGCTAATGCTTGATGGGAATTCACAATACTGCTAATTGTTGTCAGTACAGATTTTATATTGCTTCACTCTTCCACATGGTTTGTTTTGGCCTATATTTTTAGGGCTTAGCGCTGACTATCGGAAATATATACTGTAGGCATATAAATCCGATTTTGGTGGAAGTAAACCATGCTTTGTGTGTAAGGCCCGAATGCATGACGAATAGGGGTAGGGGTTTGTTGATCTTGGAGGCTTTTTACCTGGCTGCCGGGGACTTTTTGCTCGTATTGCACCCGGACTTGCGAGTTCCCGGTTATAACGTCATTTCCGCTGCCGCCATTGTCCTTATTTGCTAGGTCTACAATACCATTGGGGAATAGAAGGTATGTTCAATGTTACAAAAGCTATGTATGGCTGGAATTTACCTATATAGTTTCCAGTTTTAATTTTGACATGGTTTGTGGGTCTTGAGACTTAATACATAAGCGAATGCATAAGCTTATTACGAAGGATGAAATAGTCCGGTTCTAAATCCCAGTTTCGCCACAGTCCCACAGTTAAGTATTTCTTTACCAACTGAAGCAAACCCAATGAAACATTACATATTATGACACCTGGTGAGACATCATTTTCGCTGAGTGACTTCCCACTCTTCACCTTGGGTCGCCAAAGCAGTTGTGGTACTCACAATGAGCACCGGCTGATACGATACGCCATCTGCGTGAGTAGGTTCTGCCAAGAATGAGCACTTCAGTCGTTACATTACCTCATAAGGAGGAGCGATGTAGTTCCAATGTATGCGAGAAATAGTACAGCCTCTAGTACGTTCTTATACCATTGACCATGTTCAAACGGCAATACACCCCCCCTACATACCATTCAGCAGGATGATCGAAGCCATTTCAATACTACTTCAATTGGCCCTTCCCGCGTTGATTCGCTGCAATCTTGAAATTCTGGGATAGAGAAACGCCAGCAATACTCATCACGGGTCAAGGCTGCTTCGTGCTCAGACGTAGTCAAAACAAAAGTTTCCTGAAGATCATCGGGTCGTTACTCACAGTACGTGGAACAGCAGCGATGGCGCGCCCGACGATGGGGAATTTGAATTTAGCAAATATTCTTCAAATAGCCCACATGGAGGGTGGAAGAATACACGCCATCACCATAAAAAGGCTCAGACTTCTTGTGGGACTTTACAGGTTACTCGCGACTGTAACATGTCATGTAGTATCGGCACGAAACAACTACGTCCATGGCAGACAACAAATGTATTACCACGAATACTGGAGGCTGTGGTAGATTTGGAATTTTGGGACCAGTAAATTGGATCTCGGCTGCCTCTGTGGATGCTAGAAACTTGAGGCTCTGGTTTTTCCACTTTCGTATATTATGAAGAAGTTCTCTATCAATCTATCGTCTTACCAGTCTGTTGCTGATGCATGAGATTGATGAGTATCCCACTTGGATGATTGACAGTGACGATAAATCCGCCTCCGGCTGCGTTCTTCCTCTAAGCAACATAGCTTGCGTCATGGATATACGATGTCTCTTCTGAATCTTCAAGACTGTTAACAGTTCAACAGCACCTCTGAGAAATCTTTTAGGTCCCTTTTGCGCAAATATATCAGATTGGCTCCTGCTGGTGCCATGGAACCACGCTCGCATTTAATAGCTTTTAGCCGCTTGCATACCAAAAATACCGCAATTTCGTTCAGATACACATGCCAGTATCACGCAGGTGCCATCTTTCCCCAGCTGATCCGTTGGACAACCCGCGTCCTCCATGTTGTGAGTAGTTCCTTGTATCAAGCGTCTGCGCATCCGGTATTGGCGTGGGCTAGGGTTGAATATGTTTAGCTATAGAAATGGGGTTGAAGGCTCAGCCTCTACTGCTAGACTTTCCTCTAAATACGATGCGAGAAAAGAAGAAGGAAGGAAGAAGAAAATAGCTCTTATATCTGCACGACGAAAGCGAACAAGCAAGGCTAAGAATTTATAGCATTAAGACTGACAGACGGCTGCCCCTTGGTAATTCTTCTGCGGGACAGATTCGGCGGGGCGTTGAAACGGAGGTGGTGGCAAACTCTCCATTCTGCGGGACGTTCAAGGGATGCTCTGCGAAACTACCTCGTTGCTCGCTAAGACCCTAGTCATTGGTCGTTGGTTGGCGGTTGTATTGTAATGAAGTAGCTACGTTTCATGATAAACAAGTAATACAGCCTGACAAGTATGCCGCAAATTTCACCATCGGTCCATCAGGGGTTTTATGTGCCAAGACCATGAATTGAGAGAGAGTTTTATCCCAACTAGGTACTGGTGATAAATTACAAGGCGAAGTGCAGAGCCGCTAATCCACAACATGGGGAATATTTTTATTATCGCTAAAACGAGTACTTCTTCATTGATAGGTGTGGCTTTTGTTGGAACTAATGAACCGCTATAGGTAGGTAGTATACGACTACCTCTACGTCATCAGTTTAGACCCCAGATTTGAATACGAATGAATTCGCATCGCATGTCAAAGATATTGTACTACTAAGACACTATTTCTTTCTTGTCCTTTGCGAGGACCTAATCCTGGTCAGAATTTGGTCAAGATCTTCATCGGCCGCATCCCATTCTTCCCGTATTACAGCAGCCTTTTCATCGGATCGTAAAGTGAAGGAAGCACGGAAGGGCAATGGACGGGAATTGAATCCCTGCGTAAATGCCCACGGATCCACCTCGCATCTTTTTTTCCCCATTTCGCTTTCTTCATATGCATAATTGATATCAAAGGCCCATAGGATACGTGCGATGTTGATAAATAATGAGTTCCTGGCAATATGCTGGCCAGTGCATACGCGGCGCCCGAAACCGAATGGAGCTAGAGGAAGAGCTGGGTCTTCAATCCAACGATCTGGCCTGAAGCAGTGAGGATCTTTGTATTCGCTCTTGTCGAGATGAATGGACCAATGATTTCCGATCACAGTAGCCCCTTTGGGAATGTGAAAACCCATATATTCGTCATCTTGCGTGACAGCATGGGGTATACCACCAGCAGAGACCGGTCGCCAGCGAAGAGTTTCCTTGATGAGCGCATCTATGTATGGAAGATTGTCTTTATCTTCAAAGGAAGGGAACCCCTTCACGTATTCATCAATCTCTTTTTGTGCTTTCTTCATCACATCGGGGTTGAGGATCATGGCAAGAGTAAATACTTCAAGAGCCATCGTTGTTGTATCACTTCCAGCTTCGTAGATTATGCCGACATCGTACGCCAGCTCTTTTTCTGTCATGCCGTTGGACTCTTTCATTTCGGAAACTTGTTTTGACCAATTCCAGGATTTGGTCCTTTTCCCGCGGCGCATATTTCCCATGTACAGGCTCGATTCAAATTCGTGGACTTGCTCGCCGTGCATCTTCCAAGGCGCTAGGCAATTGGGCAGGTAATTTATGAACGGAAGAGAATCCACGATCCATGTACCAACACGCGCGGCATAGAGAAAATTCTGCATGACCTTGTCGATTGCCTTGATCTCCGGCTCGTTACCAGTCCTGAGACGTCGGCCGTAGGCAAGCGCAAAAATTAAACTGGAAGAGTATCGATGATATCGATCCGAGAAATCAACATCGGGCGTCAGCAACTCGCAAAGGAGCTGCTTGCTCTCTACATCTTGTAGTTCTCGGTAGGTCTGAGATACTCGGATATTGAGATAAGAGGCTTGAAGACGTTGATGAGTGCGCCACTGCTGGCCATGAGGCATCAAGAGAGTCCGCATTCCCTTGCTCACATTCTCGCCGCCCATTACAGATCGCGGCCTTGAACTGTATATGTTACTTCGCTTGTCTAGCAAATCATGGGCAGCTTCGTAGTTGCCCAGAATGATGACTGTATTTAGGCCATACTGGAGGCGGAAGATTGGACCATATATCGTTGACCATTGCTGATATGTTCTCCATGGATTGTTTTGGGGGGCCTGGTGCAAGTTCCCAATCAACGGCAGTTGGCGAGGCCCGGGAGGCAGTCTTTTGCCTTTTGTAGATCGAACCTTATGGAGGATCCAGAGACACAGAAGAAAGAGCGCAGCGGCTGGTAAGAGAGCCATCTTAATATTGTAAATAGTCTCAAATTTCGATTCAAAGATCTGTGCTGAACAGAGAGCTGCAGATTCACACACTGCCTTACTCTAAGATGCTGTTAAATAATAATTAAGCACTCGTGGCTACGCTATAAATGCTAGGGAACAACGACGGTGATTTCTGGACAATCCCTCTGTTTCTCCAAGAATGCGGGGCGTAGAGATGCGGGGGCGGGGCAAATTCCCGGGGCAATGTCTTCACTTCCGCCTCTCCGGGACTACAAACAAATAGCGAGTGCTCATCGACGTATCATCTGTCGAGATATTAATTACATACAAGCTATTTCACACAACATGAAGAAATTTTGTCTAATGCTGTTTGAATCAAAGGCTACTCGTAATGTACAGATATGCAAAGAAGGCGGGGTAGTCGACCCTATTTACCATGATATGGGGAATGCTCACGTGGGACTAATACATGTATTTACAATGACACTTGGGGCATAGAATTGCTACAGTGTATCCAAATGTAAGACCATAGTTTAAGTCAAGATACAAAGCCGAGTACGGAAAGACAGTAAAAGACGATGATACATTAGCCCCTTTCACCGGCTCGGAGTTTCATATAACTAGATCCGACGATCTCATTCCAAGGTGGTATTATATTGTGATAGCTATCTCCAACTTATGACACTGTTGTTCCTGGAATTGCCTTTATATGTGAGAGATTTCTGCTTCTTGTGGCTCAAACCTAGAGAATGATTGTTTCATAGTGGTATTTAGGGCACCGTAAGATGTGTTCTCGACCACCTATACCTTTACAAACGGAACCTGGATATAACTAGGATACTCTGCACCCATGTGCACAAAATGGCGACCTATGTTGCCTGTCTCAAATTTACTACGCAGTGGTTCGAACTCAGCCAGTCTCATGTCATGGCCAGACACTTTAAACGCCAGCTTCTCTCCTTTTTCAAACTTTATACCAGACGGCCAGATGCCAGTTTCGAGCTTTATAATGGTCCCTGGAGGGATCTTTTCATCCTCGTCATGGCTATGGAGGGCCCAATGTGGCTTCGACCTATCCACATCTATTTTGCGACGGCTGGCACGGAGGATACCCATTGGTCCAACGTACACGTTGGTATTGATCCGGGCCACTTCTTCGGCGCCTAAACCTAGCTGGTGAAGGGAAATGTTGATGTTTTGAAGAACCTTTCCAGTGGAGTCGGCCTTGCGTATTTGAACAAAAACATCTGGATCATCATGATCTGGGCATGCCATGTAGAGAACTGCTTTAGAATACCGGACGAGGTAGCTGTCGGCAGCTAGCGTACAGTCAAAGCTCAGTTCTTCAGAGTCAGAGTCCATCTGAAGAGCTGTAACATCTGATTGATACGACAGTGCTGTCGACATTTGGTCTGGGCCTCGTGCAAGTATGCCATCTTGCGATAAGTAATAGATACGATACTCGTGCTTGGAACGGGGAAATCGATGAATACGTGATTGCACTCGGGCTCCTAAAAGCTATGTGAGATGAATTATACAAGACCTATGAGCTTTCAGATTTGAGTTTTACCTTGTTATAACGTAGCATAGACAGTAGCACCTTCGGTGACTATTCCCACCCATTCTGTTTAAGTTTCAAGAAGCAATCAAAGAATAGCTGCACATCCTCTGTTCGGGAAGTAGAGTATAGGTCGTGCCATTCCTCAGTTGGGTGAACTCGCAACCAAGAACGTCTCGTCAGCTTTCTTCTCAATTATTGAGTTTTAAATCATCATCGTACCACTTGTTGTCTGTGGGAAAATTTTCAAATTCGCGAAAAGAGCCGATAGTATGTAGGCCAGTCGAATAGCTGGCGAGAACATAACACGGAATTTTAATTTGCTCTATCTTCGCCCTCTTGTCTTCCCAGTATGCGTTCATTTGGGGATAGTTTTCCAACATACCGATGACGTCTTCCTGATTGTTTCTTCCTGGATGAGATTTAGAAACGATTCTCGGAGGTTTGAACGAAGAATATGAAATTTACCGAAGAGAGTCTGTCCTCCAAGGAATCCCCAAAATGGTAGATATGGGACACCACCCCTGCATAACGATTCGCAGTAGAAGTCACTGCAGCCCTCCAGTGGAGCAAAATAGGTTAGATGAGGAGAGGAGGATATCATGTAGCAATATGCCACTGAACCATTGCGAGCCAAGAATTTCCGACCATGGCAGTCTTGCCACTGCACCACGGCAACTTTGCGAGATGTTCAATGGTATCATAGCCATCATGACCCTCCCCTGAGCCAAACCATCTAAAGGGCTATTAGCTCGGAGGTTTGTCAACATAGAACTGGTGATATTTTTAAGCCGACCTGACATCGCCTTATGAGTCGTAAGATCCTCGGCTGTTCACATTGACAATGCGTAGCCTCTAGCTGTCCACTCTGCTGGGTCCGGCCCTTCAAAACTCTCAAACCCTGAGAGACTGCTTTGCGCCACACCCACACGTCCCGGAATGATGTCAAGCCTAAAATATCCTTTCTATTATTGAGCTCCAAGGTTCTGTGCTCCATTGTATAAGACTCGACTGTAACATACCGGTACCTGATTTCCCGTAAGGGCTCCAAACCACCAACGCAGGAATTGGATCTTTTACGCCTGCTGGTCGAAAGAGGTCCGCCCGAATGACTACTCCGTCTCGGAGAGGAATCTCCATATCCTGTTAGAAGATAGTAGCAGCGCGAAATGGACGATGAGAAGATGTCTTTTGAAATCCTGCGGGCAGAATGCGAGTTGTAGGGTTGAGACCATTATATTGAGCATCGGGGGAACGGATTGATGAGAGGAGCCAGGAGCACCGGTATATCATCAACGAATTGCGCCATTCTTCAGCTGCAAATACTGATTGCGAGTCTTCTTTTGTTTATGTGAACTCGCCTTTCCTGGGTGTTGGATGATTGTTCTTTGAAATACCCTCTGCGGACACGTGGAGAGTTGGTTTATTCATTAGGAATACCGTGCCAAAGATCAAAGAAGGGACCTTTTACCTCTGTACGTTTTTTCTTTTCCCTCCAGCTCTTATTCCCCGCATTTCCCCTTTCGTAGTTGCGGTACCCTCAGCCCGTTGTGTGATTCATCCCTACTCGCGGGGAACAATTAGGACAAACTTTGCGGGGCATCTACAGAGGCATTCCTGTGAGAGGCCCCACGACAGAGTACACACAAACCTTGGACGCTCATGAACTAGGTCGATCTGCGTCCTTGAACTCTTTGGCTACAGACTATACAATATCGCGCGGCATCGCTAATACCTTACGATCGTGAACCGCATGCCAAATTCGAACAAGGCCAATAACCCTCCACTTGGTCGGGTTTCCATTCATCCGAGCTGATTTCCCCATCCATACTACATCCAGTAACTCGTAGGGAATAGCGGGATGCCATGTCAGCGGGGAGATGAGCGCCTTATATGCTTTGTGATAGAGTTGCCGCATTTTCTTTTCAATTTGCCTTGGCGAGTGCTTGCTGCTGACAGCATTCCTAAACAACGAAATGTTTTACTCCCCCTTATATCTTAAGTCAACCGGGCTACAATGATTCCAGTCGCTTGGGGAGTATCCATGGCAGCTACGGAGAAACCATCAAACAATATGACTGCCACGCAGCCGAACCTACATCTTCTACCGGGAAGACCAACTAAGTTACCTGACTACCAACCTGGGCTATTGATTCAGATCCTGATAGTCATACACAACACGCAAGTGCAGTTTAAATAGAATAAGGTGTGATATAGTTTGGCATTTACTAATGTATTAGTCAAAGAGAAGTTTTTTGGGTGTGTAGATAAGTATTGTTCTATTATATGTTCTGGTGTTTGAATGGTTATAATTCACATTGTCCCAAACATGTTTCCATCTGGTGTATTATATCTTCGGTAGCTTTACTTATTACATCAGATCCTTAGCGCATGTCTTGATAAAGTTGCCCAGTTAGAAGATGTGTATAGTGCTAGAATATATAAGATTGAAGCCCCTTGAAAGCAATATCTACACACATTTCTAAACAGCTTTCGACCTCTTGCTTGACATGCCACACATCGTTGTATGCAGCACTTAGACAAAGTTGGCCCCTATATGTTCCAAAAAAGAAACCAAGACCGTTCCGAAGCTCTTCCCCCGTTACCCATGGATCGAAAACCGAGATACTACCAGCCTTTGTAGGTACAATATTATCGATGAGTCCCATGCTAGATATTGATACGGACGGCTGAGTGCTTGGGGGTGGTATAGACAAAGGCTCCTTGGCCGCTGGTGGCAGCTGTCGTGTGCCAAGGCCCACTAGTATGGCACAAGTTGATAATGTTCTGCTTCATTGCGGACATCGTGGTAGAATTGCTTCATCTCTTGGAGAACTCTGAAGAATTCTTCAGATTCCGACTGTTGCTGGTCTACAGTATGGCTACTGCCGGCAGCTGGAATGGTCATATCCACCAGGAGGCTTGTTCATGATACTGAGTGGTATAATGCGGCCGGATGGTTTGCAGAATTGTACGGTTCAGTGCAGTTCACACGTTCGTTCCGTAAAATGTAGCTGACATATCTAACCGTCTGTGTTCGAGGGCACTTTTCTTGAAGATTCCTCATCATGATAGGAATGGCAGCATGGAAGATATGGGTTACAGTAACACCAATATATGAGCACGCATGTAGTAGCGTCGAAGTCCTCTCTTGTGAGAGCTTCAGCGCAACCCCCTGGTGCCTTGCTGGATTTATTTCCCCTTTCTTCCATGGAATAGGTAGCGGGGGAATGTCGCTTGCCAATTGTTGTTCTTTTAAAGATGCTACATCCGCTAATCGCAGTTGCTGAGTCTCTGTTAGACTTTTGGGTACATTTGCCGCCACACGAAAAGGTGGACTCATGTTGCTGAACTCGGAGCTGTTGTCAAATGTAGGTAGTTCAAACTAAGACTCTTGATCGTACGCTTTTGACACGATTTTAACAAGATTTCCTAAGAGAAGCAGAGTACCAATACCGTCAATAACGTCATGAGGAGAACGTAGAACAAGATCGCGGCGGATCGGGCCAGGGCTATTCTCCTCATGTGGTATAGGTGGTGGTGTGATGATAAACAATGTTGGAAGCTTTGAAGCTGGAGGATCGTCATTTGTCCATTCAGATCCGGTCTGGTTGGTTAGAGATATTGACAAAGGTTTCATCGATCCAGGCCTGCTGATCAGCTATTGTAGAAATTGTGCGATACACCTTTGTAAATCCGTTCGTGTTGGCGTCGTAGTTTACATATGACGCAATCGTCGGGTGATCTTGTCTAAGAGTGAGCCAAGCATTACTCAGAGCCGTATCAACGCGAGTATCCAAGTTATCAGGAAAGGAGTCAACGAAGTCGAAGGAAAGCGATATGTGGCCAGTAATAGCGAAAAGCATCCGACCGCTACCTTCGTATAGCTTTGACAACACAGCATAAGATTGTTCAATCTCGTCAACGGAGCGTTGCCAAACCCTCTGCTCGATCTGTTGCCATGCATACTGGTTATGGTGAGTCGCCATTGTTACTTGGTGCGCTTATGATGATTGGTAACGTTGCAACAATTCAAAACAGAAAAATATCGATTGTCGGACGGTAACTGCAGAATCTATTGCACAGAACAACATTTTAATACTTACAGATAGGATCCGCAAACTGTAGATTTACATCATGTAATCGAATGCAAGGATTCCATCGGATGATCGTGAATAGCAGTTTAGAACTCATGAGGTATGGTGAGAAGAGCGGTACTCCCCGAAGGATTTTCCGATATTGAACCGGTATTAGCCTACCCACAACTCGGCGGTGGGTCCCCGATCCCAGAATTCAACCTACATATAACAGTCCCCGGGGCCACTTACACAGTTTGACAGCTCGCGGTGCATCCCCGATTGCGAAACAAACATTACCAGATCCACATTGATCTACTCCTTAGCAACTTCGAGCCGTTCTAAGGCCATCATCATGAGTGTGTAGATCATCTAGTATAACTTTCAAGATTACTACCCAATTGTGGCAATCTGAACAGCTGACGAGATCAGCTAAGTTGTCGTAGGTTGGCTGCAGATTTCTCTAGCTAGGGAGCATCTCGATCTTCACGTCGAGGAACTCGTGATTATAATCGCTATCCATCCCAGCTACTAAGACTGAAATAAATGCGAGTAATGTTGGTACCTAATTATTTTTTTCTTGAGAGTGGCACTTCGATGCACCTCTAGGATTAACATGACCTGAATGATGGTCACTTGGCCAAAAAGCCACTAATATTCTCTCGCCACATCAGAAAAACAGTAGATGAATTGGGAGACGTTATGTGCAATAACTCACATATTTCGTCATACCGTTACCAAGTAACGCATGAGAAGATGTACACCTTTTGCAGCTTGGTGAAGGCTAGTCATTGTTCCAGTACCATGTGTGTCGAAGTAGTAATTGAAACCGTAATAAACCTACATTCTCATACTAAAAGTAGTGTTCAAACATGACGGCCATCTCTCTTAGCCTACGCTTCGTTTGCCCACTTAAGACCAGAAAACTACTCCATCGGCCATTATCCCGTAAAAGTGCCAGAATTGAGTTTTCCGTAGAGATTTGGGCCTTTGGAGGTTTGCATATTCAGGGAACAAATAGCTTGTTTTGTTACTTATGAAGCATAAATGATAAAATAATTTCCATAGTTCCACTGACTAAGTATTCGAGCCTCTACCGTTAACTGCCCAACATGGCCATCACCGAGACTCAGGTGAATGCTTAAAGTCTGATTGAGAACATCGGTATATCACAACGGAGCAAAGGCAGTATTGACTCATTTGAGATGGAATCGGTACAAGGACCAGATTATTGTCTCGGCAAATTTTTCTATCTGAGTCTTTTCTTTCTTCGTAGCTGGCGTCAACGATGGTAGCACCAGTCCTTTGACGCCCTTCATCATTCATCTAAAACATTATTGACACTGTTTGTCGAAGATTATTAATAAGGTGCTAATACAGGTACCCACCGTTTTCACTGATCTGAGAGGATCTATGTATTCATAGCGTTAATTTTCTGGGCTGGCTATTCGCCGCCAGTGTCAACACTGATTTTAGCCAATATCTCAGTCCTAGGTGGATGCTTATTTTTCGGAGCGGTCTTCCAGAGTCTTGCTCGAGCCTTCCGATCTTGGAGCTGACTCTGTTGTGCTTTTTTGTTTGTAACGTTCTCATTTTTAAATGTTGAGCAGGCGTTCCAAGATACGCCTGAAAATACGTATGTGGCTGGTATCAAAGCCACTCACCGATGGCAAGCTTTACTTATGCCATATACAATTCCGGATACATAAAAGGGCTATTTGCTTCTACAGCAGCCATATGAGCTGACAAGATTTCTCAACGACAATAAATCTATACGTTTCCTTAAGGTCTTGAAATTCTGGATTTATGTTTAACCTTCGTTGGATTACAAGATTCTATGGTGTTGGAGCGTAGCTCCGTTGATGATAATATTAGGTAATGTAACAAAGAACAAGAATACTACATACACAGCTTATTAAGAAGACTCAAGTAATGCCAAGCATATATCTGCTAGGTCTCTTCTTCTTCTTTTATCTAGCAGAGCAGGTGTTACGAGTAGCGGATAGATTGTGGAATATCTAGTTAATGCTCTCCAGGGCAACTAAAAGCAAATGAGATGTGGAAATGCACCCCTTCAACAGTAATAGGCACTGGTAAGTATGTTCGGAAATTGACTTTCTGGTTTTTTAAGCATACTGTTATTAACAAGGTTTTACTTATGCGATATGAGACATGCAAAATCTACACAACATAATCGATAACTAGCATTTACAACACAGGTTGCATTAACTTTTGTAAATAGTATTATCGGAGCCAGTTTGTCAAAAACCGTCACGAATTCTATTCAACAGGCACAGCATTTGCAGCTGAAATCCTCACAGTTGTATATGCAGCGTGACACTTTGATCATTACATCAAGTAGACATGCATTATATCGCGTGATTGATTAGTCTTATCATATACGTCCCAATATAAATTACTTCAGGCAAGAAGAATATTTAATTATATGACAGATAGTCGTTTTGAGCTTGACGGCCTGTCCAAGAATACATGCACCTGCCGAGACGAACGAATTTATCCCGAGAGACTTATCTCTGTTGGGAGAGATGCACTGTAGTCTTCCTGGGGCCTACTTACCTTCGCCACCGAAGTAAACGTTGGGTGAAAAGAGTGCCAGTTGTTTAGCAAAACCAATGGGACGTATCATAGATACGAGCTAACTGACGGGCGGTGTCATCCATTTTATATACGGAACCTGGATGAGAAATCCTTTAGTAGACGTGCAATTCCACGGGAAATGTAATATTCTTCTGTAGACAATACATCGTGAAAATAATCTCTCTTATTTTTTGTTGTTGTTGTTGTTGTTGTTGTTTTTTAGCGTACGCTGCTAATGCTTTATAGTTGTCCCAAGGTGGGTGAAAGCGACGGAGCCTGTCTTTGAAGAATTCCTCCATTGAATCCTAAGAGAATAGGGAAAATGGGTATTGTAAGTGTGAAAAATAGCTCACTTCATTCCGACATATAGATTGGTAAGCTTCTACAGATAAGGGTTTGTGTACTAGATGTTTTAACCCATGTCAATGGGGGGTTTAATGTGACAAGGTTCCTGGTGATAGGCAAAATTTGGTATCGCTTTGGCACTTTTGTCAGATACTGTAGCTGCACTTTTGTTGGAACCTATTATAGGCCCCATAGTACGAGGAACGTTATCTATACAGTACTAAACCCATGCATAAGTAGCACTACCAGGGCGCTAAAAGAAAGACTCCCTGGGTGTTCGTATATGGGGGACAAATAGGGAATAATGAGGACTTGGCAATCTCTACGAGTACTGTTTCCAATGTTAAAATACATATCGTAGTGCACCATGGATACGTCACAAGTAAGTAGGCCATTTATTTTCGATTTAGCTACTTTTTGGCTTCATATAATGGCTTTTGGCCTACGCTAAAGATAAGACTTTTATGACCCTTATATTAATTATATAGGATTCCATTAGAATAATATCCCTTGTAACCCAATGCTCTTTTCCGTGTCATAGACATATCTAAACAAGATCCTATCATAAGCTTCAAAAGTAATCAGTTACCTGTGGGGTAATAAATGTCAACTTCAATTTGCATGGAGTTTGCACCGACTTATCTCACTCATGGGTCCATTTCAGGCAATAGTAGTTTAAGTGCCTCCGCACTTGATTGGGATAGAGACAGCCGAGTTGGACGCCGTCTCGAGATTTTGGTGCATGATCCAAAGAAATGTATTTAATGATATGTCATCGTTAATTCATTTTTGGAAGGTATTTAAAGCATGTCGGACTCTAGTACAGTATTACAGAAATGTTCCGATAGTTCATGTTGATTAGGGGTAGTGGGTATGCAAATGGAAGTGGTGCGGACCCATCTCTAACCTAATTGTTCTTTCCCAATAACTGGCACTGTTATACTAGTGACGACGGAGTGCACAGCGTAGATGCGATTATTAGCCTAATATTTTGCCTATCGGCGCAACGATATGACGGTCAGTCACACGCTCCTATGCACCCAATTGAGGGATTTACGAACATCTACTTCCAACGGTCAGCCAACCTCCGTCGAACGTACGGAATGGTTTATCAGAAGCCTAAATCAAAGAGACAGGGTCGCCTCAAGTCGTCTGACTCGTCGATTTTCTCTTCCCTTTTAGTCAGTGACAGTTTTTTGCAGTATTAGGCGAGCACTAATATGGCTTAGGGGGCGCAAACGTCTTGATTCGTATGCTACATCGCAGTTGACTAGGGTTCTATGAACTTGGCAAAGAATGAAAGTGACGGTTCGGGGTGATAAATAGGTTAGAAAGCCATGTGTAAATTATACCCCAGCTTCACCGAACGTTTTCCGAGATCCAGCAACGCTCCGCTTGCTTGGAGAGTCGATTGTTGTTGGTGGACATATACACTCATTTGAGATTCTGATCATGTATAAGTATCGAGTGCTTGTCCTGTATAAATGGAAGTGTTGCCAACAATACCGCAGATAAGAGCTGGTCCTGAGATCGTCTCTTCTGAGGTGACCCATTTGTTCCTTCATTGCGTGTTCCAACATGCGCTTATCAAACTTTTTGACGATTCTGACGGCTGTTGCAGGGGGGTTTTCTGTCAAAGCTTCTTTGTTAAGACGTGATGATGCTTTTGCCAACAATGACACTTCGTCTGCCCCTATTCCCAACCGCTATATCGTGGAGTTTGCAGAGGTCAGTTCTGGATTATGAGCAATGTTCTCTCGTCCTTTGCATATATGCTGATGAATATGATCAGGGCGTCGATCCTCAACAAGCGGCGGGTGATCTTGCAAATGCAGGGGCTTCTGTGCTTAAAATCTTTGACTCAGATATCTTCCGTGGTGCATCAGTATTGTCAGATACGCATAATCTGGACACGCTACAGTCACTTGCACCAGTCATTCGATCATGGCACTCTAAGAAGATTAAATTGACTGCCCCTATTGCAACTTCACAAACATTCGGCCCTAGTGCAGCAAATTCCAACTTCTCCGTCCATCACATGACTGGCGTGGACAAGCTTCACGAGGCCGGAATTTTAGGCAAGGGTGCTAAAGTAGCTGTTGTCGATACTGGGGTTTGGCATCCACACCCTGCTGTAAGAGAGCCTCCTTATATGCTCATGGGAAGAGATCCGTAAACTCACGCTTCCGCAGCTCGGTGGTGGTTTTGGACCAGGCTTTAAAGTTGCAGGGGGTTACGATCTTGTTGGCACTTGTATGTAACAACAATCCTTCCCAGGTATATGAAACACTTACTTATCTACGATCAGGGTGGGGCTATAACACTTCAGACAAGTCACCGAAGCCAGATCCGCTAGACGGCCTAGGACATGGAACTCACGTCTCGGGAATCATTGCTGGACAGGCTGACAGGTAAGTCAGCTAATCCAAAGCTGTTGATGGTGAGTGTCTTATGGCTAATTTTACCCAGTTATGTCGGAGTAGCACCCGAGGCGTCTTTGTATGTTTACAAGGTTTTCGGTGATTATGCAGATTACACCGACACCGACACGCTTATTGATGCTTTCCTGATGGCATACAACGATGGGGTATGTTTCAATTCATCATCCTACCTAACAGCCAAAGGCCTTTTCCCCCTGTAGTACTAATAAACACGTTGGTGCCTTTTTAGGCCGATATCATCACGTCATCTGTTGGTGGCCAATCTGGCTTCTCGGATGATCCATGGGCCGTGACCGCCTCTCGTCTCGCGGAACAAGGCGTAGTAGTAACCATTGCCAACGGCAACGATGGTAGCAGTGGCCCCTTTAGTGAAAGTAATGGCTCAAACGGCGAGTTTGTTCTCGCCGTGGCTTCTGTCAATGCCGATGTCTCTGCTGAGGCTGCTTTCGAGGCTACATTCGAAAGCCATAGTTCAAAGAAGATTACGGTCTCATATCAAGCATCTGTCCTTTGGGACTCGGCTGCATATGATGAATGGCCTATCGTTCCATTTAATACTGATCCTACTGCCCCAACTGACGCCTGCCATGCGTTCAATAGCGGCTGGAATCTCAACTACACCAACTCCATCGTTCTTGTCAGCGACGGTGCATGCGATTGGCAGACGAAGCTCTCTGTGCTCAACGCTTTACACAATTATACATTGCCTATCCTGATATACACTTCTCAATATCCTGTTAGCGCATTTTTCAACGGCTCTGGGGATAGCACGGTCGGCTATATCCCTCTCGATTCTGGTGAAGCCCTCATGAAGGCTCTTCGGTCGGGTGTTAAAGTGACAGCAAGTTTCAAGAACACTGTCGAGCATCTTAAATTTCTGCCGAGCCCGGCTTTCTATGGAGGAGGAATGCCCAGCTATTTCAGCAGCGTTGGCCCTACAAATGATTTAGCACTAAAGCCGGACATTGCAGCACCCGGTGGAGACATTTTCTCGACTTATCTTGACGATGGTTGGGCAATATTAAGTGGCACATCTATGGCTACTCCCTACATTGCCGGTGTGGCCGCGCTCTACATTGGCAAGTACGGAGGTAGACATGTCCATGGCCGTGGCTTTGCCAAAGACTTGTCAATGCGAATCATTGCGTCTGGAAAATCGCTAGACTGGCTTTCTGATCCATTGAATCCTGTCAACTCTGATATCCGAGCTCCTGTTTTCCAGGTTGGTACTGGCCTCGTGAATGCGTCTAAAGTCCTAAACTTCCAAACGAGCCTGTCATTCTCAAAGTTCATGCTCAATGACACACACAACTTCAAGCGCTACCACAGCGTCGACATTACAAATAACAGCCCGCATCCAATTACTTACACGTTTTCTGTCGAAGCTAGCGGCTCAATAGATACGCTAGTAAGCAATCAGGACCCATTAGGCAAGCCTGTAGTTGGAGTGTACACACAAGTCTTCGCTGCTCCTTACGCTGCTGTCCCGTCTGTCACGCTGCCTCACGGCACATTTACCGTAAAGCCAGGCCAAACAAAGACGGCCAACATCAACTTTATGTATCCATCGGCCTTGAACGCGACCAACTTACCGTTGTACAGTGGTAAGATCATCATCAAGGGAAGCAACGGGGAATCACTCGCAGTACCATATATAGGTGTCGGTGCGAACATTCATAAAGACCTAGATTCAGTATTCTACTACGGCAGCGGACTTCCCGGAATCACCTCTGGGAGCCGAGGAACACCAATCGGAGATCTTCCTAGCTGGAGCTTCAATGTCAACCCATTTGTCAAGTCCTATCCTACTTTTCGGCTTGCTTTTAACTTTGACACGACTGAGTTTCGCTGGGATATATTTGAGTCGACTTGGAGGGAGAAAGACTGGACGTACCCTCCAGTCGTTGGTAAGAAAGGCTACGTCGGAGCCGCGTCCCTCTGGTTGAACGGAATTCCACTTCTCATTCCTAACACAAGTCTTGTCACTGCAACACCGTTTACGGACATACCAAGAAGCATTAGTGGTTCATATGCGTGGCTTTGGTTTGGACAACTCGCGAACGGATCTCAGATGACACCAGGAACATACTGGATGAGATTGGCGGCGCTACGTCCATTTAGTACCAATCCACAAAACTCTGACAACTGGGACATTTTCACTACACCGCAATTCCAAGTTACTCCTCTTCCAACTTAGGATAATTTAGATAATTTGCTTCTTCGTGCTTAGAACACCTTTGAAGGGTCTATATATATACACGTAGCCAGCCAGGAAGCCAACCTTGCGCACGTCGAATATGCTACTCCTGACTTCCATACATGTATAACTCCATGTACTCCCCAGAGAGTAGTGTATGCCTCCCCGAGGGTCTTTACAAAATATGTCATTACGGTACTTCACGGTGTTCAAACTGCGATACCAATCTTATTGATGTACTCCCACACGTGGAATCCCATGAGACCGGCTGGGGTCGGGCTACGGCCAAACAATGGTCAAATGTTTCTTCCATTTGTGCTGGATGCAAGACGCAGAGAATTATGGATGCAACGCAGCAGCAGGCAATCATAACTGAGTAAATTCGGTAAATGTTTGTCGTGCATAGAGCCCTCATGTTCCCCCAAATTTTATTTTTGAATAATCACATTGCACATGTATAGCATGTGTAAACGAAATCTATCGCTCTTTGGAGGTTCATCGTCAACGTTTACTAGCCGTATTCCACTAGTTCGACCAATCTAATAGCACCTGGCGAATATGTGACTCACGCCTTCTTTGATCATAACAAGAGAGAGAGAGAGAGAGATGTAACTAAAACGCTGTGAGATCCACAAAGTGATCATTCAGATATCTCACATCGCTCGCATAGATTTCAACTAGAACGTGTGTGGATTCACCAGGCCTGCTGTTGACAGTTCTTTGGAGAGTCTTGACGGCCGCAGCCATGAGTCAAAGCTCGAAAGAATGCGTCTACTGTAGTCACTTGCGCTGTCTTTTCTGAACTAGAGCGCAGACGGGGAATCTAAAACCCAACTTCTAAATTACCTACAGAAGCCCTAGCAAATAAGTCAATCTCGATCATCTAGCCAAGAGTATGTGCATCTACGACTTGAATCAGTTGGAAGTGACTCGTGTAGTAGAGATGGTTTAGACTTTGTCACATTTCCATACATTTCGAAGCGAAATCAACCCTTCCCGCTCCATTACTCTCAAGCAAATGCCACACTATCATATTTGTTCCTGAAAGCGCCATAAAATGTATTATTTGTGGTAAATTTATAATAACACTTGTGCGGTGGAAGTGAAGTCGAAGTTTCATGATAGTCAATAGGGACGAATGTAAACAAATAACATTGCACTCTGAATATATTCAGGCTTTCTATATAAAATCGTCCGCAAGGAACGGTGCTGATAAGGAAGCGCGTTTTTCGGGGTTCTTTACAATCTGAACATCAAGCCCCAGCCGTTGGTTACTCGCCATGTCCCGGAGGCTCTGTATGCACCAAGCTTTCTGTTCGATGTTTTTCCTTTGTTCCCAATACCAATGAAGATTAAAAAAGTATGCCATAACACCTTGAGCTTGGAGTGTGTTGTCTGCTAGGCCCTCATCTAGCGTCCTTCTAATATAGTCGGCAAATCGATCTAAGGTACTATAGTCCTTACCCAAGATTTTTAAGCCAGCAGATAGCTGAATAGGATCTGAAACAAGCACTGATAAAGTAGAAAATCGGTTTTGCAACTGCCTGATGAGCAAGTTGAAACGGATTGTCAATGACCAATGAAGCATCCACAGGTCGCTGGCTTGAGCAGCGGTAACACCTATCTCATGCGGCTGTGGGCTGATATTGATATCAGCATCTGATACTTCTATCACAATAGGGCATGGAGTAACAGCAGTCATTTCTGAAAGCCATCGATCCAGATTGTTCTCTACTATGGATGCACAATTGAGCAGATATTGTGTTGTGAGGAGGCCTCGCCGTACTTTCTTCTCAGTTTGAAAGACTGTGGCATCTAATCTGTCTGCATACTCACAAAGAGTAGGTAATGTTATAACTGCTTCGATGGCTTTGTGCGTAAGGTAATTCGGATCCTCTTTCTTAGCTAGGCAAAGAGTATTGTATGGTGCATGGCACATAAAGAATCCTCGCCTATGTCTCGCTGCGTCATAAAACTAAAGACTGTTATTAAACAATGTGCAGAATATTAGGGAAATAAACATACGCCAAGATACCGAAGCCTTTGTACAAGGATTCTCGTCAAATCACCACAGGGAAAGTTTGCGCCAAACCGTTGCACCAGATGCAAACCACCCTTGATGTGTGCCATATAACCTCCATTCGCTCCTTCGCCCGCCAGAAGCTCGACGCGAGAAAAAATCATGATGCTCACTAAAGCGGATCCAATATCCACATGAGATGGCTTTTGTCTGACCCATATGTCGCTTCTCCGGAGACCATGGAGTGCATTCGAGTAAAGCTCGGCTGAGCGGTTGATGAGCGCCGCGTCGCCATTTTGACGGCCAACAAAGCCCGTATATAGTGCAAGCAGTCCTTGATTCAGAGTTTCATTCCGACTACTAAGCAAAGTAGCGAATGAGCTCATCCAAGAACCAGGAGAGTTAATGTTTTGCCGCAGGTCTGTGTTTTTAGGGAAAAGCAGATCCATGAACACGCCGTAAAATGCATCACAGACCACTGCAGTCTGTGCCAATTGCATACATAGCGGGGCTTGCAAGTTTGATTCAGTGAAGCTCCTAGTCTGATCGATAACACCATCAGATCTACCTTCCTCATGAATGATCTTATTGGCATGCCCGCCCTTTGGCCAACTGCTACTTGTGGTTATCTTGAAGCTGTAATTGCGCTCGTAGCCCAGGCACTTCCTGCCAGTAGTAAAGCAGCGCTGACACTCCGGCATTTCAAGGTCACACTGCCAATTCTCAGTTAATCATTGTGACTGCAACCGCAAAGATTCATAACGTACCTTGACCTTCCTTCGACGACATGTCTCACAGGCCCCTCTGTGGTGTTGTTTAGAGTCCATTTGTCGTAGTTGTCCCTCACAGCTACTAATAAACGTGAAAAGTGAAATACCGATAGGATCAAACAGAATAGGATACTTTGTGCGAGTTTAAGCAGTAGCCTCACTTTGCAACCCTCCGTGACTTCGGTGATTGTTTGGCCCACCAACCACGAAAGCTTTTTACTCCAGAATTGTTGCTTACGCTGTTCATCAAAGCGTAAACGCATGAACCATTTGGACCATTGGCGTGACAGGTGGGCCATCCTCGACCAATACGCTAACCAAATACAGTATACATTTGCCGAGATATTGCATTAGTACATCCGGGTGGCTTTCAGTGGATTGTCTTAGTCTTAGTTGGCCGGAACGATCTAACCTAAGCACAAGTTTTCACCCACCCTATGAGCAGGAAAGACGTTGTGTGATATCCCAGGTTGTTGAGAAAAGTTGCTTTTTTGGAGATATAAACACTGCAAGGCCAATCTATATCTTCTCAACACGACTGATTCAAAACAACGTAGTCAGAAACAGCAGTGTGGTTGTTTGTCTTTATGTACCCTGTGTCTATATACTTCATTGTTAATGTTGTTAATGTAGACCACAGCATTGATAATTGAACGGACTTAACACATTCCCCTATCAACTATTACGAGGCCTACTGCTATAACCACGAGACTCTTACCGAGCCTCTTTTCTACACTGAGGCATTTGAAGCTACGTAATCAATAGAGGCTGAGGAGCGAATTAGTTGTGGTGGTGCATTGTTAAGAGCGTGTGGGGCGGATGTGCTTTACTACTAATATCCTAGCACACCTGTCTTCTGTATATCTTGTCCTATATATTCACTATACCTAGGTATGTTTTATCTTCCATTGGAAGGCTTATCCTAAAGATAGTTGGGCGGCGCCGGAACACTGGTTCATACTGGCCAAGGATTAACACAGCATTCGGTCCAGTTGCAGAACTGCACCACATTTATAGGATGCTGTTAAGAGTTGCCGCAATAGTGACAACCGCTCTGAGGATAATAATAACTATGGCATGGCGACTTGGCATACGAGAAACGGTGTAGGATGGCGGACATAACATCTACTAGTATTAATATATGCGACTTCCTGTAGATTATTTGCCATAACATGGGGGCCCGCTCTATCACACTCCGGGTCAATTACCAGAATACCCAATGTAGAAGTGGATATAAGTTGAAAAGCGTTGGGAGTGGATGGGAACGAACCTGCATCTGGATGACTGCTTGTTGCATGGCCGTGAGTGATGATGAATTGCTGGATTTGTTTCCAGAATGGTCAACGAAGCTCTACAGACATATTTATTTGTAATTAAATTTCTCTGATTCATTGTACGTAGTAGCAGCTCTTCTTTAGCCTTTCATACAGATCCATCGCCAGAATCTTGTGGGTGTTCTTGTGCTAGGACCCCCCCTTTATTGGCGGTAGTCGCTGGCGCCATTGCTATGTGCTCGCCTTGTCTTTCGCCGTTCCTCGACTCGCCATATGGCGCAACAGCGGCTTGGAACCGATACCAGGTACTGGATCTCTCTTTCATCCAATCTGAAGGTGACATCATGGTTAGCACGGTGAAATTCTTGGGGCAATCCGTAGATTCAATTCAGACATACCATTTAGCTTGTATGATATTTCCACGGGAATTGGCAACCAGGTAAACAGTGCGGCGACTTGACCAAAGCCCCATTCGTTGTCCTCAAAATCAGCCCCTGCTACCTTAATGAGCTCACCTCTTTGGTCCCAGAGCTTGACTAGCCCCCATACCATGCCCACTAACGACAATGTGGTCAGCAGCCCCCACACAATCGCCATGATAGTCAAGACCCTCCGCAAGCTCGGCCGTTGCTTGATCCGAGGGAACACAGTAGTGGCAGTCTGCGCAAAGAATGATATGATGCACAGGCCGGCAGCCGCATACACCACGGCCTTGTTGTAGGGCACTGGTGTGAGCTTGCGGAAAGCCGGTTCGTTCTGGCAACCTAAACTGGCCTGCAGCCAGTCCGTCTCTGAATGCCCTGACAGTCCGCTTTGGGATAAAGCGGCAGTGGCTAGAGCGAAGCCCGAAAGGAATTGGAAGAAACGCTGCCACCACCTAGAGATTGGGTGAATGAGACAGAAAAATATCACCAACAGCGAGTTGAGCTGCACAAAGTTCAACATCTGCATCTCGGCAATTTCGAAGATTGTAGGATGTTGGCCCATGCGAACTAGCGTCGCCACCGCAGACGCGAGAATGAGAAACCCATTAGATTCCCAAAAAATGGACTGCACGTCAATACTTTCTCTGAAGAGTTTCCGTAGCATGAAGAAATCTCCTGAGGGGAGAAATCTGTCAAATATATCAAGACCTCGCAGAAGAGGCCCAAAAATAATAGTTAAAGCAACTTGAAAGGAATATGCATACATCATCTGTCAAGTTGGTTAGGAAATGGCCCTTGGTGATATTTGCGGGGCAGATTTAAACAAGAGCCCACTTACTCCAATGCCAGACAAGTCTGGATTTCCCGTGCCAAACGTGAGGATGCATAGATTCGGGCATTGCTCTATCTGCGCCGTAATATTGAGTTCATGTTCCGTTGCATAATCAAAGAATGCTTCAATGGTAGTAAAGTTGCAGTCCACGGATACTGCCTCCAAAGCCGTGGAAATACTTATCAAGTTAGCCATATTATAATGAGCTCATATATAAAAAGGCACTTGACACAGATTAGGTGGCCAGTCTACGGTCCATTTATGCTTTAATTGCTTTGGTTAAACATTTCTGGGTTTATGTGCCGCATCTGACATAAATTAAGCTACATGCAAGTCTTCGCATTCTGTATCCCTATTAACACAAAGTTGGATAAGTAACGACAGGGATATATATTTAGGATGTTACAAAGCTATAAATAGGCCCGGCGGTCTTGTCTTTGCTGATAGTTTGTTACAGACGTATACACGTAAATCTAGTTAAACAAACCGTATTGTTGATTATAATAGGAACAACCGTGACCTCCATCATCCAGCGCTAGCTAAGCTGAGTCTAGCAACGCAAACTGAAATGCAACAGTGCAGGTACTGCCATGTCATCAAGCAATATAAAGAGACCATCAGCTTATGGATTTGACTTCTGTAGAGGAGAGGTTCTGAATTGAGAGAATAGGCAAGGATGATCTTCCTAAAACTTACGCAACCGTACGCTTTCGGCGTTATGTGAAATGCCGAGCTTGTATGTGGCCCCGCCAAGCTCGGACGCGGTTTCTCCTCTAAGATACAACCGGCGTTACATTCCACTTTGCTCATGATCGCCTGACAGCCTGTACCTGTGTCAAGTATAGGCTGATTATTGGCCATGAACTAATATAAATATAAGTTGAGGTCAGCAAATAGTCTTTTGCTTAGGAGGATTCAGCGAATTTACGCAGGAATATGGGAACTATGTGGCGCAATTCACATAGAGAGCTAGTTATCAAGATCGCAATGGTACCAATTACTATATTTAACAACATTTGGTGAGGTGTAAACCGTTTGTTGGCAATACAACAACATATACTTGACCTGGCCCGCCCAGACTCTAAACACAGCATCGAAAATACGGAGCTCTAATTATTGTAAGGACCAAGGCGCAAACATGAATCATAGTACAATTTAATCCGGCAGTGACAATTTCGATGCTCTTCAAATAAAGTCCCTATCGTAGACGAGAGATATTTAACTTAACTTACTTGTCTGGTCTCATTTATCTAGATAGAGGACGGTATTTTAACGAAGGAACCCGGCATTGCGACAGTTTAGTCACCCCCAATACCCATTTTGGAATGAGGAGGTTAAACGTAAACCGCTTTCTATTAACACAAATTTGAATTCAACCTACTAATCTATTTTAAGTTGGTTTGTTACAATGGGTCTCAATAGACCTTGAAAACAAGACCTCATCACGAACTAATAATATTCTAGAAAAATAGTATCAACTAGTGAAACAATTCGAGGCTTGATAAAATCGGCTTTGCATGAACTTATTGTACGAAGCTATGATCTCATCTTCACAATACGGCCCCGCGTTGCCATGGTGCCGTGTGTGGCTTTTGTCGATTTCTGACACTCGTTGCGTAATATCGCATAAAATTGTACCAAAATATGTTCGGGTGCTCATACAAAAAGCTACATTGCTGCCGTTTATGTAAGTATGTCAGCGCCTAACTGAAAGCTCTACTACACCCCAACCGATTTTCAAGACCCAGTGGTATCCCGGAGCCTAAGGTCTTATCAGATGGTGGCGAATTGCAGCGACTTCATCTTCATTACTTTATGACAATCTTGGTCAAGGTCAGCCGATATTCTTCCAACATTTACAGCTAGTACTTGTTTTTTTTTTTAAAATGGTAAACAGTCAATGAAGAAAATAAGATATGGTTTGCTACACGAGAAATGCTCTAGATACAAATAAAGAAAGGAGTATAAATGACACAAGAAACAGTAGTAATATCGTTCATCTGCGCATTTCCAATTTTGTGCCGTTTCCACTTAGTTCTTTCTCAATTGCTATCTCATGTGACGCAAGGAAATAAGGAAACCCGGCTTTTTTTAATTTTACCTGTCCACTTTAGTAGCGGTATTTTCTCGACATTGCCGTTGCCGCTCTGCTCCTGATCAAAGCATGCAGCAAGCTCTGCGCCCGTCACGGTGAGAAGGCTCTCATAATTGCGGAACTCAACAGTACCGGACCTTTTTTCATTATTGAGCAAGGCCTCGCAGAGCCATTGTGCTGTCAGCACCGCGGGGAGCATATCTAGACGACCAGACCACCCGCTCAAGTCGGGTGTTGCGTGTATGATGTTACCATAGTGGGTGATCTCATCTAGAAGGGCTTGGGGGGCATCCTGTCGCAAAGTTGCGGGGCAGAGGCGGTAGATGGATGATGGGACACCAAAATCTGCCGCAGAACGCCCCAAGATGCGCTCACTGGCCCAGCTAGTTGCTGCGTAACCACTGCTTCCGTCTGTGGGAGGCGGGTGTACCGCAGCCGATACTGCTCTTCCATCAAGTGCCGCGGTAGCCCCACCAAAGAGGCTTACCGTGGAAATATAATGAATCGGCACGCGGCGAGGCGCGGCCAGCTTGACCAAGTCGCTCGTCGGGGCGACGTTGATAGAGCGTAGCACGTGGTAGCTGTCCCAGAAGGAGCGAGCGGCGCCCATGTGCAGTATGGCATCGGCCGTGCTCGAAAGCTCGTTGAATTCCTCTTTGGAGAGACCCAGCAATGGTGATGACAAGTCTCCGGGGTGGTGGACGACCGTGGGTGACGAGTACGCCCTTTCAATATCTCGCACGGCCAAACAGTGGATCACATTGACGTCCGGCCTCGCGTCGAGCATGGGAAGCAGGTGCTCGGAGAGGAACCCGGTGGCGCCCGTAATCACGATTGTTGCTCCTTTTCTGGCTCGGTCGTCGGGCACGGGGGCAATGGCAATGGCAGGGGCAGAGACAGAGACAGTAGGGGGCCTGGTGTCGTACTCCCAGTCAATAGTTTTAACGGAGATGGTTTCCTCGACCTTTTGTGCCATTTCACCTAGAGTATTGGCATCGAGAAGCTCGACCAGGGGCACAGCGGCACGGAACCTTTTCCGGATCTCAGATTGCCGGTGAATGATTAAGAGCGAGTTGCCACCGACCAGGAAGAAACTGGTGGACGGAGTAATATCAAAACCAAGTTGATCGATGGCTTTTCCTAAAACACCCCGCCACAGGTCCTTGAGCTGAATCATGGTCTCTGTCAGTTCTGCATCGTCACTCGCGTCGGGCCGGCCAACTCTCTGGGGCAGAGGTAAGCTTTTGACAGCCTTGCGGTCTACCTTGGAGTGATTAGTCAGAGGTAACTCGTCTATAGGAATAGCCACGACGGGTATCATATATTGCGGGACTGGGAGGTTGTGCAGCAGCTGTTGGAGAAATGTTTCCTTGTCCTCAATGGTGCACTCTGTACAAAAACCGCGTGAGCGACCAGGAACTCTGGATCGCCCTCACGCAGCGTAACCACAGCTTCTTGCAGAGCCCCCCGGGAAGCCGTAACGATATTGCTTTCGATGTCGCTGAGCTTGATGCGTAGTCCACGGATCTTGACCTGCGTGTCACCCGCCATACCACTGTGGAAGACCATCGTGCCATCCTGGTTGATGGCCAATGTCTCCTGTGAGGTACATGCGTGTCCAGCCGTTTGCCAGATCCTCCTCTGTAGCAAATGGGTTAGGTAAGAAGTGCTTGTCGGTGAGCTCTTGGTTTTTCAAGTAGCCACGCGACACGCCTGTGCCACCGATACAGAGCTGTCCCGGCATACCAGCGGGCAGCGGCCTCAGTTCCTCGTCGACGGCGTACATGTAATATCCGGGTAATGAGTAGCCACAGGGAATACGACCGACACGCTCTAACGCTTACCTATCCCGGTACGGAATCTCCATTTTGGTGGAAAATATAGGAATCTCCGTGGGGCCGTATGAGTTGAAGAAGTGGAGCTGTGGAAGGTCGAGGTCCGCGAATTGCTGCGTGACGGCCGTTGTGAGCGATTCTGCGCCTCCGAAAGCAAAGCGCCAAGAAATGGCGAGGCGGAGGCTTTCACGGCCATATAGCATCCATAGTGAATACTCGGACGGGGTAGCCTTGGTATACGTGATGCCCTGCTCTTGGATACCTTTAGTGATCTCCAGTGTGTTGCCACGTTTGTCCCAAGGAACGACATATACCATGCCGCCGTTAACGAGGCCTGTGTAAATCTGGTCCGAAGAATATATCCGAAGAAAATGGTTACTGGAAGCTGCGGGGAAGGCAAGAATGGAAATTGGTTGGGTCAAATAACTTACGGTTAAAGGTAAAGGCACTCTGCTGGAGCACACGCTCGGGTCCCAGCTTCCAGGTCTTTGTACGGCCTTCGATTTCATTCCTACGGCCCTCGTGTGTGACCATGATGCCTTTGGGCGTTCCCGTGGACCCGCTCGTATACAAGATTGCGGCGGTTGAGTGTGCTCGTGAGTCGTTGGTAACTTCTTTTGAAGGATGAGACTTTACGAGAGATGCATCAATGAGACGTGCCGAGGGTACACCGAGCTGAGACGCATCATGTAGCGTGGAGGCATCTGCTAGGATCGCCGTAGGCTCACAATCCTGGGCAACGGCTGCCAAACGCGGCAGGGGATTGCGAAGATCAAGCGGAACGTATATCGTGCCCAGCCGCATAATGGCAAGCATCGAACAGGGCCAGTCAGAAGTTGCCTGTTGGAACACAAGTACGCGTAGTCCTGGTGCGACCCCCGCCTCTTGCAACGTCTCGGCGATGGCGTGAATGCGGTTGATCATTGACGTATAAGTCAGTGACTTACCTGTGCCGTCCATAAGGGCAACCTTGTCTGGATTCTCCCGAGCGATCTGGTTGATGCGAAGGGGTAGCGTCTCTGGCCAGTCGGAAACGAGCTTCGGGCCTGGTGAGTATTAAATAAGGATCAGCCTCTTGAAGAGTGTAAATTATAAGTGTATTGGATAGGAAGAGGGAACTCACCGCGGCCAACTTGGACGACTTCTGCCAGCTGCTTCTCACTGAACAGGGGAATCGCACTCATCACTAGGGAGGGCTCGCTAGTGAGAGCCTCAAGGAAGTGGACATAGGTATCACAAAGCAGCTGGGTCACTGCTTGGTCATAGATGCTCTTTTGCCCGCGGAAAAAGATGAAAGCCGCGGCATCCGTTCCGGTAACGTCGACGGTTATATCATACGCCGTCTTCCCTGTATGTACCTCTTCTGACATGCGCATTTGACAGTTGCCCCAAGTCTGTTCCTCCTGGTGGCCTTGGCGGTAGTCGATAAAGGCCTGGAAAAATGGGCTATGTGTTGAAGAGCGTGCAACATTCAGCTCTGACAGCAGGACATCAAAGGGCACCCGCGAGTTCTCCAGCGCGGCATGGCTAATCTTGCGCGCCTCCGCGATGGCCTCGGTGAATGGCTGGCTGGCTTGACGGCGGAATCGCAGCGTCAGCAAGTTGAAGAAGAACCCTATACTTCCCATCAAGGCGCTGTCATGACGGGCCCCGTCGGCAACTCCAATGGTCAATTCATCTGCGTCTGTAAAGCAAAAGAGAAGGGCTTTGAAGGCAGCCAGATATAGATGGAATGGAGTGGACCACTGCTGCTTGGCGACCATTCGGGCCTTCGCAGCTAAGGTGGAATCGACTCGGGCTTGGACCTGGTGCGTGTCGAACTTGGCCATGGGAACTCGGGAGTTCGCTCGCGCCATGGGAAGTAGAGGTAGAATGGGTGGCTGCTCGCCATCCGGGAAATTACGCCGCCAAAACGCCAACTCCTTTTACATTTCGCCATTCTCAAAGGCCTGGCGCTGTGCCTTTGAGAAATCTGGGTACCACTTCGGGGCCGGCCCGAGAGACTCGCCCTTGTATGCTTTTTCTAAATCCGAAAGGAAAACCTGTAAACCGATGCCATCCATGATGATGTGGTGGTGGTACATTAGAAGGAAATGCGACGACGGCGAGAGCGTGTGGAGAACCAGCTTGAGCAGCTCGCCGCTCGCCATGTCAAGGTCGTGGGCCCGCAGGCTTTGGTACTCTGAAGCGACATCATCTTCAGAGTCTATTTTCTTGCAGATCAGGCGCACTGGGGAACTAGGGAGAACCTTTTGGTAAGCCTGGGAAGCATCGGTCTCGTCTTGTACAAAACAGGTGCGTAGAGCCTCGTGTCGAGAAGCGACAAGGCGGACGGCTCTCTCCATATCACCCACGTCCAGGTTGCCCTTGATGTGGTAGTAGTATGCCACGTTGTGAGTCCTCTGGTCGTCCAATAACTGCTGGAGGAACCAGAAGCGCGACTGCCCAAGCGATATGGGCACGCTCTTGATGAACCGTTTCGCAGGACGCTTGCGCTCCGCTACCGGTTCGGGACGTGGGAAATAGGATTGGAGCTTGGAACTGACCTTCTGAGACAGCCGCGTGGCTTCCGAGGGAGAGCCGGACCGGGTCGACGCCTCGGTGGCCGAAGAGCTCGCCGGGCCAGCACTGAGCAGAGGTGTCTCGGCGGGGCTGACGCTGACTTCAGAGGGGGGGCCGTGTAAATCGACAACAAGGGATGACACCGGGAGGGGCGTGGGCTTCGGGGCTCCGGGGCTACGGGTTGGGCTGGGCACTGGGCGTCAGCGGTTGTGGCTCCCCTTGTTTGCCGATGCTGACAAGAAGTTCTTCGGGCAGTTCGTCCACGGCCCCGTCACAAAGTTCGGCCAAGGACGCCCCTCCGACCACCTTGAGCACGGGTATGTCCACTCGGACTTCTTTCAAAAACCACGAGCGGACCTCGACCGCAACGATGGAGTCAATGCCAAGATCAACGAGCGGCGCATCGTAATCTATATCTTGACTACCCAGCTGCAGGATCACGCGTAGCTTGGTGGCAAAACATTCTGTTGACACAAATTTGTTAGCGTAGTTCATGATTTAATATTAATAGGGCTCTCCCTATCGTCTTCGTCCAGCTTGGTTTACCTTTGAGGATGTCTAATGCTTGCTCTCGGCTCGTTGCCTTGACTGGCTGTCGAGCTGCGGGGATGTTGGACTTTTTGTCTGAACTGTCAGACTCCAGCTCGGCCACCTTGGCGTCGATGACGCAGTGGGAGAAGAAGGGGTTAGTAAACCATGGTCCTTTGATGTTCTCGTCCTCGGAAAAGTTACGGATACCAGACGTCACAACCGCGAAGGGTGTCGTCTCCACCGGTCCCCTGGAAGCTCTCGATCCATGCTAGCTCAATGTTGGGGTTGCGACTCATCAGGCATACACATGCAGCTCCATTGGCAACGAGCCACTTGGCGATGGACTGCCCTATCTTGCCGGTAAGGCCTACGAGGAGATGGGTCTTGTCCCTTGAAAAGAGACCGGTGCTGTCGATCGAGCTCACACCCACCTTGACAAGACCCGTTGAAGGCCAGTGCACGGCGCTCGTGGTGTGGTAGGTTGCGCTGGTGCCAAGGTTGTCGGCTGCAACGATCAAATATTGAGTTCCCCTTGCTCACAAGCCAAGGCAGATGTCAGCTCATCCCTCAAAAAGATTTCTCGGAGGCGCTTAGCCAATTTGTCGGGTCACAGCTCGAAGCAACCGTGGACTCATTCCGAACCAGAGAAGATATTTCGATGCGATGGCAAGTGGATGGCAATAGCTGGGAGATCCGCAGGCCGAGTTCGGTACCAGCTGTCAAGTCCAGGAAGTGAGTAGGTTTGACACTCGGCATCGACTTCCTTATGCCATAGTTTGATGCGCGTCCGCTAAGTGATACCCAAGCCGACTCCTCCGTGCCCGATTTATCGTCCGCATCAAACGTGAAGGCGAATTTTACAGCTGCGCGAGATGCACGGCGAGACAAAGCCGCGGTGAGGAACCTGTCCTTGTCTGAGCAGTGAATAAGCACGCTGCTTCCCGGTGACAGACGGTCGAGCAACGATGAGGCAAGGATTTCACTGGCAGCGGTGACAAGCAAGCGACTGCTTGGCTCTGATGGGTTCTTGGCGTAGGCTTTGGCATCTAGGGGCACTTCTAACGTTGCTACTGGGGCCATGGCCGCCGAATTGGTTGTGGAAAGCAGAATCAATGGACGGCCGGTAGTATCCTCTTTGGAAACGGCGAGGAAGAGATACGAATCCGACTGCACATTAAGGGCCATGAGGCGGGCATTTTGCTCAACATTGTTGACAAGTCTTGGGAGCAGCAAAGTTCCGTTGTCCAAAAAGGCCTCGGACTCCTTGGACCAAAGTATGCGCTGCTGGTCTTCTTGTCCATCAGCTCCAATGATGGGTGTCTCCCACTCGTCCAGCGCAACCAGTTGCAGCAGGTGCTTGGAAATGGCTTTGGGCACATCAGACTGCTGCAGGTCAGAGACATCGAGGTGACCAGACTCGCGACGAACGACACGGCTAAAGGTGATACTCGACATGTGATATGGCTGTTCAATCAGAGCGCCCGACGTAATCCACAAGACGTGCTTGGACAGCTCAAACATGCCTTGCAGGCCTCCCATCCCTTCACTAGTAATGTCTTTGAAGATGGGCGAGTCGATATCGACCAGATTGATAAAAGTACTCTGTGGCGCCAGATCAAGTGCTTCCTCGTCGGTGGGTAGGCTGTCGAGAATTGTTAGCTCGCCACAGAAGCGCCTGAGATTATTAGCCAACTCTTCTGCCAGGCGAGCTGTTTGCAGGCTTTGGTTTCCAAGGATGACTAGACTTTCATTGTGTATGGGCGGCGAAAGGGACGAGAGCGGCTGGTGCAGGAACGACACACGATCATCGACTGCTTGCGATGCCATAATGGAAAATGGCCACGCTACCGTGTCAATTTCAGGAGTCACGGCGTCGACACCTGCAAACCCAGCCTTGCGCAATGCCGAATGCCACTGGCCTGGACTAATGGTCGGTGCCCATCCTCAACGCCGAGCCACCAGCCGGCAAATGTGCCCCAAATGAGCCCGGTGCGGATGGTTTTGTTGTTGGTAATCTCCAAAAGCAACAAGTAGCCACCAGGCTTGAGCAACTTGCGTGTGTTGACCAGCGTTGTGTGAAGCGACTCTGTGGCGTGGAGGACGTTGGATGCAATGACAATGTCATATGAGTGATGTTCGTATCCTTGAGCAGATGGAGATTTCTCCACATCAAGGACCTTGAATGTCATCTTGTCGCTGTATGCCTTGAAGATCTCAGCCGCCTTGGCGAAGAATCCTACCGAGATATCAGTGTAGGTATACGAAACCATCTTATCGCCCATGGCTTTGAGCACATATTTCGTAGCTCCACCGGTACCAGCACCTGCAAGTAGAGGAGGTTAGTTACATGAAGCTTTGTCAACACCAAAATACATGGATGGGGTATACTTGCCGATTTCGAGAATCTTAGTGTGAGGGTAGCGATGGGTGATCTGCTTCATCATCGACGCCAAGAACTGGTTGTATCTCTGAAACCCGGAGCCCAGCTTATAAAAGTCGTCCAGCATGTTGTCTTGCAAAAGATGCTCCAGAATGGTCGTCTCATTACGGACTGCTGGCGGAATCTTTTCTCCCACTGTGCGAATCATCTTCACATCTAGATTCTCCGGATACTGATCCATAAGGGCATAGATCTCTTCAGCGCTGTCATTAGCCCAATTCTTCTGCAGAGTTGGGTGCTGGCCTTTCTTGGCAAGATCAAGGGTACGCTTCACCCAGTCGTGTAAGTACTTGTAGTGTGGCTGCCCGTTGGCCCACTCGTCCTCAGATAGCTCCGAGTCCCATTTTCGAACGTAATAGTACGCCATCCTTTCGCAGGCATGAGCCAGCTCCTTTCCCAGTGACGTTGGACGTACTCCTTCAGCGACTGCGGCGCCATCCGGGGCGGCAATGTCAAGCTTCGTGTGAGTAAAGAGAACCCGATCATCAGCCTCGGTAGCCGGGGCGAAGGTCTTGATGCTGAGATCTTCGATCTGCACTACCGAGTGCTCTCCGTCCTCACTCAACAAATCTACATATCCCGAAAATGAAGTCGACGTCCCGTCAATAGAGGCACGAATGGGAAGACGAGTGCCCGATGCCGGCAGCAAAGAACAGAGGGCCGGGTTAACACGGACACTTCGAATTCCAGTCGGAACGTGCAGAGACCATAGGCGTTCGTCGCCAGGGCTCGAATACGCAAGCATGGCGGCATGAAAAGCGACATCGAGTGTGCTCGGGTGGAAAACATAGGGTGAGGTGTCGTCCCCCGAACTGACGTACGTGGCCACCTGTCTGGTAGCATAGCCAAGCCGACGCTGCATAGACGAAAAGGTCTTGAATGGGCCCGAATAGCCATAGCCGAGGCCCTCCAAGGTCGAGTAGAAGCGATCGGCATCAATTGGGAACAAATTGTAGTCCTCTGCCTGGGGTGCCATCAAGGACTCAACTCTCGGGGTGCCTAGAACGATTTTTACAGTGGCCGTGGCTATGAGATCCATCTCCTGCTCTGACCCTGAGCTGAGAATAGGGAGGGAGTAGCAAGAGAAGTTAGCCGTGACATACTGGTTCTGGTGTTGCCGAATGTCCGTCAGCGTGACCAGGGTTTCAACACCAGAGGTATCCTCTTCCTCAAATGTGACGGCTCTGGGAATAGCCAGATCGTTCACTTCAAACACCTTCACCTGCTTGTCAGCTGCTAGGAACTTGGATGCCTCCAATGCCATGGCGATGTAGCCCGCAGCTGGGAAAACTGTCTGGCCCTGAAGCTGATGGCCCTCCATCCATGGCACCTCGGACACTTTCAGTACGTTGGACCATCGAAGATCCTGTGGGGTGGACTCAGGAAGGATTGTGCCCAAAATCTCATGCGTAGCCTGTTTGCGTCCACGAAGCCTCTTCGACCTGCGTGATTCGTTCCAATGTAGTCTTGCATGATTCCACTGGTACGACGGCAACCCGACCACGAGCTTTAGTCGACGCTCTTGGTCACTGACAAGCTTTGTGTAACTCTGAAAGTCGACATGCTGGCCGCCAAGGTGAGTCCAAACAAACCCCAAGGCGTCTGAGAAGGCGTTGACGTCGTGGGCCCCACGGCTCAAGACATCGTTGTAGGGGATGGCAGATGGCCGTACGTCGGCAATATTCTGTGTAGCTGGACCCTTGAGGGCGGGGGATGAGGGCCTACCTCGAGCACGAGACTGAGCTCTGCAGAGAGGAAATGTATGGGTCGCCACATGGTAGCATGTGGTGAGAATGATAGGCAGTGTCGACCCTGAGAGCCCTGGCAAATTTCTTCTCATCGTCAAACATCCTCTTCGCGTGTGCGACTGCATCAGCATCACCGGACAGTGTTACACTGGCTGCTGAGTTGTGAGCGGCAACAGCCAAACGGCCCTTGAAGGTTCGTAAATTGATGAGATCCTGTGCATCTTCCCACGAAGTGCCCACTACAACCATCGCACCGCTTTGGCCAGTAGACGCATTCCCTGCCAGTCGTGCATGCAACCCACGATAGTAGGCAATGCGTACAGCGTCGTCGGCGGAGAAGAACCCGGCGGCATAGGCCGCAGCAATTTCACCAGACGAATGTCCCACAACGGCAGAAAAACTAATACCAGCCGACTGCAGTAGGTCGACAAGGACGACTTGAATGGCAGTGCATAAGGGTTGTGACAGTGCAGCCTCGCCGATGCGCGACGTATTACTATTCGCCATTATTTCGGCCTTCAAACTCCATTGAGGCCGGTCTGAGGGCGGAAGGGCCGCCAACGACTGCTCCAAGTCATCGATCCTCTCAGCCACGAAGGCAGACGACCTGATCAGCTCGGCACCCTGGCCCGTGAAAACGCCTGATATCTTGGGTCTCGGTGATGCCGCTTTGGAGCTCGCCTTGGTTCTAATGGCTATGTTGGGATTTTGAGCCAACGGGGCAAGCTTTGCGTCGATTTTGGACACAAATTCCTCGATGTTCAACGCCGACAAGGCCAGTTCAGTTGGAAACTGGCTCCTGCGAGACTGCAGCGTCCAGGCAAGGTCCTTGGCGTTGACCTCTCCTGTTCTGTCCTGAGATAATTTGCCGTTGCACGCAGCTGGGCGACAAGCGAACTCTCTGAAAAGGCCGAGAAAACGAAGGGTGTAAAGATGGCACCATCTTGGCTGCTGGATGTACCTTCACTTTGGCCTGACGGGCCCCGGTATTCCTCAAGGATAGCATGGGCATTGCTTCCACCGAAACCTGCTCTTGTCAGATCAACACAATCACTCAGAGGGTCCACCCCTACGATATGGATGCAAAAAAAAGACGGAAAGGACCTACCAAAGCTGTTGACACTGGCGCGTCGCGGGACACCTGCCGGGAGTTGTGGCCACGGGACGACCTCTGTTAGGACTTGGAGTCCCTTGTAGAAAGGCTCAATGTCCGGATTAAAGTGCTGAAACAAGAGGTTGGGGGCAATCATGCCGTTCTGAATGCTCCCAGAGGCCTTCAGGAGTCCTGCGAGACCAGCTGAGCCTTCGAGATGCCCTATCACTGTCTTGATGGAGCCTACATACAGGGGCGTACCGCCTGCGCTTTTATAACGACCAAAAAACTGATATATAGCAGCAGCCTCCTTTGGATCTCCGGCCTTGGTGCCCGTGCCGTGAGCCTCGAAGAACTGCGGCCTGTCTTCAGCACGCCGCTCCGGGTTCAACCCGGCCTGGGCATAGGTTTGCCGAATCAGTGCTGCTTGAGCTTCGGTGCTGGGTACTGTAATGCCATTGGAATAGCCATCTTGGTTAGACCCAGTGTGCCGGATGAGACATTCAATGTGATCGCCATCTGCAATCGCATCGCTAAGGCGCTTCAAAACAATGGCCGCCATACCCTCTCCACGAGCATAACCGTCGGCGTCGGCGTCCCACATGCGCGAACGCCCAGTTGGAGAAAGCATCTTCAACTTGCTTTCAATCACATACATTTCAGGATTGAGGATCACTTGTGTACCATACGCAAGGGCGACATGCGACTCGCCTGTGCGAAGGGCTTTTACAGACTGGTGCACGGCGATGAGACTCGATGAGCAAGCCGTGTCAATAGTCATACTAGGGCCATGCCAGTCAAAGAAGTATGACACACGGTTGGAGATAATAGCACGGTTGACTCCAGTGGCAAAGTAAGTTGGGACAGTGTTCAAGTCGCGTATACCGGTATCGTTATAGTCGACGCCCATTGTGCCGATAAATACCGCCGTGTCGGAGCCCCGGAGGCCCCCCACGGTGTGACCGCCAGCCTCGAGGGCGTCGTAGACAGTCTCCAAGAGGATCCGCTGTTGTGGATCCATCGAATCCCCCTCATTGGGTCTGATGTTGAAAAAGGCAGTGTCGAACAGGCGCAGGTCTTCCTGTAGGAGATAGGATTTCCTAACATTGGTGGCGCCGTGGTGTTTTCCATCTGGGTGATAGAATCCGGCCGTGTCGAATCGGTATGAGGGGATATCCGTACACACATCTTTTGGGTCTTCCAGCAATTTCCACAGAGCCGAAGGAGAATAAACGCCTCCAGGGAACCGACAAGCGCTTTCCCACGATTGCGATCGGCTCCAGATTTTGGGATCCCATGGCGATGAAAGTGATAATGAAATCGGTTGGTGTAGGATGTAACTGAGTGTAGGAAGCAAACAAGCTTGTCTATAGCAGGTTGTGTTTTGAACACAGCCTTGCCGCTTAGCAGATAATGGGACTGAATGGGGTTGATATGTTCACAACATCTTGTTGGCATCGTAGATCGTTCTTTTAGTGTTTTCCAACACTGGTCGGCGCCTGTCAGCTGGAGAGCTTTCTTTCGGTTGCAATCAAGGCCCTTTCCCTAGTCGACAATATTTCATTCATGTCAGCCAATATCCCCGATTGCCCGACCCAGAAGTTTTTATGTATCAGTGGAGTATTGTTTGGATTTATTCCGAGTTCAGGTACATCTTCGGCGGTCAAATCTTCAACATCCTCTGGGTGGTCTGCTATGCTTGACGGAGTTCGGTGCAACGGATTACACCGAAAAGTCGGCGGTTCGACTCCGTCCCCAGAGAGCAATTCTCCTCGGAGAAAAGCTATGCATTCAATAGCTTTCAATTTCTTCCATCAATTCATCGTTATGAGGAAACAAACCATCAAGCAAACAAACACATAAACGATATTCGGCGGTTAATGACGTTAGCCTGATCCTTGAAGCGGCTGCACGTCTCCACTACCCAAGTTCTCCATCGCTGTCGGCTTCAAGAAAGTGGATAAGCCTCTTCTAAGCATCCCCCAGCCTACCCCAAAAGCCATCGAGAGATTCTGGCTACCTGTTAAGTAGATGAAACCTCAATGGATAATGGATAAAGCGTATCCATGATTTCCGAGTCAATCGCGAACCGTTATTGGTAGTTTTTCAATGAAACTGTATATCGTAGCAAGCATCTTCAACTCTACTGCGTGCACATGTACTGTATTTCAGAAGGCGCCCATATATATATAGGAAAAGGAACAAATAGGAAATTAAACAACCGCAAGGCAGATGTATATGGTTCACTAGATAAAGCAGACCCGCCGTGAGATTTATACGGACGTCGTCGAGCCTTTTGGTTCATATACAATGGAAACAGACAAAATAAATTGGAGAAGGGGAAAATGGGAATCGTTAACTAAATAGGCACTGCGATAGTGGGAGTCATGGCGCGCTATCAGTCCTACATTCCTCCATGAGACCTCACATCACAACATTACACTAATATCTCTCCCAATCACTGGCTATCCAAATATCGTATCGCTCCACATGCAATCTCTCGCCTCCAGTGCCTTCACTTCTTTCACATTCCAGTCCCATCATCACCAGTAACGTGCAATGTTTCGCAAGACCTGATTGTGACCATGTGAAGAGAAAATCAGGAACCTTAAGCCATAGCAACTGCCTCCACAGGTTTCAAATTGATCTTTTTCCAAGGAACAATGAAGCTGATCAGAAAAGCTGTGCTAACTAGTCTGACTGATGCAGCAAAGGCGGCCTTGAGGCCATCCATGTATGACAAGATGACACCTGGCAATTCTTCTGCCGAGAAGACTGAGTGAAGGTCGGAGGTACCTGTTGCGAGAACCAGCAGTGGAGAAACTCCGGGTGCGTTGATTGGCAAAGAGTGAAGCAGCCTGTTGTTGAAAGCAGCTTGGGCCGCCGAGATACTGAATGCGCCTCCAAGTATCTAGAAAACTATGGCTATTCGTTAGCTATAACTCGGACTCTTATATTCTCAAGTAACATACGATATAGACTCGATGTGGTGGGCGACATGTCGTCAACATCCACCTCAGCTTGGAGAATATTCAGGGCATTCTAGAATGGAAATGCAAGGCCAGCACCAACGACGACTTGATAGCCGATCAATTTCCCACTGGAGGTGTCCAAATCGAGCGTATAAAGTAACCCAGTGGCCACTGCTGCCACTGCTGCGCCACCAGTTATGTAAGGGGTCGTCATGTACGTCTTCTCTACGGTGGCTCCTCCTGGAATGATGAACACACAGGCGGAAAGGACCAAAGGCAGGTTATCAACACCTGACTTTATAGCGCTGACGCCTTTAATGCTCTGGAAGTAAATGGGGAGATAGAACAATAGCAAGAAGTAGCAGCCAACAAAGAGGAACTGGAATATGCCCCCAGCCCACATCACACCGCGCTTGAATAGCCTATAGGGCAACATGGCGTAATCGCCCTGGAAGTATTCCCAGGCAGCAAGCGTAACCGTTATGAGAACGAATCCGACAAGCAGCCCTATGACCACACTGCTGTTCCACGCATGGCTGACGCCAGCGTACTGGAGTGCGAGGATGAAGCTGATAATACCACCCATAGCCAGCGCGGTGCTGACTGGATCCATATGCAGGAGTTTCTCCTTCAGCGTTGCGTCTTGGGTGGTGGACACGCTTGGAGTTCTGAGGAAGAGGAAAAACAAAGCCATGGCAACGCCACCGATAGACAGGTTGATGTAGAAGCACCATCTCCACGTTACTTTTTCCGAGAAGGCTCCGCCAATAAGTGGCCCAAGAATGAAGGCAATACAATAGGTCACTCCCATAGTGCTCATCAATGTCGGGCGTTTGGCGGTCCCAGCGCCAAACGCCAATATGACGGTAGAGCCTGAGGTAATACCGGCACCCCCAATACCCGCAATGGCTCGGCCGACGATGAAGGTGTTTGAGTTCCGAGCCACACCACATATAAGACTCCCCAGCTCAAAGACGAAGACTGCTGTTGCAAAGGAGATCTTAAATGGGAATTACTTATAGACTTTGCCCCAGGTGGACTGGAAACCTCCGAGGCACATAAAGTACGCTGATCCGTACCACGATACTTGACTGAGGCCATGGAACTCATCCGTAATTTTGGGAATCGCCGTACCGAGAATAGTCTGTCAGACTATTAGCAACTTCAGCATAGTTTTTTCGACTTGCATCTCTTACCTAGTCGAGAGAGGCCAAAAACATGGCCAGATTGATAGCCACGACAAGAGTTATCAAGCGTAGCCCATGCGGGTATTCATCTGCAGTCGGCTCATTGTTCGAAACTGCGACCACATCTGAGATCTCGACAAGTTTCTCGGGTTTTCCAGATATGACAGCTTCATTTTCTCTTCCTTGGGCATGTTAAAAAGTGTTCCGAGGCTTTTCAGCGGCTCCTGTTGCAGGCTTATTGGTATACCATGGCCTTTCAGCTGGAAAAAGCCAAAGTCTCGACAAGCATCCCGAATTTGTTCAATTACATTCTGCCGATCATTAGGCGATTTCGGCGACAGATAGCCACTAAGGTCAATGATGGGTAACGAGATATCTTCTCCCGCCATGATAATTGTAGATCCAACAAGGCCGACCTTTGATCGAACAGTTCTAGGGGAATATGTGAGGTGTGATAGTCGGCAGATGTAGAAGAAGAGAAACAGACCGATAACAAGGCAAAGGGCAAATCTTAAGACTCAGACAGGCTGAACCACGATATATATGATGTTTTGCTCTTACCTTTGATGGTCTGAGGCGAACAGCATACTCAATAATTCGCTACACATGTCTCGTACGACTGATCGTCTCATCATCTACAAAGGTATTCAAACTACACCCGATACAATACGCGGCATCATCATGTATCAGGAGCGGCGACTATGCTTTCACCTAAGCTGCCCTTTCGGTAACAAACTACGTCTAACACACCGGGTGTCCGGGGTCCAGGGTCCGAAAGCATGTATATATTGGGTCCGACCATCTGTCAGGAACGAGGCTTACACATGGCGAGATCCAATTTAACGCAATCTAGCCTTGATCTCTGCTACAAAAGACAAAAAAAAACAAAGAAGGTTGTTATCAAGTCGCATTTCAAGTCTTGCACTAATTACAATTAATTTAGGTTTATCTTAATCACTAAAACGACTGTTTATTTGGGCAATCGCTTTCTTAATTGAATATCTCTTTGCTGCTTGAAAGATTGCGCAGTTACTTTGTAGCGTAGGGTAGCATAGCTATTGAGCTAGAGATCCAATGGTGGACTTAGTACAGAACTTCAGCGACCCTTCAGACTTGCGGAAAGCATGGTGAAACATCGTCTGATGGCAAGTAAATCATCAACATGGTCATTAGTATGCAGCTCTATGTAAAAGCAGCAGGTAATTCCCAGTACCTATCATTCTCTTAGGCAAGCAGTAGGAACAAAGCCGGAGCTTAATGCACATGCACAAGAGATTTTAGCAGCAATTAGTCGCCGTATCTCTAAAGCTGACAAGGCAGGTTACGTGTGTCTTTGGGACTTTATACCAATCAAAGTGAAACAAAATTCCTAATATACCTATTATCTGTTTGCTAATAAGCTTCCCTCCTATATCTACAGGTACCCCACCTTTTAGGTGCCTAACTACTAAAAACCCTTACTTTATTTAACTAGCTATTAGATAAAATAACCTTTTTATTTACTTTTATAGTCTTATCTAGGGACTTTAGAAAAATAGAAATATTTATAAACCCTTTAGATACTTAGAATAAATTAAATTTTATTACCCCTGGACCTATAATAGTTTTTTAGCCTTAGAAAGAAGTAACTCCCTCTGGCTTAAAAATAGAAGAGGTTATAATTCTCCTCTTTATCCTTAAAAAAAAAAAATACTTTAGAAAAGCCCTTAGTATAAATAAAATACCTTTACTTAGCTTTAATAAAGTAAAATTAAGTATAATAATAATAATAATAATTATAGTATAAATAACTTTAAAAAGCTTTATTATTTTTATTTTTAATAATATAAAAAAAGTTATTAACTTAAGTAAAAAAAAAAAATCTTTTATTAAGAATAAAATTATAAATTAAATTAATAAAATTAATATATAATAATAAGTTAAATAAAATATAATATTAAATATAATTATAATTATTAATTTTTACTTAATATAATATATATTTTAACTTTTTTTAATAATAGTAAAATAAGTTTAATCTTACTTAAATATTATATTTAAAAACTTTATTACTTTTTATATTAACCTTAAGGAAAAGCTTAAAAACCTTAAAAAATTAAGTAATAAAAAAAAAGCTACTTAATTAATTAAAATAATATTAGCTAATATATTTTATATTAAGGGTAATAAACTAAAGGCTATTAAAAACTTTACTAAAGTAAAAGTATTTATAATTATTAAAAAAGTAAGCTAAAAAAGCTTTAGGGTTATATAAGTATAAGTTATATTATATAAAAATATTTATAATAAAAAAATATAAAAAAGGCTTATAATTTTAAAAAACCTAGTTTTTAATAATAAAAGGCTAGCTTATATTATTAATAAACTAAAAAATAAAATTAATAAACTTAAAAAAAAGCTTAATAATTATATTTTTATTTAAGTTTTACTAAATTATATATAAAAAAAGTTATTAATTATTAAGGCTAAATAAGAATTAATTAAGATTTTAAAACTTATTAATAAAAATATTACTTATTTCTAAAAAGTTTAATTAAGCTTTACCCTTAGGGGTAAAAATTAAAATATATAAAATAAAATTATTATATTTTAAACTTAAGTAAAAAATAATAACTTAAAAATTAAAAAAATATATATTTAAAAAGTTTTTTTTATATATAATATATTAAAAACTTATATAAACTTAAGTAAAACTTACTTTATAAATATATTAATCCTTAAAAAAATATATATTAGGGCTAGGGTTAAAAATCCCTTAGTAGCTTATTATAAAGCTTTTTTTAAGGAATTTTTTAATATATATTATTACTTTATTTTTTTTAAAAAAAATATTAAACTAGGTTTTAGGCTATTTAATAGCTTTTTTTTTAATAAAAACCTAAGTCTAGCCCCCTTAAGTTACTTAATACTTATAATATTTTAAATTTTATAACCTTTAGAATTATACTAAAACTAAAAAGTATTATAAATATAATAAGCTATTTTATAAATATAATAATACTATAGTTAATTATTTATCTTTACTTTAATATATTAACTATAATAGCCCTTATACTATAAATTTTCTAAAGTATTTTATTAAATTAATTATTAAAAATAAAAAAAAAGTTTAAATTACTAAAACCTAACTTTAAGCTATTTAAAAACTAGGCTAGTAAAAATATAATAAAACTAACTTACTTAAGCTTAAACTAGCCTTTATATTAGTCCTTAATACTAAAATAATACTTAACCTAAGGACTTAAATAAGCCCTTATTTATAATTATTAATCTTTAGCTTAATATTATTTTTCTCTCCCTAAACTTTAGCTTAAAAAGTTATTATTAAAGTTAACTTAAATAAGGAAAATTTTTATAAAAAAACCTTTTTTACTAAGTTAATAATTTATATAACTAACTTAAATAATAAAAAAAAAAGTAAGAGTATTAAAAAAAATAAAAATATACTTAATACCCTCCTTAAAATTAATAAACTTTTTAATATAAATTTATAAATAATAAGCCTTATTATAATTATTAAAGAAATACTAGCTTTAAAATTTTTTAAGTTAATATTAAGAAATCTAATTCTTATTAAAATATTACTTTATTACTAATATAAAAAAGTAATTATAATATTATATTAATTTAAAAACCTTATATTTAATAAAATAAAATATTAAATAAAAAGTAAATTAAAAATTATTTTAAATATTAAGTATATAACCCCTTAAATAATTAAAAAAATACTAAACCCTTAGTTTTTATATTTATTAAAATCTTCCTAAACCTTTTTAATAAATAACTCTTTCTCTTAGGCTTAAAAAATAATTATATATATTAAATAAAAATATATAAATATATTATTATTAATATTTATTAAAAAGCTTTAATAAACTTAGCTATAAAAACCTTTATTAAGTAAGGCCCTTCTTCCCCTTACTTAATTATTATAAGTAATTTTAATACCTTATATTAACTTTAGGACCTAGGCAGGGGTATAAACCCTATAGGTAATAAAATTATAAAATAAATAAAAAAATATAATTTTTTTTTAGCCTTAATAAATACTCTTATATAATACTTAGGAAAATATATTAACTTAGTTTTTATAAATTACTTTATAGTAATAAAGGTTAAATACTTCTTTAATATAAAATTAAATTATTATATAATAATTATAAACTTACTTAAGCCCCTTAAGATAACCCTAGGGGTAAAGAAAAAATATATTTTACTAAAATATTAAGAAAACTTTAGTTAATTTATATACTTTTTTACCTAGACCCTTCCCTTAGTAAATTTAATCTTATTATTAAAAGCTAACCTAGATAAATATACTAAGGCCCTATAGGACTTTTTTAAGTAAATTATAAAAGCTATTAAAAAAACTAAGTATTAAAATAATTATAATATACTTTAGTAATTAAAGAAATATAAAATAGCTTATAAAATATATAAGGAATTAGTAAATAGCTCTTTTACCTAAGAGAAAGCTTATAAAACCTTTAAAAATATTATTTATTATAATAAATATACTTACTAAAATAAAATTATATTAAAAGCTAATATTATTAAGAATATTTAGTTAATAATTAAATAATATAAAGTAATAAATTATTTTTAACCTCCTTTTTTAATAAATAAAAATAAAAGTATTTTAGACTTTATAAAAAAAGTAACTTTTCTTAAGGATAAGCTTCTTAAGTATAAAATAATAAAGGAGGATATTTTAAATTTATAAAAAAAGGATTTTTTTATTAATAAAAATATTTACTAAGACTAAATAGTATTAAAATTAAAAGCTAAAAAAGCTATAATTAAGTTAGGTAATATTATACTTAGCGTAAATAATATATTAATTACTTTTTTATAGCTTACTTAGCCTATTATTAATAAATATATAATTAACCTTTTTTATAAATACCTAATAGTAAAATACTATTTACTTCCTTTTTAAAGTATAAAAATTATTATTATCCCTAAACCTAGGAAGCTAAAGAAAGTATATATTATATATAAAGACTATAAACTTATTTTCCTACTCTCTTATATAAAAAAAAGCCTTAAAAAACTTTTAATTAAAAAAATCTTCTTTTTAGTAATAAAATATAAGATTTTACTAAAATAATACTTTAAGGCTTTTTTAAAAAGGTTTATAATAAATTTAATTACTTATTTACTATATAATACTAAAGTTACCCTAATATAAGGCTTTATTATTTTTTTTCTTATACTTAATATTTTTAATACTTTTAATATAATTATATATAATTACTTAGTATATAAACTTAAAAAATAAAAATAGCCCCCTTTTTTTATAAAATAGGTTAATTTTTTTATAAGTAATTATAAGGCCTTTATTTAGAATAACTATAGAACTACCCTCCTAAAGATAAAGCTAAAGTATAAAGCCTTATAAAGGTTTTTTATTTTCTTTATTATTTTTATATTTTACTTTTCCCTTAGCCTAAAACTTAATAACTTTAATACTTACTTTAAATATATAAATAATATTAATATTATAGTAGTAAAAGCTAATACTAAGGAAATTACTTAAAAGCTTTAGTAAAAATTAGAAAATACCCTTAACTAAGGTAATATAAATATAGTTTTTTTTAACTTAAATAAAGCTAAACTTATATACTTTTATAAAACTAGATTTTAAATATATAATATAAAAGTAGATTTTTAAAAAAAGATTATAGCCCTTTAGAACTTAGTTTACTAGTTAGGGATATACTTAAACTTATAGCTTTTTTTTAAAAAATATTTTAAAATTATAATAAAAAAAGCCCTTAAAATAGCTAACTTCCTAAGGTCCTTAAATAAAATATAAAAAAGATTTTTACTAAATATAATAGTTATAGTAGCTAAAGCTTATATTACCTTTATAACCTTATATAAAATAAAAGCTTTTTAGCTTAGTAAAAGTAAATAAAGTATAATAAATCTAAGTAAGTAAGTAAAAATAAGCTTAATAAAATTAATTATAATCCTAGAACCCTTATTTAAAATAATAATTAAAGTAATTATCTTTATATAAAAAATAATTAACCTTTTTATTATATATAAAAAATCTAGGGTCCCTCTGGCGTTAGTATAAGTAGTATAAATTAAACTTTATATAGTAGCTTACTTTATAAACTTAAATAAAAATTACTTAATTAGTAAATATATTAATAAAAAACTCTTTTCTAAAATTTCCCTTACTTACTTATAATATATTATAGCCTTAGTAAGTAAAATAGTTTAACTTTTTTTTTTTACTAAAAATAATAAAGCTATTAAAGTAAGCTTAGACCTTAGGGACTTATTAAAGTCTAAGGTAATAGAAAAATACCTAAAATTACTTAATAGCCTCCTTAGATTTACTTTTTTAATTTACTTAAATAAATTATAAAATAAATAAAGTAATATAAGCTAGAGAATTATTATATATTATAATTTTAAAAAAACTATAGTATATAGCCCTTTTATTAACGCAAAGGTTTATAATACTAAAATAATAAATATTTTTAAAGTTATAAAGCTAACTAAGGTATATACTTTAGTAAACCTAAATATTTAAAAAATTTTACTTTTTTTAAATAACTTAGTAATAATAAATAAAATATTAAGTTTAACCTTTACTTTATCTTAAGAAGCTTATATAGGGCTATAATAAATTACCTTAAGACTATTTTTATAAGTAATTATAAAAATAGCTTAAATCTTAGGTTATAAAAATATACTAAAAAATAAAAAAGCTAATTAATTAGTAAAAAAAGGTTTAAAACTCCCTTACTACTTAAGAAATTACTTTACTATTATTTTTATTAAAAAGTAAATAAAAAAAAAATATAAGGAAATATAAAATACTAATTAAAATAATAATTACCTAAAGTCTTATAAAGCTAGAAAATAAGGCCTTTATAAAGCTTCCCTTATATCCCTAAAACTATATTTCTTATACTTAATTTTATATAAGCTATTAATTAAAAAGTTTAGTTATAAAAACTTTATAAAATATTATAAAAAATTTAAATATAATATTAGGCTTATTTATAAATATAGTAAGCTAAGAATATAAAAATATTTTATAAAGTATTATATAATAGTCTTTTTTCTCCTTAATATATTAAAAAAAAAGATATACTTTAGTATTACTTATATTTAATACCTCTTTAGTAATAAAGGGTATAAGGATTTTTAAAAACTAGTAGAGGATATAAGCTTATATAGCCCCCCCCCTATAAATATAAATATATAAAATAGATTAATACTCCCCTATTTTTTTTATTATATTAAAATATAGTAAATGCCTGATTTAAACTTAGCGGCTTTTACTATCCTAGTGCCTAGATAAGGACTTATATAACTAGCTTACTTAGTGGATGTTAATAATAAAATAAATAAATAATATCTGTTTGCTAACATACGAGTGAAAGAAAATCTCACATATCTAACCGGGACTCACATATGCTTTATACCTGGCAATACTACGCTCGAAATAGCTAATAAGAGCGCCAATCAAGTTGAAAGCTAAGTAGTGATAAGTACCCCATTTGCTAACAATGACAAAAATCCTACCTTGCCATCCCCTATCATTCTGAGGGACGGTATATCAATAGGTAGCTAATTCTATTTAAAGTGATGCACCAAGTACTTGGTAGCAATTCGCTGTATTATCTATTACCTTAATAGCCCCCGTATTGTCTGAACCGCAAAGGTAGTTTGCATTGTTCGTCGTCTGCCACTGTTACAACGTACAGATGTGGGATGATGTGGTGGCATCATGTTAATATTCCCTGGACTAGTAATCTTGTTAGCGTTCGGCGGTTGCCAAAACAGGAATCGCCAGCTGGGGGCGACTTCATATTATTGGGTTATTATACATCAGTTACTCCTTCAGTTCCTGTGTCATTTTTATATAAGGCAATCCCCAAAACTTTTTTATATTAACACACATTCCACCTACACTCAAAAACATTCATTATCCAACATCTACGATGCACGTTCTTATTGCAGGAGCCGGGCTCGGTGGGCTCACGCTTGCCCAGAACCTCCGGAAACAGGGCATTTCCTACGAGATATTTAAGCGCGATAAGCATAAAGATACAAGATTCCAGGGATAGGCCATTGCTTTACACACGTAAGCGCTCAAGAACTCCAAGTCCAAGCCTTAAGGCGTTATATGGCTTATCACCGCTATTAGCATTATAGACAAACTTGTGGCATCTATGCCATCTAATATGCCCGATTTAAGACAAGCCACTGACCACATATCTCCTCTAAAAATTCCTACCCAGATCTGTCTATACCCCGCTGAAAGCAACGTTCAAGTAGGGTGGGAGGTAGTTATCCGTCTTAGGGGGTCATAAGCAGTCGCAAGAGAAGCAGAGCCCGAGATACTAATAAGATGCCTTCTACAGGATTATCTAGAAACACCCTTTATACGCGCGAAGCGCTGTCGGCTGAGGAATCACTTGGCTACCAATATTCCAATTCAGTGAGGAAAGCGACCAGCGCATTAAACATAATAACCAAGGTGTCGCTATATATTTCAAGGACGGAACTAATACCAAAGGAGACATTCTTATTGGTGCTGATAGTGTAAAAAGTATAGGTATATTATCAATTCTAATACTTCTATCAACATTCTCAATTACTAAGTTAACATTTGCCACAGTTTGACAACAGCTGCTGCAAAAGTCTCACGATGAGGTGCTCAAAATAATCCCTCTAGCTGCTATCGTGAGTAAGCTAAAGCACTCTGGCGAGGCTTTCAAGCGTCAACTCCAACTCAGCCATAGAAGCTATTCGCTAATAGACTCAGAGAAAGGTTATCTGACCTTCTGCTCGCTGCATAACGTCGCGTCTGACGGAAAATCCGCGCGGTACTACTGGATCATGTGGCAATCAGACTCCACCATTGCCGATCCAGACCACTGGCTGCACAAGGCCACCCAACAAGAGAAGTTAGACCATGCTCGCGAGGTCATAGGCAATTGGGAACCCAAGTTTCGCGAGATATTTAGCCTCACCCCTGTTAAGGGCGTCAAAACAGAGACTCACATCTGGCGCAACCTCGAGCTTTCTAGTCTGCCAGCTGGCCGGGTCGGTTTAATAGGCGATGCGGCCCACGTCATGATGCCCTTCCGTGGCGAGAGAGGATATAACACATTCATCGACGCCATAGCCCTTGCCAAGATCTTAGACCGACTTGATAAAGAAGACAAGGCTCATGATATCGAATCGATCAAGACTTATGTTAACGAGTACAATGCCAAGATGCTGGAGCGCGGGGTGAAATCTGTGCAACTTTCGCGAGAGCGGGTCGACAGGTCGAAGGTGAATGCCAAGAAGCCGTTGCTTGCACCTATGAAAGTGATCCCATTCTCAGAAGTCGTTCTGGAGGTCGCGGCCTGACAGAACAAGTAGAGAAAGATCTCGTCAGAAATCAAGCAACTGTTTTAATGAGAAACAATGACATGGGCTACTGTGAAGAAACAACGTTTTGTCGATCGACCTTGACCAGTAAGGGACTCCGTGGCATTTCAGTCATTGATTCCGCTTTCAACAGTCAATGATCCAAGTAAATATTAGTATCGTAGAAGGAGCCATTGTTGCTATTGGCGATAACAATAATACAAGTTGTTACCTTGATATCAGCTTGTCCCATTTATAAAAGTAGGGTTAGAGGTTGGTTACAAAATAAAGAGGCCTCCAAGTAGCATCACTCTATCATCCTTTAGTTAGACATCGCCTCTTCGTATAAATTACGCCGATTTGCTCTAAAATCGCCTTTTACTGAGATACGTGGAAATCCAGCTCGGCTTACTAGCTTTGTATGAAATAGAGACATATACTCGAAGAAATATCATGCTACCCAAATTCCGTTAGACATAGAATTCAGGATAGCTTTTTTAGAGTTGCTGGCTTGTAGCCATGACCACCCTAAGGTACAGGGGGAGAAAAAAGAAACGAAACGAAAACACAAAACCAAGAGACATTTTGTGTTGGAGATGGCTTTATACAATCGAGCAAATACTTAACATAGTCTATTTGCTGGGGCTGATATATCTGATGGAGTAGTTGAAATATTCCCTAGAAGCAGCTTCCTTCCCCTTGTATAGCGATTACGCGATATGATGAGCTCAGAACATTGAACAGCTATGATATGCCATAGTGCTTCCTTTGCAACATGCCAAGAATTAACCCGGAATTCTTCAGCTGTTTACTGATGAATTTTCTCACTCTCCCATGGCCATACCCAACACCCTGTATAAAGGCCCGATCCATGCTGACCAAAGCCATATCGAACGTCATATATCACCGAAATGTAGTAGACACTCCTCGCTGATTACATCGGTGCTTACATTATAACCTACTACCGAAAACACCCTGCCCTTAACACTGGCATAGGTGCCAGCTCTCCAAGCCAGAGCAAGCAAAGTGCCAACCTGCGACGTTCAAACCAACTAACGACCATAGTTCGGTGAATACACACTGCCACCATCTTGCATAGGACCGGTCCCTGCCACCGGCACTGGCTCCACCTACGGCGATGGATCCGCTTACTAGGCGCTTGCAAAGAGTTCGGGTGCGAGCTTAATCGACGAACTTGAATGTCAGCATCGGACTCTGGAATCGAGTATATTACTTGAGGCAGGAGGCATGTAATAAACGGTAACAAGTACAGCCTTAGGACCCTCAATCTTGTGAGCAACACCACCATGCCGCCCGCTGATACGACGGGGCAGCTGCCCCAACACCAAGCAGCCATTGTAGCTCAAGGACCAGGCCAAATGACGATCCAGAAAGATGCACCAGTGCCCGAACACATGGTTCTTGTGTAGACAGCAACAGTGGCCATCAATCCAGTTGATGTCAAGTCACTGGACTACAGCCCGGCACCCGGGGCCATCATAGGTTTCGACTTTGCCGGTACCATTGTAGCACTGGGTGTAGATGCAGCCAAGGAAGGTCGTCTGGCCGTGGGTGATCGCGTGGCCAAAGTAGTCTATGGCATGGACAGACTGCAGCCTGACGGTGGGGCCTTTGCCCAGTACGTCGGTGCACTGGCGGATTTGGTGCTCAAGCTTCCAGACCACATTAGCTTGGAAGACGCCACGGCTCTAGGACTAGCAACGGCAACCCTATTCAAAGAGATGGAGCTCCCAGGAGCCCTCGACAGACTCAGCGTCCCCGTCTCTGACCGCGGCAACTTTGTCCTTGTTGCAGGTGGTAGCACTGCTACAGGTACGCGCGCCATCGAGCTACCGAAGACGTAAGTTTATTTTCTTATTTATTTATGCCAGAGGGGCGGGGGGCCTAATAGGCTTTGCTTAATAGTCAACCTACCGAGTATGTTTCTCTCGTCTATTCACTTGGTATTACCCACTTTCTACAATCGTGCTTCGAAGAACATAATAGGAGGGTGGTTTCTGATAGAAGATACTCGATAGCGCCGGTTTCCGCCCAATCGCCACATCCTCCCCGTCGAACTTTGAGCTCGTCAAGAAATTCGGAGCTGAGGCGGTTTTCGACTACCACGACCCAGGCTGTGCAGACGCTATTCGAGCCTACACCAACAACGAACTGGATTATGTGCTAGACTGCATAGCTGAGGCGGAAACGACACAGCTGTGCTACGCAGCGATTAGTCGTGCTAGTGGTCAATATGTTGCTGTGGAGCCGTTTCGTGAGTCGATTGCCCAGAGCCGGATCAACACTGTCAACGCATCGTGGTTCAACGTCATGACTGTCTGGGGTCGCAAGGTCGAACTTGGTGGCGAGTACGCATGTGAAGCCTCTCTCGAGGATCGGGAATTCGGCGCTCGTTCTTTCGCGGCTGTACAGACATTGCTTGATCGTGGCTTTGTGACGACCCATCCCATCAAGATCATGTCTGGTGGCTGGGAAGGGGTTGTCGAGGGTGTAGCCAATATACGCAGCCAGCCGCCATCTGGTTACAAATAGGTTTGTCAGGTCGCCTGATGCTAATTACGGTAAGGACTTTCGCGCTTTCTCGGATCCTTTACGCGCTTTCTCGGATCCTTTAAACATTAGTGCCGATAGATTACCAAGGGATTTTTCAACGGATTCACTTTCCTCATGCACTGGATCACACGGGAGGGCGCCTATTTATGAGATATTGCTATCAAATAGTGCATATGTATGTATTTATGTATGTTTGCAAATTAAGCTATATGGCTTTGGTGTTTTGGTCACGGCTCCGAATCAAAAGTCCCTTGGGCATAAGGCACTCCTTGTTTCTGGCACATTTGTATGTACTAACCAATCTAGCGACCTTTATCGCTCTGCATAGACTTGTCGCCCACGTTCAGCTGCAGGGTGCGGTACAGCTATATGGAAGTCATATTGGCACACTCCCTTGATTATGGCTGTTGCGATTAATGCCTAGATACTCCGTACTTCCATAGATGATTTTTGCTCCAATACTGGAGTGGCATAGAGTGATTGTCACACCTGCCACCCCTGTAAGATCTGTCGTTGCTATACTCCAAGTCTCCAACAACTTATCGGGCAAAAGGAACAGCGAATTGGAAATCTTTTCCACCGCCACGCTAGGGCGAATATCACCCATTCTTACCATGTAGTACTTAGTAAACAGCGCATTTTTACGAAGATACCGATGTAGATAATAATGATTTATGCCCAGTAGTCCCTCAAAATCAGGCTTTGCGGGGTGTCCTGGTGTCACTGGAGGTCCCCTGCATGCTAAATTCGATGGCGTCAGCGGTATCGAGTGCAAAATACCACCTCCGAAATGGTGGCTGAATATTCGGCAAGCAATGAACCCGACCGAAGGCCGAAAAGGGATCAGACACGCAAGCATCAGTGCGCCACAGATCCACCGTGCGGAGTTGCATGCGAGAGAGGACGACCCTGGCTGTCTACCATGTTGGTAATTTATTAATTGAAGGCTCTGCTGCACTTGGCAGTTAAAAGGCTCAACAAAGCCCATTGGAAAACAGTTCACATTGCATCACTGCATTAAATCATTGCGTGTTTGATACTCCCCCTACAGACAGACATACTTCTCGACGTTTTTCTTTCATCATTCCACACGTTGTACTGTTGGGGAGATGTCAACCACAAAGACAATCGCTTTTTTTGGTGCCACGATTGGCTGCGGACTTGCAACATTGAACAACGCCCTTGGTGCTAATACCCGTTGCATCGCCCTCTGCCGCACACCGAGCAAGCTCGAAGGGCTCTTTTCCGAGGACAAAACATCCCGTCTGACGATAATCGAAGGGAATGTGCACGACGTCGAGGCGGTGAAAAAATGTCTGACAGTCGATGGCACTCACCTAGTCGATACAATTGTCTTCTCCATCGGCAGCCGAGCGATAAACTACAAGCTTGAGCTAGATGATCCAAGCATTTGCAGGAGGGCTATTGCTACGGTGTTGGAGGCCCTTGATCAGCTACGACAACAAGGCCTGACTGGCCGTCCCAGACTCATCGCCCTTAGCACTACCGGAATATCTCAGTTTGGCTCTGATACCCCTTACATTGTGGGGTTCCTGTATTATTATCTTCTTCATTCGCCCCATGAAGATAAAAAGGCAATGGAGCAATACATTGTAGCCAGTGATGAGGACTTTACCATTGTGCGGTCGTCTTGGATGCTGGATGGCGCAACAAACAAGGCGGTCCGAGTCGGCGTGGAAGATCCTAAGCATGGTCGTGAATCCGACGCCATTGGATATTCGATCACACGCGAAGATGTCGGAAAGTGGATCTTTGAGAACCTCGTCCAGAATGACAATGGCCAGTATGTTAAGAAGATTGCTACAATAACACACTAGTTGCCAGTGACCTAGGACCGTTCTCGCAACACAACAGCGTGGGTTGGACTGGGCTATTATGAAAGAATATAATTCCGTTTTCTAATTTCTAGAAAAGCAGAGATAAATATAGTTTTCAATATTACTTGCCAAAATTGTGAATACCGATGCGCCAAGGAACCCCCCTTAGTTGCTGTTAGTCAAGGCCTGAGGGCAGTGGGAATTTCCAGGCTCTTATAAGAGGAACAGGTCCACTCCTGATGATTCCCAATTCATTCAAATTATTGGCAATGCTGGTGTTATCCTCAATGTGTCTAAAGACAGTCTTGGCGGATCCGACATAAAGTGGTGTGCTATTGGAGGCTTTGCCTGTTCGGTCAAAACACTTGGTAATAGTAGCTGCCTCCTTAGAGTCAGCGGCTTTAGTGTCAGTATCATGCTAAAACAAAGTGGAGGTATTCATATATCATATCTTCAAAGTCTAGCACCCTAATCTTGTAAGTTCTTGGACAAAAGCAGCTTAGACCTTGATGCTGGGGACGGTGATGCCGTTAGAGTAGCCATTCTGGTTAGCACCCGTCTCTCAAATCAGGCATCCAATATAATCACCATCAGGAATAACAACAGTAAGCTTCTTCAAGATAGCAGCAGCTACGCCTTCTCTACAGATATATACATCTACATCTGCATATACATCTTACATATACAGGGAGCCGATAGTGGGAATTTCTCAACAACAAAACTTCAATTCCAAGGATTACTTACATACCGCAACACTACAACAACGCTAGACTCACCGCTTTATAATGCCTACACACCTTTTTAAACACTTTTTAAACACTTTTAACACTTATGGTATAAGTGTAAACGGCGGTATCTAACATATATAGTGTCTTAAAGCCCAGTAGAGCCACCCCCTTTTTAAAGCCACACACAAAGCCTCCAAAAACAGATACTTCTATCCGTGGATTAATCTTACTTTATCAAAACTAAGACTTAAAAGATATACCATTAAAGGCGTAGATATCTTCCTGGATCAGGGCGTAAGTAACCGACATTGGTAGTATCGGAGTGGGTACTATTTGGGTCATAGTATCCCGTAACGTTATATCGATTAGGAGAAATCTCCTGATAGCCAGCCATTACGCAACTGTTTAATGAACTTCTATGAGGAAGAAGGCGAGCTGGAGCCTCCAAAGAAACGGCTGCCCCTGCCAGACGATAGCAATAGGCTTAGGCTATTAGGAAACCATTATTGCTTACATTAATTTCAGAGTGGTCTTTGACCAGTTGGGAGAGAAGATCCTGATTTTGAAGCCCATGAAACTTTCCGACTCTCTGTAGTTGATGGGCAGAACAGAGTACTGGAGCGTTTATAAACAGTTTGGGTGGACATGTTCGAAGTGTTGACCACATAATTGTTGCTTTTCCAGATAGCTCGGCTTGCACAGTGAATTTGCTGTGTTGAAATTGCAAAAAGACCAAAAGCCAGAGGGCTGTTGAGGCTCATATATCATTCATTTCAACACGCTGCTGGTTGAATCAAGTCTTTGTGTAGGATATCTTGAAGTAGTCTCTAGTATTCTTGATGATATAAGAATGAGTTGTATCTGCGACTAATGAATAGATAAAACAAGTCTTTTCTTTTTGCCTCGGAATGGCTCGAAATTTTGATGGCATTCAAAGCCAATCTTTTTTTTTTCCTTTATGCCCTCTCTGTCACCCCCAGATACCCAAGACCTATCGCCGCCTAACCGCAGTCAGTGGGCATGCATCCATTTGATCCGGCTGGCCAGCGGTAGAGGGTTGAGACTCCATTGGATTAAGTTTCCCTATAACACAAAGAGATAAATACTGGGATCATGAAATCGAATCATCGAACTGAATAGTCGGTAGGCCGAATGCAAGGCAGGCAACTGTACACGAAACAAGTAATACCAAAGCCATAGGGTAGAAGAATGTCAAGACGGTATGAATACAACAACGGCAGTAATGACATGAACTATAGGCTTAACAAGACATTTATCGGCTACTTTATATGATGCCGTTGTAAATCCTGCTGCTCTTGATGACATTGCTGTTTCTGTCATAACCATTGTTTACTTGTTAGTGAGTTGATTCCAAGGTAAACTTCTGTTATTCTGACTTGCCATTGTCCATTGGAGTTACGAAGTTTTCTTGGTGCTAAATAAACGATGAGTAAACATACCCCGAATGGCTGGAACGCCTTCTAGAGCAGCAGCTAAATACACCTTGATGACTTCAAGGATATAAGCAGTCTGAGGGAATGTAGCCGTTAGCGTCGGCCTGCTTACAGCATGCTAACCTTGTCTGAAGGAAATCGACCCTCGGTGTGCTACTCTAGTAAGATCCTAGACGTACCTAGTTGACAGCATACGGGTATTGACAAGGGTGCTGGCAAGGGCTTATGTAGAATTAAATTGATACTAAGGTCACAAATTAAACTAGGATTATACATGTATGGAAATTATTTTTTACTGGAGTGAGGATCGGTCTCCGTATCCATCTAGTGCATAGCAATCTAGTAGATATGTATGCATGAACCCATTAATTCCACTCTTAGTGACCAACTGTTCGGACTTCGCGATGCCCGGACGGTTGGCCTTCCCAAGTGAAACTAGCGGGTATAGAATATTCTATGAATAAGCGTTAACATAAGTGCGGTGCCTACTTGTTCTATTCACCGGCAAACCCAATCCCGCTTTGCGTATGTGCCTAAGATATGCGACTAGAGGGGAAGTTCAGAGGTACTTTGGTGCTAAAGAGGGGGAGAGATAGCGGCGATAGGAAAACACTCCGAGTGAGATGGCGCACATTGCTACGGGTGTAGCTTGCGGACAATAAAAAAACACTGCGAGACAAGGAATTCTGATCCTGCTAATTCGGAAGTGAGGAGTCGACTGCATAGCAGAAATGGAAATGGTGTGTGTGTGGCACAATATTGCCATCTCCGACGCTAGCCTATGTAATAACCTTGAATCTGTCAATGTACAAGGTGTTGCTACAACTATACAATCAATAGAAAGGCGTTTTTCATGTATATATATTGGCTGTCATAGATGTTCAAGTTATATCATACTACTTCGTAATGCCGTAGTTGAATATCCGCACCGTCTTTGGAGCGCTTTTCAAGAGAAAACCGGACAAAGGGAGAAGAGGACACACAGTAGAGAGAGATTGATGGAACAACAGTACCGTATGTAAAAAAAAAGTTCACTTCAAAATCACCGATAGGACGCCACCGTCTTGATCATCAGGGCTCATACCTATTCAGACTACAGCCTATCCCAGAGACCGCTCGACATATCTTGTCACTCTTTCTCAACGTGTGTGTGTCTGCGTCTGCATGCGTCTGTACCTTGTAGCCTGCGTTGGCACCTTGCGATTCTAAGCGTATTAGTAAATCGCCGAATATCCTCTGGAATGACCTGGCAGAAGTCGTTCTGGTGGCGTCGTGAGGGATTAGATATGATTGACATACCGGCGTTATTTTAGCTAAGCATTTCACAGCGCCGCTAGTCCACAAGCTACGCAAAGCGGAAGGGAATAGAGTTGCTCGAACCATGTGCCGCAAGCTGCAAATGACAGCGGCAACGACGAGATGTTCCAGCGCGTGTTTGTGCGGAGTTGTTAGCGGACGGGAGCCAGGGCAAACGTGGAAACCTGATCCTAGTACTTGCCTACTCCGTACGAGTATTTTCGGGCTGAAAAGGACCCGGCCGAGAACGCCACCGGGGAAATCGGCGGCAGGGATCCGACTGATCGGAGTGGGCTTTCGGGCATAATTTGACGACGCGATTTGCTGGAGATGGGCTCAGGAGGCATCGCATGGGGACATTCAAAGAAACCCCTGTCAAGCCACCAAAACGCCACCAGAGCCACCAAAAGTGGCAACACGGAGCAAAGAGATTCCAGAGCGCGCTAAAGGCAAACATCCCTGTTACAAGAGATAAGCCACGACGGTGATATCGCGAAAGAGCATCTGCTGAAACGCCACCTCAGCTAACACGTTTAGGAATTATTGATATGGATTGTGATAATATTTATTTGGCATGGAAGGAGAGATTTCTTTGCCTAATTTAGAGGCTATAGAAAGGGTTCCATGGTGAATGTAGCAGGACGGAAAAATAAGACGCCAATGTAACTTGTTTCTATTCACAATTTGGTTGTAGCTTTCTCTTATCCTCATAAATAATGACGATAATAATAACAATAACAATAACAACAATATGCATATCCATTGATACAGAAACGACAAATATTACTTATGATATATCTTGACAATTAATATTTTCTCTCTTTTGAACGAATAAAATAAATCTGCCGAGAGAAAGCAAACGCTTACAGGGTAAATAGCCTGTAGACCAATCCTGGTCAGCCCATCCAATCACAATGGAGTCATGCGTAGTCAACACGACTCGATATGATCACGTCGTCCATGAATTTGAGGGACCTAGACGCTGAAAGATATGGAATTCTTCCACTTGTCTATTTCAGTATAGTACCATAAGAATGGAGTCATGAGATCGAAGCTGAGGTAACGTCACGCTATAAGTGCACGTTTCCTAGAGTAATTGCCTTGATGGTAATATACTCATCAATACCATGAAGGCTTCCTTCTCTCCCATAGCCACTTTCCTTCACTCCACCAAATGGCGTCTCACATCCGGAAATTTTTCCAGTGTTAACGCCAACCATTCCGACCTGTAGCTCTGAGGCTACTCTCATGACGCGATTTACGTCTCGGGAGAAAAAATAGCCTGCTAGGCCGAACTCGGTGTGGTTGGCCAAGCGAACAGCATCTTGCTCGGTCTCGAAGCTGAAAATGGCGGCAAGTGGACCAAATGTCTCTTCTGAAGTAACCCTCATATCTTCAGTGACTCTAGATAATACGGTCGGCTGGAAAAAGAACCCTTCACCAACAGTGCTACTTCCTCCAATCTCCACTACTGCACCTTTCGACACTGCATCTTCAATGTGCGATTGGACTTTGGTCACGGCACTTTGGTTCACCAGTGGGCCTTGAGTGGTTGCAGAGTCCAGCCCTATGCCAAGTTTGAAGGATGCCACCTTTTGAACAAGTTTCTGCGTGAACTCTCTGACAACGGTATTTTGGACGAGGATGCGATTGGCACTGGGGTAAAACCACAGTTAATAGGATGAAGAAGAAGACGAGGCTCGAAGATAGCACTTACCAGATACAAGTCTGCCCTGAACCACGAAATTTGGAGAAAATTGCGCCATCAACAGCAGCGTCAATATCGGCATCATCGAAGACAATAAATGGTGCATTTCCGCCGAGCTCAAGGCTGACTCTCTTCAAGGTGCCGGCCGCGAGCTTTGCTAGCATCTTCCCAACGCCGGTCGAGCCCGTAAAGCTAAGCTTATTCACAAGTGGATTTGTTGCCAAATCTGTGGCTGCTTGCCGATCCTTTGTTGGGCACACCTGGATGACTGCTTGGGGAAAGCCGGCCTCGAGCGCGAGCTTAGTCAATGCAAGGCATGTGAACGGCGTTTCGCTGGGTGGTTTGATAACAACAGAACAGCCAACGGCTAAAGCCGGTGCAACCTTACGCGTGATCATGGCCGCTGGGAAATTCCAAGGCGTGATGATTCCACAGACCCCCACTGGCTCTTTGATAGTCCAAACATTCGTATTTGCCTGTTGGGACGGGATTGTCGTTCCATAGACCCGGGGGGCTTCTTCGGCAAACCATGACACGAATGACGCCGCAAACACAATCTCTCCAAGAGACTCTGCAATTGGCTTACCATTTTCAAGACTCAGAATTGTCGCCACTGCTGCTGCATTAGCGATGCCTAATTAAGCGCTTTAGGTGATATTCACATATATCCTTGTTGGTAGTGATCAGCTCAAACCAACGACGCAATAAGTTACCCCTACTCTGGGCGGTCGAGCCCCGAAAGAAAACTCTCTGGGCATCATGTGCGGATTCAATAGCGCGTTGGAAATCTGCAAGATCACAATTGGCAACATGTCCGAGAATCTTCTCCGTTGCAGGCTCGAGAACTTCAAACTTGTTCTTCTTCTCTACCCAGTGACCATCGATGAACGCAAGCCCAGTGAAGAGTGGCTCGTTCTTGAGCTATTGGATAAAAGAATCATATCAGCCCAGCCCCACCATCAGAAGCAATCTGACATACCCGGTTAATGGCTTGATCAACTAGATCAGCGTGAGCCATGGTTTTAGAACAAAGCTTCTCAAAATATTAATTGCTCCAGGTTCCCAGGGCAATGCTTGTGTCGTGGAATCTTCTTGCGAGAATGGCAGACTAGGAAGGTCTTTATAGATACCTACAACAGACATCTATTGTTTATAATCAAGCTCTTGTCTGACACCGAGACTTCAAGAAAAGCGTGTCCCTACGCCCTTCTTTTTTCTCCACCTTCATTACTGCATCCCGGGATGATATTCTACTGTGGGAATCATTGGGAGAAAGAAACCACTACGTTAAGAAGATCTAAGAAGATTACGTATGATGATGCTTGATTGCATCTTCGTTGAATGAGTAATGGGTTGAGAGGAGTGTCTCCATTGGTGCTGTACGAGTCTGGTACTTGTTCGTCGTGGGATTCCCAACCCATACAAGGACGACGGAAAAAGAATCCGTGGGCTTATTTTGTAGTGTCAGATTTAGTTAGTATCTAACCCCTCTTATTTCTCCATATAAGCTCGTTATGAACTACCTACCAGAATTACCACCACTGTTACCAGGACGCCGTTGTTTAGCGCAAACGGAACCCCGCCAGCCTCGACGGTTGCTTGTAATCATAATGAGTATCAGTCCGCGAGCCACATGTCTACTATGTGAATGCACATGGTTGACAACTCATAAAGAAGAGTTTAGAATCTTTCGACTAAAGAAAGAAGAGTTCAATTGAGACGTAGAAACTGAGCGCAATTGGCAGTGATGGCGGACGGCAATTCTCACGTAACTGGTTACCTCGAATTTTACCGCGCAGGAGATGAAGAAACACACCCAGACGGTAAACCGGTGCTGAATCGATATTCAAGACTGCTCACCAAGAATCATGATTTTCCAGGAGCTAAGGTATACCAGTTGTCTGTCAAAGTTCACGTAAGAGTTTACTGATGATGGTTGACCAGGCGATGCTCTATGCTGCTGGAGTGCCAGACAAAGAGCACATGAATACTGCACCACATGTCGGCGTTGCCACTACATGGTGGGAAGGGAATCCGTGCAATATGACTCTACTGGATTTGGGTAAAGAAGTCAAAAGGGCTTTATCTGAAAAAGGATTCCTGGGCTGGCAGTATAACACGATCGGCGTCAGTGATGCCATCACAATGGGTCACCAGGGTGAGTATTTACCTGGCACATGGAATATTTGGTCACAATTGGCTAAAAAGATACATTTCAGGGATGAGATTCTCACTCCAGTCGCGAGAGATTATTGCAGACTCCATTGAGACTGTGACATGCGCCCAGTGCCACGATGCTTGCATCGCTATTCCTGGATGCGACAAGAATATGCCCGGATCCATTATCGGAATGACTAGACACAACCGACCATCTATCATGATATTTGGTGGAACAATTGCCAAGGGCTACTCGAATACATTGCGCAAACCAGTAAATATCAGCACATGTTTCGAAGCTTTTGGAGCATACCATTATGGCACCCTGAAGCAGCCCGAGGATGGTGGAGACACAAGCAAGTCCAAGGAGGATATTATTGAGGACCTGGAGGCGCATGCCTGCCCAGGTCCAGGAGCCTGTGGTGGGATGTATACCGCAAATACGATGGCCACTGCCATTGAGTCTATGGGGTTGACTCTGCCTGGTTCGAGCTCAACGCCTGCGGCATCACCAACTAAAATGCGGGAATGCACCAGGGCTGCTGATGCAATCGAAATCTGCTTGGAGAAAAATATCACTCCCCGACAGCTCTTAACGAGACGGTCTTTCGAAAACGCTCTTGTTATGACTATGGCCTTAGGCGGGAGTACAAATGCCGTCTTGCACTTACTGGCGATGGCTGCAACTGCGGATGTGCAGCTGACGTTGGATGACTTTCAGAGAGTTTCAAATAAGATCCCATTTATTGCTGACCTTGCTCCAAGCGGCAAGTATCTCATGGCCGATTTATACGAGATTGGTGGAGTTCCAAGTGTCCACAAGCTGTTGATTGCAGCTGGGCTCCTGGATGGCGGCATTCTTACCATCACGGGAAAGACTTTGGCAGAAAACGTCCAGGATTGGCCCTCTCTTCCTCCTGATCAGGTTATTATCCGACCACTCAGCTCCCCTATCAAGCCAACCGGCCACTTGCAGATACTCAGGGGTAATATTGCACCCCAAGGAGCGGTGGCAAAGATTACTGGCAAGGAGGGTTTGTTGTTTCGAGGCAAGGCAATGTGTTTTGACAAGGAGAGGCATCTCAATCGTGTGTTGGAAAGAGGTGGAATTCCGCATGACGAGAATTTAGTGCTGATTGTGAGATACGAGGGCCCAAAGGGTGGACCAGGCATGCCTGAGCAATTGAAAGCGTCCGGGGTCATCAAGGGTGCCGAGCTCTCGAATATTGCTCTGGTCACCGACGGCAGATACAGCGGCGCTTCTCATGGGTTTATCGTCGGCCATGTTTGCCCAGAGGCTGCAGTTGGAGGTCCTATTGCACTCGTCAAGGACGGTGATATTATCACTATTGACGCAGTCCATAACACTATCAACTTTGACGTTAGCGATGAAGAGCTAGCTGAAAGGAGGGCGAGATGGAAGCCACCAAAGTCCCCAGTCAGTCGAGGGACACTGGCCAAATATACTGCCCTTGTCGGAGATGCGAGCCATGGAGCGGTTACAGATTTATTTTAACATAGAATAATTATGCAACAGAGACATATTCACAATGACTATTGAACGTATCTTTGCATGCAGATACTCATCAAAAAATTGGGCTATGACGCGAGGGCTCAAGGCTGCCTTCAATGAGAACTATGAAAAAGAAAAAATTGATGGGTTAAATTGATGATTATTTTAGCCCTCCACTGAGTAATATGCTTTGGCCCGTCATATATCCCGTCTTACATAGCATTATGACTACATTAGCGACCTCTTCCGGCTTGCCAAGTCGCCCAACAGGAATGTTCCGTATGTCACCCGGCGTGCCCTCAACAAATTGGGCGTCAGGAATCATGCGTGTACCACCAATCATTGCAGGGGCAATGTCGTTGATGGTAATACCATCTGGGGCGTGTTTGAGAGCCAGATTTTTCACCATGCCCATCAATCCGGCTTTAGATGCGGCATAGTGGCAACCGTTGATGCCTCCCCCGTAACCTGCAATGCTACCCATCAAGATGATGCGTCCCCATCCTTTGGCCTTCATATGTGGTACGGCTAGCTTGCACAGTATGAATGATGCTGTCAAATTCACGCGGATGGTATACTCCCATTCATCGAGGCTGATATCTTCCAGATTCGGGATGCGCTTGCCATGGCCGGCATTAGAGAGTAGGATATCCGGAAATTGTCCATGTTTAGTCTTGACTTCTTCAAACACTCGACTAATTTGCTCGGAGGCAGCCATGTCAACTTGGTGAACGGAAACGTTTGGCCGGCCAAATTGCTTTGGCAGCTCAACCTCGCTCAGCTCTTCGACAAGACGGTCGACATCGCCTTTTGATGATGAATACGTCAGAGCAAGATGGATACCTTGGCGATAGAGAATGTTGGCGCAAGCTTTGCCGATTCTGAGAGATATGTGGCATCAGCAATTACTGGCACACAACAGTCAAAATCAGTCCCACCAGCTGAAACCTACCCCCCAGATGCTCCCGTAATCAAGGCGAGCTTGCCTTGTAGCTCGTCGGTAGAGATCATTTCTTTGCTGATGAGAATGATGTGGAAAAGGCGGATTAAACAGCAGAATGCAGCCTTTCAATGGAGTTCACGGGATTAGCTACTTCAAGAAGGACGAGCGACTCGAACGCAATATGGCTCGTTCTCGCCCCCGCACCCCAGCCACCAAAGTAGGTAATCGAGAACGAAGTGTTTTTTTTTTGGTGTTCTCCACTCTCCACAGACGAACAAGGGAAACTAGACCCGACAAATTAAGATCTTAGACATCTCGATTGGGGCAGTTACTAACGAGGTCAGATCAACGACTCTCTTGTGTGCCATCGTACGCCGAAATGGGGTCGGGATGGCCATATACTGAATTTCGTGTCCTCATGCCCCAAAATTAACAGGAAAGTTGCTACTCTCTTCAAGATTCAACTCGGCCCAAGCATAGCATCATCAAGGTTCTTGTTACACGGTTGTGGTTCACTCTTCAAGACCTACCTTGTACTACTTCTACTTGAGCGGGCAAAAAGCTTTTCGGATATACTCGCAAAAAATGATGCAGGCCGTTGTTTTCAAGGGCAAACTACAGGTGAAGGTGGAACAGCGGGAAATTCCTAAGATACAAGATGCTGAAGACATTATCGTCAAGGTGGGATATACAGCGCTCTGTGGAAGGTATTTCTCCATCTTTCTCGAACACTCAGTGTGCACCCTAGACTGATGCAACGAGATCATTGATATAGTGAGCTCCACATTTTCCGTGGAGATCTCCCCGCTGAAACCACCGGTTTTATCATGGGACATGAATTTACTGGAGAGGTTGTGGAAGCTGGTTCGGCAGTGACTACACTCAAGCCGGGAGATAAAGTCATAACGCCGTTTACAGTAAGCTGCGGCAAGTGTTTCTATTGCAAGCAGGGTTATTCTTCGCGATGCGAAAAGAATCTCCTCTTCGGCTCGCCTCGCCTGGATGGTGGTCAGGCTCAGTATTGCCGCGTTCCCCTAGCCGATGGGTGTGTTGTCAAAGCACCTGCCAAAATCCGAGAGCACTTGTTGGTTTTAATGGCCGATATCTACCCGACTGGATATTTTGCAGCTTATAATGCCTTTAGGGGACAGCAAGAAGAGGTTCATCACCAGAATCTGGTGTTGGTTCTTGGCTGTGGCCCGGTCGGATTGTGTGCTTTGGTTGCCGCACTTGAGTATAAGCCGAGACATATTATCGCCATCGACAGCATAGGATCACGCCTAGAACAAGCTGAAAGATTGGGTGCTGAGCCGTGGAACTACCGCACAGACATGGATGGTCTCCGAACACGCGTGATGGAGTTGACGGATGGGCGAGGAGCAGACGTTGCCATTGAAGTTGTGGGACACAGTGACGCCCTTGAAATGTGTTTCAGTCTACTACGGCCATGGGGAAAGATATCTAGCGTAGGTGTTCACGTGGGCTCCATTCCGTGGACTGGGAATCAAGCATTTCACAAGAATCTCAGTATAGATATGGGTCGGTGCCCAGTAAGAAGTAAGTTGGATTGATTAATTTTACCACGAGATGATTGAGCTGACATATACACTCTCATCGCAGGTTTGTTCCCACAAGCACTTGAAAGCCTGGAGCGCCACCAGGACGACCTAGAGTAAGTATTGTTCAGCCACGGATTCGAAAGACCCTAGCTAATCATGGCAGATTCATGGCAAAAGATATAAAACCCCTTTCCGAGGCAGTTAAATGGTATGATGAGTTCAATAATATGAGAGTGCAGAAGATCATATTCGATGCGAGTAAATAGGCTTCACTCAACCTACATAGTCGCTCAGATGAAAGATAGTGATGTGGCGGATCACATCCGATTCTGAACAATAAAATGATATATTAATTGTGTTAGAGACCTTGCCTTATGAATAGAAGGCAATAGAACTCAGGGATAGATGTGATGCACAACGCTGTGGTTCAATATAGCATGCATTTACCTTTGTGTGTTACGAGGGATTCACACTGTCCCAAAATGAGCTCGTTTTGTTTTCTCCTTCGCACAGCGCTTGACATCGTCTCCGAGACATACTTGTCATCTGGTGTCAGTTGAAATGGCATTTAATCAGTACATGTACCAATCTGAAAGGGATTTGACATATATTTCATTTTGGAAATGAAAATGACATTCATAATAGTCGATCGTCTCAATGCTGTACTGCCATATCGAGGACTGAGGAAGAGATCTTAGTGTGAACCTTTTCGACGGACTAAGTATAATTCATACCAACATTCACTGTCATGGGCAACGGAGTACATTCTCAACAACTATTTGAGCACTCAAATCTACAGCTTTACTTTGTAGGTGTGCCTTCATTCCGGCGTGAGGGCTGTCCTTGCATCCTCTATAGAAGAAAACTCGCGTCAGGAAAACCATATAGTGGAATGAGTTGATGGATAACATCAGTAGCATCTATTCACATGATAGCAATCGGGTGACCTTGGCTCCAAACAGTATTCCTGGTAGCTTTGGGTTGAGAAATCAACTTCGGAAAAAATTCGTTGCTCTTCATGGAAAAGTCCTGCTCGGTAGCGCGTTTTATTCTCGGCCACCTTTGCAGCTATACATATTGACTCATCCTTTGACATAATTTCGAGATACTTAGTTGATTCGATATCTATGGCCTTAGAGTGCGACTACATGCGACCTTGGTTGCAGTCATCCAGGAGGCCCAATCAAACTAAAAACAGTTGATATTACTTGCCCCAAGCGTCTTATTGCGAGAATTCTCCGTGATACATCAGAAGAATATGCGATATAAGGATTTCAGATAACCAGCCGCATCCCTTTTCTGCTGCGTACCTTGGGCAGCTGATCCAGTGTTCCATCCATCTCGCAAGCCGGCGTATACATCGATATCCTTGATCTTAACGTACATGGGCCTGTGATCAGGGTACTTGAACCAGCTGTAGACTTTCCAGAATATGTAGAGAGCCAAAATGACCAGCAGAGCGAGGCACGCATTGAAGAATGTTTTTGCATTGGGATCCGCTCCGCTCGGAGGCTTCCAGTCATTAGCGGCTTTGTAGACGATTAGGTCAAGAGAGGTTGAACGTACCCATAGAGCTGTATATACTTGTGCACAAAGGCAAATGAAATTCAGCAAAACTCCAACATAACTTCCCCACACTCCGAATGCTGCTTGGTGAGGTAGCTCTTCCGGCATGTGACCGTTGAGCTTCCACGCACTTCTAAAGCGGATGTGTGCAACGCATATACTCCCATAGATGAAATACCACGAAACACCTGTCAGTGCTAAAAGCCACGAGAAAAGGACTTCACCACTTTGTGTTTTCTCGTTGATAAAAGCGAGCAAGCCAAAGAGAATTTGTAAGATGATAGTCACGACTGGTCTGCCGTGGCTATCTACATAACCAAAAGAGCTGGGCATCATTTTATGCATAGCCATGGCCTGAAATGTGCGTGTCGATGCGTACATGGCAGAATTTGCCACGCTTAGAACCGATATGGTAATGACAACATTGAATATCGTAGGGAGAACCTTGATTCCCGCTAATTCGATGGCGAGGACAAACGGTGATGCTTTGGTGTTTGCGCCACTGGAACCGAGTAGTACATCGCTGTCGCTTGGAACGATGAGTCCCAAAATGAAGAGATTGACCACATAAAAGAAGGCGATGCGGAAGAAAACTTGCTTTGCTGCCTTGGGGATTTGCTTTTGTGGATCTGCCGTTTCCGCTGCTGCAAGGCCAGTCATCTCTGTGCCGCCAAAGGCAAATGAAGCTGTCACAAAGACTGAACAGAACCCCTTGAAGCCGTTACGGAAAGCGCCAGGCTGATGCCAGTACTGAACCCCAATGTAGCCACGGTCGTCGGTTGGCACCCCTCCACAGTTGACTGAATACAAGCGAATGTCAGCTCTTTTTCCTCCATTAGACCCTTCACGGGCTCTGAAGGAATACCCACTGATAATTCCGAGGATAATGAAGCCCATGCATGCTACCATTTTGATCATGCTCAGGACAAACTCAGCTACATGCTCCCAGTTAGCTTGAGTCTGTAAGTCTCAAAGTTGCTTGACTCGCCTTCGCCATAGCCACGAACCCCGAACAACTGTAGCAGAGACACCGTAACAAGGAACACGGCAATCCAGACACCACTATTGATGTCATCTCTCCAAAATGCAATCGTGAGTCCAGCGGCCGTTATCTCAAATGGAAGAAGACAAAGCCATTGAAAGGCATATTCTGCTCCTATCGCAAAGCCCCTTGAATTCAATAAGCTCGTCATGAACAACCAAAAAAGGGAAGAAAATAGAAGGAATCGCACATACCACGATGGATCAATGAAACGTACTATATACGTGTAAAAAGCACCGTTTACGGGATAGAGAACGGCTAGCTCGGTTAAAGCTTGCATCATGAGATACATCATGATGCCAACAACAATAAAGGATATGAGCTTCATACGACTGGTTTAGTAGATAGGACACTAATCAGTGAATTATACACTGTTCTAACATACCAGAGACGCTGGCCCTCCGGCTGACAAGGCAGATCCGGCACCCACGAAAAGGCCAGCTCCAATAGCACCACCTGAAGGTATTTAGATTAACGATAAACTTCTCGGCTCGACTACCTAGAGGTATTAATGGGAGACTCTTTACATACCGATAGCAATCATTTGTACATGGCGGCCTTGCAGGTGCCTCTTGAGTTGTTCAGGCTGTTCTGTATAATTGTTGTCTTGTTCTTGGATTGATGCGTCCGATTGCCGTTGATCCAAAACTTTCTCCTTTTCTCCCGAACGATCAGATGATGCTGGAGGTGCGAGCCCATCTTCGGCGTCGATTTGGGAGGTGGCTGATTCGTGAGGCATTGTCAAACAGCTGTTCAAGATTTAAAACCCACAGTGCAGGGGAAATGAAAAGAAGGAAAGCCTTATGGAATGAATGATTCAAAGTGTCTCTATAAAAGCAGTATGCGCTACATTTATTGGCCTTCGCTCATACATACAAACTTGAGATTTATCACTAAAATCTTGAGTAGTTGATAGGAGGTCCATGGCGAACCTTGCTGGTCCACTTCAGCAGGTATACAACATGCAGTACAAAGACTAGGAAAAACATATCTCCCATCATCGATGGCATCCCCTAGGCTTTGGTGAGAATAGCTCGGGAATTAGAGGCTCGTTGTCGGCTTCCATCCGAAATGGTGGCTTGCTTAAATATGGTTAGGATGATAAGCCGTACCTGAAGAATGGCTGGGTGTGGAGCTTATGCACTCCTCGTTGTGGCTCTCCGCTTTCAGCAGCTGATGACATCAAGGCTAACTGGACAGTTGACCTAGCTTTGACATGGCGATAAGACGTCTTCTTTACATAGAAAGGCCTTTTTATCAAGATTAGACACCGGTCTTACCTCCATTAAACCGCCATATCTATGTGCTATGATAACATCTCCTCGCTAAACAGCTGACATAGAGATCACTGATCGGATTTCTAGTATTAATATCTTTCAATGACTCAGACTTGTTTAAATCGTACTGTTTGAGAGATCGGTAAAGGAATAGTCGAAAGATCACTGTGGGAGTCAACGTTCAACATGTCCTCATTCGATTTGACATCGTACCAGGTGCTATCATTTGACATTTATGCGACTCTTATCGACTGGGAAGCGGGCATCTTCAATCAGCTGGTGCGATTGCTAGGCAGAATCCCGAAAGATCATGAGATATGGTGCAAGACCCTCAAAGAAATCAAGATTTACTTGATCATGCATTACTCTGCCAATGAACATGAGCTGGAAATGCAACATCCCAACGAGAAATACTCTGCTATTCTAGCAATGGTCTACCAGAGGCTTGCCTATCAGCTCGGCGTACGAGCCACTGAAGAAGACGCTAAAGCCTTTGGCGACGCAATTGGAACTTGGCCGGCGTTTTCAGACACTGTTGAAGCTATGAAGTCGCTTGGGAAGTACTATAAGTTGGTGGCACTGAGCAACGTCGACAAAGTATCATTTTCCAATACACTCTCCGGGCCTCTTAGGGGAGTCAATTTTGACGCTATATACGTTGCCGAAGACATCGGTTCGTACAAGCCGGACCCGAGGAACTTTACTTACCTTATCGATCATATTAAACAAGACTTCGGTATCGATCGAGACGGCATTTGTCACACAGCACAAAGTCTAACATTTGACCACACTCCGACGGCCACTATGGGCTTCAGACCTGGTGTCTGGATTTCACGTGGAGGAGGGAATATGGGAATGGGAGATCTTGATGTCGTAAAAGATAGAGTGAGCATAGGGGCTGTTTATGAGACTCTTGGGGATATGGCTATTGCTGTGGAAAACGCTTTCCAGTCAAGTTCCACTTAGGCGACATTAAGAATATTGACATGCACAGAGGTTCAGCGACTACCAAAGTTTCTGCTATGCCAGCTATTGAGAAATGATTGACTGTATTGTATAGGCAAGCAGTTACGAATTATAGCCTCTTATCGATCACGATGATCTTTTCATGTGGTGGTAATGCAGTAGAAAATATATTGACCATTAATAATCTTTTGAACCAATCAAAGAAGCAGGAGATCAAGACCAAGAAATTGCTGAACTTCCCTCCAGTCAATTGCTATTTGACACTGCTTGAGTCCTCTATTTGTTGCCTCCTGAGACCTCTTCTCCCATACAGCGCGGATGACCTCCCTTGCTGTTTGACGATTCTGAATGCCAAGTTGGCCAGATATGTCAAACCACTGCTCAACTATTTTTTGATCTCGTACTTCGTATGCCTCAACCGCTGCTATGAATACAGGCCACATGGAGACAGCTCCTCCATGAAGCTGTATGAAAGAGAGTGTGTCTTGAAGAACTGTAGAGACATATTTTACGACGCCCTGTGGCGGAACATTTAGGACAGTGCGAAATAGATATATGATGGCTGCGTTTCTAAACAGTCGCAGATGCAACCGTTGAAGATACTCAGTCCGGTCCTTTCTGGGGATATGTTCCCATGTTTCCTCGATGTCAAAACATTCAGTACTCTCTGATGGCGATGTTAGTTCGGCTATGTATTTTTGAATCAGCTCGCCCGGGTTTTCAGGAATATCTCCCGTAGCTATCCGCTCCGCTAGTAGCCTTATATTAGATATCACTTGTAAGACCTGACCGGAAGATCCTATAGTGAAGCCAAATTCACACTTCGCGGAGACATCCCCCAGTAAGGTATCTGTAAGTGAAGATCGCTCTTTTCTGTGAGTGTTGGATGTTTGCGCGATTTCGAACGATAGAGCAAGACTCTGAGAGATGACCCAAGATCGTGATGACTGTACCCATGGTTGCTGTCCTATGAACTTGGTCACCATGCCTCCTGCGCCACCAAAATGGTCACGCCAGGGTAATGTATGTCGAGCATAAGCCTATAAGTGATCAATCACTGTCAATACAAATGATAAAGGCATGGTAATGACTTACTCCTGTAATAACTAGGGTATAGAGTGTCGCCATACAAGCGTCGTATTCTTCTTCTGTTGAAGAGCCCAAGCACTGGTACAGTTGATGCAAAGAAGCCCCATAGTGTTCGAGCGCTTGAGCTGTTTTCTTTGGACCATCATCATTCGTATCGCCATACAAATTTGCTAGATTGAAGGCTGCTTGTGCCAATATCGCATGATATAGAGCGCAGGAAGCCGGTGATGTATCCTGTAAGGCTGTGGACGGATATACTGACTTCCACGGGTTGTCCGCATCATCAACCGGAACCATCAGCGGTGCCACCCAGGTCATATAATGATAGAATACAGCAGCGTCGTCTGAGTTCAATCGGAAAGTATTCGGTATCAGAATTGAGCGGGGTATTTGACTTTTATTGGACAAAGCTGTGATGCCGTCCGTTATATCTCGTATTTCATTGCCCAAACTTGTGAGTTCTTCCTCACAACGTGTGTGCAGATCCAGGAGATAGTCTGGTGTGTCCAATAGTATAGATGAATCAAGGCCAGTCAAAGGATCTCGATGAGGATCAACCGTGTCCGAAAAGGGTTCCAAGCATGTCAATTCTTCGAATGGAAAATTGCCAACACACATGTCTTCGACGAAGAGGGCACAATCCGACTTTTCTGACAATTCCGACTCTTCATGAATATCTCTTCTGTGGGCACGATAATGCGGTTGAACCGGGTCTTCGTAGGGGGGGATTCTCGGACTTGTGTGGTTACTGGAAGCATTGAATACCGTAAAGGGATTCGCTTCAAGCTGGCCTATCTGCATTGTTATGCCATCAATATCTCCATCAATGAGCCTTTCTAGCTGCTCATCATCCAGGATTGGCCAGCCATTCCACGTATGGGCTGAGTCAAGTGACCGTCGAGATAAAGGCGGATATTTCCCCGTGGAAGGGTCGACCCAAACCAATTCGACGCTGTATCCCTCGCATGCTACGCTGTGCTTCCGACAAGGCGTGCATCCTGGCACAACACCATCGCATCTGACTCGGCGCCGGCGGCATGTCCAGCATGCTGAGAAAGTTCTCCTCACGCGTTTACGGGGAGCAGACATTGTAAAAGTATACAAGGAAGAAATTGGATTATGACAATGACCGTTTCATACTCAGCGGTATCTTTACCGGTCAGCCGAGCATGAGGAGAAAACAAATTGGCTTGGTCCGTCCCGGTAGCAGATTTGGGGGATGGGGTGGAATATGGCCGGGGGTCCATATCTACCCATCCACTTCCCCGCGTCACTAATTTCAGCCACTCTGCCTCGTCCAGCGCTAACTTATAGACGGGCTGCTTCTTCTGTGTGGGAGCTGATAACAGCATGCTTCTTTTCTTACCATATCTGTGCGAAGCTCCAAGGACCAGTACGCAATGCCTCCTGTCGCTAATCTTGAACTCATATAGGCTTCTGTGAACTTGGGACGCATTGTGATGTATCTTCTGCTCTCATTGGACAATATCTTATCCTCCAGCAGAATAGACCATTCAAAAACTTGGCGTCGCTTCTGAAGAATCGTCTTTTGATCATGCTGCCGTATCCTCCTAAGAGTACCGTTGGTGACTCCGTAACGGCTTTGGCTAACTGTAAAATTCTCTCTCAGCCTTCGAGTAAGTGATCTCAGAAATATCTGTAGCAATTCCAACACAGAGATCGTATCAACCTTTCTTCTTTTAATTGAAGTTGCCGTCAGGCCTAAGGCCTATCTTAATCTCATTGACAACGTCGACTTTCTGTTCGTTGCGTATACCCAACCCGGTCATCCTTGCTACTATATTCAGAATACTGTTGTTGAATATACTGCTAAATGCAATTTGCTGTTTACTATGATCAAAGCTCAATTATATCCCTTCTGCAACTACGGCCGCTGGTTTTCATCCCCTCAGTTGGGTATTTTCCCATACCTATTAGGTCGTCTTTTAACCTATGCTGGCAATTTCATTGGGTTGGCCTCCCAAAGCTAATTTTAGAGAGAATTCGCAGTGCAGGATTACAACTACCACCTGCTATGATGGGCAATATGCCGAGGTGCGCATGAGATGCCGAACTAGTGACTGTAAGCTATCGTTACGAAACATTAGGTAGTACTAGTCTCCCTTGTCGTATTAGCACATGCTACTACATAAGTAAACGTAGCCTTAACTACCTAGTAGCTAGCAGTGCAACCAGTAGTTGGGCTAAACAATGGTACAAAGCTGGCTCATTCCTCGTTCTGAGTTGCCTTCCATTACATAAGTGGATCCTACGGTACGAGTAGCGATCTAGACTGTTGTACTTGACCGAGAAACCGAGGTAGTATTGCTGCCGAGGGGTTACAGCGTACCGTCATTCTACCAGTCTTGACGGCGAAGGGTTACGTTCTTTTACACAATCCATACACCCACAGGATGGAATGTAATCTGTGGGTAGGTCTGAATTGATAGATAGTATGATGCGAGGCGATCAAAAAGAGGAAGATTTCTGGCCATGTGGGGCTTGGGAGATACAGTGACAAACAATGTTTTGACTGTTTTACGCCGTACGACTATATGAAGTTTACACTGTATTTATCTAAAGGCAAACGACACCTGGCAAGAAAAAGAGCCAACCTGTTATCAGACGATAGATAAGGTAGTTTGTCAGACTTTTCCGTGTTGTTAAATAAGTCTGTGTATAATACCTCAAGGGCAATGAAGCGTGTTTCTAGATTTTGATAGCCTTAACATCACACTATGGCCGAATATATAGAGTTGAGATATGTGTTCCATCTAACCCGTGAATAAGTACCTTTATAATTGATTGAGTACAGCCGCCAAAGTTCATGGTAGTAACATTTCTATGTGATAAGTGATTGAGAATACTATTCGGCTACACGCTCATTCAAAGTAGAATAGGATGGTAAAGTTGTTTATTTTCCTTATATGGAATGTTTTGGGACATCATAAGCACGTTAGTAGAATATTGTTTAGAGAGAGACGTCTCATGGATAATGATTGAGCCCTGATATGATACTCGCATCATTAAGCGTGTTATTGGCATTGCAGCAAAACCTTGCCTTTGAAATTGATCAAATATCAAAGTTCGCCCTCATTCACTTTTCATGGGCTATTCATACATGTTTGGCGTTCAAGCACGTAGATGGACTGCAAAGACACGGTTGGGGTTGTCGAAAGTTAATAAGATGAAGTTGTAGCTTATTTTTGTGATACTAAGTTGGTCATGAAGGCAAAATATCTTACTTGATCAACAATATGCATTTTCACTCTCATATTTCGATCCCGCAGAGGATAGTAATCACCCTTTTGCCCTAATATCTTCGCAGGTTCATCAGTTTCTTTCCAATCTTTTGACTTAACAGGTAGTTGCTATATTAAGATTGCAACACGTAGTTTGTCAGCATGCAGCATCGGGCCGATTAAGCTTCTTACATGCGGCCGCACGAGACATGCATATGTAACATTGTCCTTTTAGGCAGCTGGCTAAATAAGCAATGTTAAAATGTTGTGATTTCAAGGGCATATTTTCTTCGAGAGGGTAAGTTTACATAAGACGAAATGTATCATATCGGGGTATTAACTGGCCGCGTCTGCCTTCTATTGTTCCGAAGATCCCTATCCTGGTAGATCAACATTAAGATTATTTGTGAAGTAGAAGGCATACATCTATATAATGAGGCCCTCGTTGCCGTGGGCATGATGTTGTTCATTCTCGACCGTCATTTTGCGATCAACCCATCCTCTCTTTCAAGCTTAAATAAAGTGTAAATACTAACACTCGAAATGCGGTCTAACCTCTTTGCTCTGGCCTTTGCCGCTATTGGCGTCAGTGCTGCTCCGGCTGCCAACACCACCACCCTCACCGCGGACCAGGCTATAACCATCCTCAAGAGTGTCATTGACTCGCTCCAAGCCGCTGGAGATCTTCGAACCTCTTTGCAGAAAGCCAATCCACAGTTTACCGAGGAAAATGCTGCTTCTCCTTACCAGGTGCGTTCAAAGAAAATGAGGAGTACTGTGGGAGTGGCTAACACCAAAGAAATAGGCTCTTGCAGACAGCTTCATCAGCACATTGAACCTCTTGCCCAGCGGCAACGGTGATGTTGACATTGGCCGCGCCACTGATGCACAAGCGGCTACGATTTGCTCTTTGGTTCCCAAGTTTGAGGCTGCTGGCACTCATGCGAGCGATACGCTTCTCAACGTGCCCGGATTCCAAGACGATAATATTACCCCTGCACGGACGGCGGCACTCAACTTGGGCTTCGCGTTGGATAATCTAGGTGGACAGTTGAACATGTTTCACTGGGGCTTTATCAACTCCGGTGCGGCGCTTACATGTGACAAGGCTACTCAAGATGCCTTTTACACTGTACCCAACCTGCTTATGAATGCTGGCGATGCCATCATATACTAGGAGTAGAAGTTTTACCACAGGTACAAAAGCAGGAACTTGATTTAAATTTTGGATGCGTACTCCGTATATATTCGATTGTTATACCACACGTACCTATACCCTCTTTAGCCTGGCCTCTCTGTTCCCTCTATGGTCTGGATGTCTCCGAAATCGAACCACTCCGTAGTGCCTTTTTTGACCTTCTGCGCTCTGTTTTTGGGCCGTTGAACCTAACTTATGATCTCGTTCAGCTGCTGCACAAGAGTGGTACGCTCCGGCCGACCGGCGGCAAAACCGGAGCGTGCCACTTGTTTTCGGCATTTGCCCTGTGATAATCCCATTGCTATTGGTTTGCGAAATGCGGGGTAAACGATCCACTGCATCTCCCTATTGCTACAAGACGTACGGAGAATAGAGCAGCAGAAGCAGCCTATTTACAGTTTCCGATAAAGTATTTCAAATATTTGCAATGGAATTAAGTTATGGGAATACTGCCGCCGGTCCTATTTTGGTGGAAAATGTAACATGTTGTGCGGTGAATATTGAAGACACTGTACCTGTCTGCCTGTTCCAGTATAGTGATTACGGGTTACATATTGTACACCGAACTTACCGCTGTATTTCGTGCCGCAGAAGCACTCTCATTGCTTTAGCCCGTTAACATGTAGTATCTGGTAATAATTCAGCAGAGGCCGATGCTGACATCGATAACGTTCTCTTTCTCCCTTCGTCGTGAGAGCTATTGAGAGAATATGGTTGTTCATGCATTGCTGGCGGTTCGACTCCCATGCAGCTGTAGCACATGTCCAAAAGTAGCGCTTCAGCCATTGTCGCGAGCAGCCTGCCGTTCAACCGTAACTTTTGCAGTGATCTGGGCAATGTAATGTAAGTGATTATTATCCTCATTTCTAAAATCTTTTGACATCACTTTACTGGTCAGAGAAATTAAAATAGAAAAGACGGCGAAACGCGGATATAGACTCCGGGGATCAAATGAGTTTACGCCGGAAGTTAATGAACAAATGTATCGCCACTTTGCTAGTGACAAGCCATGTTGAGAGTATTTGAGGTAGCGACATGCTGAGATGTCTTCCTGCCAACAAATCCGGGTACTTTTTTCATTTGCCAGCCGCAGGGGCCAATATATGACATAGCTATGAGGGAGAAGATGGCTGAAAGCGCATGTTCCAATGGGATTCGCCATATTCCCCCAGATTCTAGACGCGCCACCCCGGATTAGAGGAGATGGATCATTAAAAGTAGCCAGCTAGACCTAATAAGCACTGGAACTTATTTGACTTTTCGCCCCGCAGTCCTCCAGGTCTCTAGTCCAACATTCTTGTTTGTCCTCTCTTGCGTGAAGTTGCTTCCAGTAACACCTCACTTCCACAACGATGCATGCTAGGGCATGAAATCGGTTCTACAAGCAATGTCCCCTCCAAATAATCAACGAAATCTTTCTCCCTCACTACAATGTCCTCATTGTACCAAAACATTCTCTCGCCCGAGCCACCTCGATCGGCATCAACTAACCCATCTCCCCCCAAGTCTGAAAGCCGTCCTACCATGTCCTCGCTGTGACAAGTCGTTTTCGCGACGCGACGTTTTGTTTCGCCATTTGCGTGCTTCTCATCTAATCAAGCAGCCAAACATCAAACGATCGATGAGAAAGTCGTGTTATCGTTGTGTCATCAAAAAGCGGAAATGCGAACGAGCACGACCCTGTGCAGGCTGCATTGAGTCACAGGTTCCGTGTGAGTACACGTCGTCAGAGTCTGGAGAATTGGGGTTTGAGAACATCGGTGTGCCACATATCTCGAAGAAAGGCTCGCGGCCGCCTCCCTCGGCACAAGAACGGCGAGAACTGGATGATCCCGGCTTCGGTGGTATCTCATCGAGCCTAAGTCCACCTGAAGCTGCACAAGACGAACTTTTCCCACACACCCTACAAACTCCAGTATCTTACTCTGGGGATGAGCTTGCTGCCTCATCCTGCTGCAACGTCTCTCAAGATGGATCCTTTCACTCAATACCTGCAGAATTCTCCCCTACACTCCCGTCTAGCTCAACTATATTTCGCGTTTCACAGTCTGTTGCTGGCGAGATATTTTCTCATGTCAATGACTACATCCCGAGTAACGACGAGGGAATACCCTTAACTTACCCAGTTTCTGGTTTGCCTGACTTTCGAGCGACTGGCCTTGATTGGCTTAGTGTTGATATGCCCAACTTTGGCCTCAACTCCGAACCGTGGGCTATTGCAAGTATGTTGAACGATCCCAGCACCCAGTCGCCCGCCAGTTCGAGTCAATCCGGGCTTGACACGGCGAGAATTACTTCACCCCATTTTTATCGGCCTCGCACCCCGCCAACTGCGATGAGCAGAACAGGAATCTCGGTAAATAGCCACCATCTGCATCCAGTAGACTCCCACTATACAGGACAACCTTGGCCATTCGACCAAGCCCGAGACTCACCTCCCCATCGGTACTCCCTGCCACCTCTGAGAGACATTCTCAGAAGCACTTCGGGCAACCAGAACAAGCGCCTGAACACCCTCGTCTCATTCCTTTCTGACGGTTATCTTCCGAATCTATCGTCAGTTGAAGATAGTAATGCCCCTCAGGTATTTGGCGATTTACACAGACTACTTGATCTTTATTTCTCCCGATTTCATGATATCCAACCAATTATCCACCGGCCAACTTGGAACATGTTTTCTTGTCCAACAATTCTTCTCACCTCAATGGCCTGCGTGGGAGCGTTGCTCTCAGATGATGAACAGGATATAGAGCTTTCTTGGATGCTTAGTGAAATCTGCTTACCAATGATTTCATGGCTGGTAGGTCACCATTGCACTGGACAATGTCAATCAACCGCGATGACACGCGCTGAAAAAAATTATAACACAGGGTGCTACAGATGGAGCGAATTACCGAGACATCTCTTATCTTAACGCTCTTTGCCTCCATCAAATTTACTCCCTTGGATCCGGAAATAGGCAACTTTACCAAAACGCTGACCGTTCCAGAGGTGTTTTAATTGGAAGTTTGCGAGGCATGGGCCTTTTAGGCTCCTCGTCATGGGGTGTCATGGACGAACCCCAAGACAGTACTGAGCTGCCCGGAGCTGAAAGCGACATGAGGCTTTTGAATCGTCAATGGCAATCTTGGGTTAGCCAAGAACATGAATGCAGGGCAGCTTGGGCCGCATTCGAATACGATTGCAGCCTCTGTACTCTTACCAGCCGCCGAGGAGCTATTGATCTAAGCGAACTGCCCCGAAAGCTGCCCTGTAACGAATCATTATGGGGTGCGACCTCAGCACAAGCTTGGTTGGCCCTTCGATCACATCTCAGCATCTCCCCAAGCCTTTCAGATACTTTGAAAGACATATTCTCAGGGAAAGTGATCAGTAATTCCCTGGGGACATGGGCTCGAAGACTTTGCTCGCAGGTCATAGGGCGCCTCTTGTGGGATTTGAAGCAGCTGGAGGTGGTAGCAATGCCGGAGCATTTTGGCCTTGCATCCCTCCTCGGTGCGCACCAACAATCCAAAAAGCTTTTACTGCGCTCTCTTGATCATTTACTTGGCTCCATGGCCTCTCCTTCGAATACTCCTGAACTGATCAGTTACAAGTAAGCTATACCTTTACAGTTCCATAGGAGAACAAGCTAATAGTTAGTAGCATATCTGGCCTTCTTTGCAATTATTCACACCTCTATGCTGCCGAGGATATAATGGATGCCATTATCTACATAGTCCGCCATCATATATCGCAGGATTGTTCAAAGACTCTATATCACGTAAAAGTCGCCCAATTAAGGCTGAAATCTGCATTCGCACAGGACGCTCACAAGGGCAGAATGCTCCTCTGGCACGCGGCACAAATCGTTGGCATCGCTAACGAATACCTGGTGTCGACGCCATGCGAAATCATGCGTCTATTCATGGCTTACATCTTCATACTAGCCTATTCCTCATATGGCCCACGGTTTGCGTCCTCCGCCAGCGATGAATTACCTATCCGGCTAGATCTCCCATGCCATGAGCACACGTCTCGAAGGCGCTCTGTGGCAGACTGGGTTAACGCAGGGGGACCAGCAGGTTTGGGATCTATCAAGAACGTATTTGACGATGGCTGCGTCTCTAATTTAAGTCGTGACGCACAGATCATAATGCAACGATTACGTTGTTGGGGGTTGGCAGGCAAATTTTGCAAAATTCTTCATGTTTTCGAGACTAGGGGTTTTTAGATAGATGTCGTGTCACAGGAGTTTAACCAGCGTAGCTCAACGTTTCCATACTAATAGCACTGAGTAGTATTTACTAAGTAAGATCCATAGCACATGTAGTGAAGTATACAATGCTGGATCAAAAGATAGCGATGCAGTTTGGAGGACTGCTCACCCCACCAGGCATGTTGAGCGGTGATGCAACGACAAAGAATTCCCATCTCTGTTCCTCCTTGCAAATTCGACTGAGCTCCTCCAGATCGAACAGTTCTCCGACAGGCATACCCCAACCAGCAATTAAATACTCGTGAAGAAATACACCGGGCGCATCTCCCTGTTCTCCATTGCGCCGGTATGATTGCTTCGGTGGATAAACCTCGAAGGATATAGCATCACTCGCAACAGCTGAGAATCTTGTATTCCAAATCCATTTTAGAACTTCTTCCGTGCCTTCAACACCTGCATGAAGAGGGTTTGAACTCTGCGCATAAGCAAGCTTATCTGCCGGAGTCATTTTGGTATCCCATTCCTTTGTGACTCCGATGCGAATAAAGAGAATATCACCATGGCGGAATTTGATGTCTTCTTCCCTTGCAATTTCGAGAAGAACCTCTAGTGAAACCCCATGATCCGAAAAGGTGGTGTACTCTATCCCGTGTCGCTCCGCATACGAAACATAGTCAAGGAGCACGCCTCGACCGCATATACCCTGCCTTGCCCAATGTTGTATCCCAATGCGCGTGTTCTTTCGGTCTTCAATTTCTGCCGAAGTGACACCACCATAGAACAGCCGCTGTTTGGGATTATCTTTAGTGGGAAACGGAGCTGAGAAGTGGCGCAGCCCATCCCACTGTGAAGACTGCTGTGGATTGAACACATAGAGGTCATCAAAAGCTGTACCATTAAGGAGGGGAATGATGTGGTGTTGCGCCGGGGCTCGGTTGAAATTGGCGACATCCAGCTTTGTTAAGTCCCAGTTAAGGGATATACGACGACCAGTCTTGATGCATGATGCCGCAGCAGATGCCACGACATCAGGGGTGAGAAGGACAAGGCGACCCAAACCCTCTTCGGCAGATTGAGAAGGAAAAGGCCAGACTTGACGGGGATTCGGGAGACGGTCGAAAGGTAGGGAATTCAGGTTAACAGGAGTCTCTGGGGATTCCTGTAACAACACAATGGGCTCAATATCTGATACAGAACGCGTATGCATCTTTTTGATATAGTTTCGAGAGAGGTTTAATAAGGTAGCTTACGATGTTAGCATCGCATTCGTGATGAAAAGGTATTTATTGGGCTGTCATGATGTCCTTCAAATTCCTGTCTCATTCCAAGGACCTTTACTGCAACCCCCCGCTTCTCCGCAAATTAACAGACGGAAGCTATTTGCTCCCAAGGCGGAGTGTACCACCTCGCCTACGTGTTGGCGTGGTATCCCCACCTCCAGCATTTCAATAGAGTGGTACGCTCCGCGCGGCTTGCCACTGAGCTGTGCGCACTTGGCGCAATGGTTTCATGTTGCGTTACCACGTTTGATTAGTCCAGAACGTGTGTGACCAGAGCGATGCATTTACATTCCTCCCATCCTGTCTCAGGAGTATAATGATTCCATGAATCCCCTTCTGCCCCTTTACGTCTTTCTTTAACACTTGCACACACAGTTGGCAAATATACCAAAGTAAAGAAAACGAAAGCGACTGTAGTATATGATATTGGTCGCGACTGGGCCGGACAGTGTTGAGTCAGCGTCTTCAAAATGGTCGTCTCTCATGCTACACTCTATAATCGCCTAGTGAACATCGCGGTCGCTTTCGGGTCTCTTGTAAGTCTTCCGCTCCTAGATCAAGTATGTTAGAAGATTCTAAGTTGTTAGACATACGGGTATTGCTCTTCCATTATTGGAAGTACGATAGGCCAACCGGGGTGGTATGCCTACTTTGATCTTCCCGCAAGTGGCACTCCGGGTTATGCAACGAAAACTACTTCGACAATTGCCACCGCCAATGGTATATACAGCGCGGGTGGTGCTATCGGCTCTCTATTTATTATGTGGGCAGCATCGGCCCTAGGAAGGAAGCGATCAATCCAAATTGGGGGACTCTTCGCTCTTCTAGGAGGCGCTCTCCAAGGGGGTGCCGTGAGTATCGGGTACGCTGACTTCACTCCACTATTGACAACAAATAAACACGAAAGACAATAAGCTAATCGTTTTCCCATTTAATAATCTCAAGCATGTTTCAGGCAGGACGCTTTCTGGCAGGTGTAGGCATTGGCATCCTGGTAACAGTATGCCCTATGTATATGAGCGAGTTGGCGCCGCCTGAGAAGCGCGGCTGGCTGGTCGGTCACCACGCAATTTTCGTTGTCTTCGGATATATGCTTTCCAGTTGGCTTGGATTTGCGTGCTACTTTGCCACGGCTCAACGGCCGGACTTTGCATGGCGCTTCCCTCTCTGCATGCAATGCTTTGGCCCTCTGGTGCTGCTAACAGCCTCATTTTGGATCCCAGAATCACCTCGGTGGCTTTTGCAAAAAGGCAAGCTAGAAGAAGCATGGATAGTTGTGTTGAATCTCAGAAGGTCGCCAGAAGACCAAGAAAATATGGCTGCGAAAGAGGAACTCTACCAGATCCGAGCCCAGATTGCACTTGACGCTGCGAGGCTACAGGCTATTGGATGCGGGCCATGGATGGCGGTGATCAAGAAGAAGAGTTATCGGAAAAGAATGATTATTGGATTTCTAACTCAATGGGGTGCTGAATTTGCTGGACCTCTTATCATTGTGAGTCTACTCATCTTTGCTGTTGATACACGTTGCTAATTTGGTAGAATAATTACTCGGTCATATTATACACCAATTTGGGACAAACGGGTTACATGCCTCTATTGCTATCCGCACTCTGGCTCACCACCGCCGGCTTGATTTACAATCCATTTGGCGCCTGGCTACATGACAAAGTCAATTCACGAAGGTGGATGTTTATGGTTGGTCTATTTGGCTGCTTAATTACCACCAGTGGGCTTGCAGCCTGTGTGGCCCAATTCGCAGGGACATCGAACAAGGCTGGCAATGCAGCAGGAGTATTCTTCATTTTTCTATACCTTGCGTTTCAAGGGTATGCTATTTTATATGATTCTACAAATCCCTCCACCCTTAGATAAAAGACCCTTGACTAACGGATGCTGACAGAACCGGGTGTGATACAACGATGTATATATATGTCGCCGAGATCTTTCCCACCGAAATTCGTCCAATTGGCATGGGGTTTTCACTTTTCGGCCAATTCTCTAGTACTATCATTCTACTACAAACTGCACCGATTGGAATCGTCAATGTTGGCTGGAAATACTATCTTGTCATCATCGTCTGGTGTATCTTCTTCATCCCAGTTGTGTATTTCTTCTTTCCCGAAACAGCCAAACTGTCGTTGGAGGAAATTTCGGCGCGCTTCGGGGACGATGTTGCAGTTCATGTTACTGACGTCCCAGATGATGAGCGCAGAGAGCTGGATGACTTTTTAAAAGGAAAAGATGTTGTTCATTTGGAGGAATCACGAGACCCAAGTGGCGGTGGTAGCATAAAGTCTTAGCAAGAACGAGATTAGCTATATCGCCGCATACATGTGGCTTGTATTCGCCAAATATTAATAGGATATATAGCAATGGTTAAAATATAATATTGAAAGACCTCTCTTGCGCCGACTATAGTATGGTATGATCTTTTAAATTGGTGCGGTATCAGTGGTGGTGATAACCCAGGCGTTGATGTGGTGATTGTCCCTTGGCTGTACCGCCGTCGCACCTCAGATGATAGCGTAGCCAATTATATGCTGCGGAAATTCTCCATTGGGAATTCGACCCAAACACTGAAACATGTCTACTTTTCTACCACGCTTAGAGCAATGCTTCCTGCGGCATGCAGCAAGATATCTTCTTCTCACTCTCTTTAGGAGACTAGGGTCGCATTTTTATCATTGGCAAATATTTGTCCCCATCCATCTACGATCTGGTAGGTCTAGAAATAACCACAGGAGTAGTAAACAAGAGCATGCGTAATCACGGCACTCTCTTCAAGATGTAGCTTGCTGTTAGTCTTGCTCAGATACAGGAGTCTCTGCTAGTATGCTGTCACTAAACAAACAGTTTTCTCAATTCGATTTGCCTCGTCCAGGCGTTTTTTTTTCATCAATGGTACTTTCTACGGTTTAACCTCTACCTAGCAGTAAAGTTTTCAGAACTACAATGGACAAGACTTGGACAATTAGATCTCATTCCTTTAATTGGCCTCTAATTCCATAAGGAAACTAGTCATTACTCGTTATATGTTATGAGTCCCTATGACAAAGGATTCCAGGTAACTTGTAGAGAGATTGCCTGGGGACTCGTAAATACGGTCCCCTGTGTTTGTCCAGTTGGGACTTCAGTGGCATAGAAAGTTGATGATCCATCCAATGTCAAGTGCGCGCCATCATAGGCAAAGCTGCTGCCGGTGGAGATGGAGGTATCGCAACTAAAGGAAGAGTCGCTCAAAACTGCACACTTGCCCTTACTAGAGCTTAGAGAAAATGTCGTGCCGTCAGCGTTTGGCGTAGCAGTGTACGTAGCTGGGGTACCGCCGCCACGATACCACGCCCCCTTGCTGATGAGGAACCCAGGACTCGTTGTGCTAGTAGTGTCAACGTATAGGTAAGCCTTGCCGGAAAGGACACCCGCCGGTATGGTTGGGCGTGTGGTGCTTGTGCTTGTAGCCGACTTGGTGGTTGTCGTCGATGTAGGGGTGCTATACTTCGGCAAATATTTAATTCCGGTTTTGGGACAGGTAGAGGGTGCGCCAACGGGGTCAACAGGGACAAACACTCCTGTCTGGACAGAACCACGGACGTTGTATTGATACCATAACTCGTCAAGCTCACCATTCTTGTTGCAGTTGATGATGACGTTGTGGCCGAATTGCGCAGTAAGAGCATCCTGGATTGCAGCTAGAGTATACGTGGTTGTTGACGACGGCAAGATGCCAGCTGCGGCAAGCCAATCATATGAGGGGAGAGTTTGGAACAGAGTGACAGTCCTCTTGAAAAAGTCACCGACTTCCTGAGTAGGCTGGTAATTGGGGTAGCATCTGGGTTCAAGAGTGCTGATGCATGTACCATGCTTGCCAAATTCGTGCTCCCAAAAGCTCTCATCGTTGCCTGTATAATCTTTCCAGTATATTTGCATATACTCCAGAGTACAAGGATCTTGCTCCTCAAGGATTGCGGTGATATTGGTGTATTCTCTGGAAGTATCACAATATTGTTCATAGGTTCCATCGCAATTATCGGGCCTGCGCAGGCGGTCAGTAGAATGTTCAAAAAACGCGTCTTCTTTTAGCAGAATCTGTTGGCTTTTTACCAGAGGCCATGGATGGTCCACGAGTTATTGGGCCCAGTCGATGGGTTAGTGTCCCAAAATTGTGTTTGAAGGAGTTGGCCACCAGGGTAGTTGAAGCGACAAGTATCAGCCACAGCCGAGATATTGTGACAGCTCAACGGCATGGCGCATGAGACAGAGGCTGCCATCACGGAGCCAACGCTCAGGGCCGCCCCAACCAGCACTTGTCCCAATCCCATTGTTCCGAGCAGTCAAGGAATGGCCGTTTTGAGATAAAGAGCTACCGTTGGAATTCTTTTTTTTTTAACCAGCAAGACCTGCCCCTTATAAACAGCTGAAAGCTTTTCACTCTTGTGGTCTAGCCCCCATTGGATAGAACTATTGTTCAAAGCTTACGGCTGCATGTTCCGCTAAGAATTGATTTGCCAAGAGCTGGTACGCCAAGAGCTAGATAGCAAATCCCCACGTGTCAATTTTTTGAACTTCCCTTCGCAGTTAGGTCAACCGATAGCAGGAAGGTAAACAGATATACATGTATTATTACCACTTAGCTAACAGAATTCTTTATCAAGCATTGGACCTTTTGCTAATCGCTCAATATTGACTATGAGTTTAATATTCTCGTTGTGGGCTCTCCAGTAATGCACGGCCTTGGATTACTCGACGGCTAGCCAGCTAAAAGCTTACAACCCCACTGCTAAAACCTATGGAATATCAAGCGCACAGCAATTATTTCTCCGTTGTATAGTATTATAGAGAGGTTGAATTGGCCGAATGCGGGTATGCATTTATTTGTCCTTGCATGTTTCAAAGGAATAAAATCGCTAGCTTGTTTCCTAAGATTCATCGCGCATCTGTTACTACGCAAGCTCCGATATAGGATTAAATCCAGGCGCATTCACAACCTTATTTAAACATCAAAATATACTAGCCAAGCCGCTTGATAAATGGAGAAATATGTGTAGGTCAGGACGATTTGATTGCCCGCGTAAACTATTGATCCCGTTACGCTACAGCTCTTTGTTAATTCCCATCAGGAAACAGCATGTAAATTCCGGCACACCGTACTGACCAGCCGGATATACTTCTCTTTTTAGGCTTAGACGACCTAACTGATCTACGAACCATAGTGGCGTTCACATAAAGTTTGCATATACGTCGCAGTAGAATATTAAGCTTATTTTATACTTGTTCTACTGGTGTTTCAAGTTGCATCAGTATATCGAGGAGAAATCTAGTGGCATGATAAGTCGAAGGTGACACGACACGAACGCGAGTGTGCCTCAGTAGAGGACTAAGAGATCTAACAGTGCTATTCTTTACCTCAAGATATCGTCGCGTTGGGTATGGCGCATGAATCAGGCCATTAACTCATTCATACACGAGACCCCATTTTCATGAATAGATCTGGGCAAAGAAACATAATGTAATCTTCAACAATTCGATATAATTTGACGCCAAATTTCTTCTCTACGGTGCTAGCAGGATATAGCGCACGGTAGGATATGTTTTGTCTGTAATTTATAGCTAGGCCCTCACGACTTCGCTTCTTCCGCTTCTTATTATCCTTCTAAAAAACAGGCGACAAGGATATAGAGCAGACAGTATGTAATTTCATTGCAGCTGCCTTTAAACAATAAGATTGAGCTTGTGCTTTAATCAGCAGTATCGCATTTACCCCTCGTGATGGCTTCGAAGATATGTCAACAACGTTTGCTTTTTTGTAATGGCAACGCAATTCCGCGCAATGTCGTTCTTAACTCTGGTACCAATAATAGGATACAGGCAATGCAGCTATTCCACCCACAAGCCCCCCATCCTTCTTCTTCAATGTAACCCTGCCCTCCCCATACTGCTTTTGGAAACCATCTGTCACACATGCACCGCTATATGGGATGCATATCCAGGTAGAGAGCACAGATACGCCACGTGGAGGAACAGTTGGTTACATGTAATCAGCACCCGACACTATATTCTCCACTGATGTGAATACCGGGAATCGCCGATATCCGTCTTTCATCTTCTGAATGAGCCGCTAGACCATTTCTGCCATCGGTCACAAGAATTGTATGAAGATAATCCATTCTCTATCCGTCCCATAAGGCCATGTATTATCTCAATTATCTCAAGAATACACTATCGTCTCGTTGTACAGTATGAAAGGTGGAAGCCTACCTAGTATCCAAGAAACGAAACGTGGGGCAATTAGCTATTGGGGTAGCGCTAAAGGCTGGCTCCCCATCACCCGCCTAGAAAAAAAAAGCCCGGGGGTTAGCTCCGTACCTCATCCTTTGACATCCGATGTCGAATTGTATGGGTACTCAATATCTTGGAGGGATGGAGAAAGGAAGAACTTTGATCTATTTGAAGCTATATGCGTCGCATAGGCTGGGCTAGTGGCCTGGTATTTCTGCCCGTTAGCATTAGCTTGGTACACCGATAACTTTCTCCGTATTAAAGACCTGTCTGTGACTCTATTTATGCGCTGTTACGTATATGGGGCTTCAACTATGAACTTTTACGTTCATATGTGAGTAGTCAAATGTGCTGCTGCACCTAGTACTCTAGGAACATGTACTTTAGTTTGAATAGAATACTGCACAGGTATTAAAGTATATGGCGATATAGAAAATGATGGCGGATGTGGATGGAGTGCATTTCACGTTACGTTCTCCCTCGCCCACGTAGTATTAAGACCTATGACCATCTCAAGACTGTTCCGTAAAACTACATATAGGTTACTAAACCAAATTGAGTTGCTCTACATAGGTATCTTTCGTCAGAAAGCAATTGACACGTATCCCCTCCAAAGCCCGGTAAGCACATTAAGTATATATCTCTATTTCCATGTATCATAATGGTCTTTGCTATTCTCAGGAACCAGAGTTCGCTCCTCCAAATTAATTTAGCGCCGAGGTACCCTCTCTTTCTGGCATCTGTATAACCGTCACTATTGCATGTGTATGTGTGAGGACAGCCAAGATGACACTAGGATATATAAAGAAGATATGTTGGTAGTATTGCATCTTGGAATCTTTCTCGATGGGAGTGGGTCTGTTGCATATAGTGTGTCAACAAAACTTCAGAAATGAGTATTATATGTACGCCGTTCAACAATGAACATGCGAGGCGAAATGCTCCGTAAATATTGTCCGCCAGTCGCTATAACAATAGCTTAATTGCTTTTCTGAATGTTTAAAACAAATACTGCACTATGATAATACTTTACAACTAGATCAGAGGGCTGTATTAGTGTATCTAGCAAGGGGTTTTCGGACACTTGTAAAATCACATGCAAATTCAGATATCCATCAATACATGTACATATTACGCGACTTTAAAAGAAGCCGTTTATTTCATTGGATAGGATCTCCCGCATTGCGATTAGCTTCTCTACGCAGAAGCTTTAGTTAGATCTTGCGAATGACTTCAATGAGCAATAAATGCTCTCCGCTTATTATCATCTTTACCTTTTCTGTTAAAAAAAAAGTTTCCGGTTTTCTACGTTAAGTGATATATAAAGGCAACCGTTTATCGCTCCCACATGTCCAATAGCTAGTTACCCTGGATATATTCTTACCAAGAACCACCGGGCAGACTTATGAAGAAGGTTACCAAACCTGAACTTCAGAAGGCACTATGGTTTGTAATTCTTAATCCATTTACGGTATCACTCCTTCATGAACAAGTCGCTAGTGTCTCGCAAGACGACCGAGTAGCCACTCTTCCCTCTTCTAGTATGAAGTTCAAACTACTCAACAAGTACAACTATAATTTTATAACATGCGGTCTATTGGCAACGCATAACATCTCCACCACGTTTGCATTAATGTTAGCAAAGCAAAGGCACCTTTGGGAAAAGTGCTATACGCTTGCAATCGCGGTCGCAAAAATAGTTCTTCTGCCAACCTAGATAGCTCTGAAAGATGTCTAATTGTATGAGAAGTATCGCTACGAGAGTTCTATTTGATATGGTATCAAAAGCAGGCCATCAGTGGAGCATACTTTTTGTACGACTTGCTTTATTCATTTCGACAACTTCTCGTAATTCGCCACATGAAGACATTTCGCTCACATGGAAGAATATTGGCGTCATTGCTGTATATCCCAAGCTATGTCAGCTAAGCTTAGCCTGTTAACCTCACAGGCTATTACAATAGTCTTATTCCGAGATGGGCCACGATATTGCGTAACATATCGCACACCATGCCCTCCAAAGATCGGTCATGCTGCGAGGTAGTATTTGAAGAGACTTGCTAACGGCTATTCTGTTTGGTAGTCTTTCTCCCTCGGACCGACCGCATATTAGGTTGTCTTTGTGAAAACACCAATGTATTGTCATGTAGGGATCAAACGTATTAGCCTCTATTGGATGTTCCATTCCGCATTCAGTAACCACAGCATACTAAGTTGACCTTCACTCACCCGTTATGGCATGGATTGGAGCATCACGCACAGACTATGGATTTTTTTAGCCGCAACCTCTGGCTATATTATGTGCAATGCTACGTTTTGTATAATGGCGGTGCATTCTGCCAGCTTATTTAATGGGTAATATGTATTGAGGCGGAGACGGAGTTTATTAGCCGCCAGTCAAGGCTATGCATGTTGCAGATTCGCCGGGCTTTACCCTGTGATGCCGAATGCTACATGGCTATGACACCTTGGGGCAAGTAGACAGAGACATTGCCATGACTATATAATGGGTTGTATCATACCAAAAACATTCTACCATGATCCCACGCAGTCTCAACACCAGCAGCTTCAAAGGAGATCATCATGGTTGTAGGCATTCTTGCGACTCTGGCCGCGCTGGCCACATTGGCAGCTGGCGTTCCCCTCGAGGAACGACAGTCTTGCTCAAGTGTTTGGTATAGCACCAAGTGTTTCCTTCTATGTAGAAAAAAACAATACTAACTCATATCTAGGGGTCAATGTGGTGGCCAAAACTGGGCTGGACCGTTCTGCTGTGCCTCCGGAAGCACTTGCGTGTTTTCCAATGACTATTACTCCCAGTGTATTCCTGGCGCGGCAAGCTCAAGTTCTTCCACTCGCGCTTCGTCGACAACTTCTCGGGCGTCAGCAACGTCGACTAGGTCGAGTTCTTCAACACCCCCTCCTGCTTCTTCGACTGCACCACCGCCGCCAGTGGGATCGGGAACGGCAACATACCAGGGTAACCCCTTTTCTGGAGTCACGCCTTGGGCCAATTCCTTTTATGCCTCTGAAGTCAGCACTTTGGCAATTCCAAGTTTGACAGGAGCTATGGCTACCGCTGCGGCCGCTGTGGCAAAGGTGCCATCTTTCATGTGGCTGTAAGTACTCTTGACTGGACACAATATTTCAGCGTATTAATAGCTGTTGCAGAGACACTCTGGACAAGACTTCTTTGATGAGCTCGACGTTGTCGGATATCCGTGCAGCAAACAAGGCTGGAGGCAACTACGCTGGACAATTTGTTGTCTACGACCTGCCTGATCGTGACTGTGCTGCCGCTGCTTCTAATGGTGAATATTCCATCGCTGATGGTGGCGTGGCCAAATACAAGAACTACATCGATACCATTCGCGGAATCGTCACCACCTTTTCCGACATTCGTATCCTTTTGGTTGTCGGTAAGAGCTCCAAGACGAATGTTCTCTAGAGTCCATGCTAACTATGTCTTCGTCCAGAGCCCGACTCTCTTGCCAACCTGGTTACTAACCTCGCCACTCCGAAGTGTTCAAACGCCCAAGCCGCATACCTGGAATGTATTAATTACGCCATCACGCAGCTGAACCTTCCAAACGTTGCGATGTACTTGGACGCGGGCCACGCTGGATGGCTTGGCTGGCCAGCAAATCAAGACCCAGCCGCCCAGTTGTTCGCAAATGTTTACAAGAATGCATCATCTCCCCGAGCCGTCCGTGGACTGGCCACTAACGTGGCTAACTACAATGCGTGGAACATTTCTACTGCCCCTTCATACACTCAAGGAAACGCTGTTTACAATGAGAAGCTGTATATTCACGCCATCGGACCCCTTCTTGCCAACCACGGCTGGTCAAACGCTTTCTTCATCACTGACCAAGGTCGATCTGGTAAGCAGCCGACCGGGCAGCTCGAGTGGGGTAACTGGTGCAACGCTGTTGGCACTGGATTTGGTATCCGTCCTTCTACCAATACTGGAGACTCGCTGTTGGATTCCTTCGTTTGGATCAAACCAGGTGGCGAGTGCGATGGCACTAGCAATAGCAGTGCACCACGATTTGATTATCACTGCGCTTCTGCAGACGCTTTGCAGCCAGCACCTCAAGCCGGTTCTTGGTTCCAGGCTTATTTCGTGCAGCTTCTCACGAACGCGAACCCGTCATTCCTGTAGGTCTATTGATCGTGGGGCTTTATATAAATGTGTTCGGATGATTGAGTTTCTATTTGGTGGACCCTATATATATTTCAGGTACCAGCCGCTGGTCGATAGATCAGAAATACATAACTTGATGGCAGATGATCTATGGTCAACATCAAAATCTCTTATGTGCTTTAAGTTCTTTCTTTGGACACAGCATTCTCCAGTTTAGTGCAGTTTAGCTGCCAATCCATTAGACACCTGCAAAATTGCTGGCAACATCTACCAATTGTGGCCAGTGTAAAATCTATTCTGGATCAATTGTTTAAGCTACAACTCCAAAGTTTGTCGTTTCCCAGTCTATTTACCTCTTGAAGTTCTCCATGACAAATAGTTATTTGTAGTGAAAATCCCAAATCTGCTGGCCATTACCAGACTTGAGCCCCAGATTACCAGTCTCGCGATATCGATGGTTTTTTTACTTGATAATGATGCCAAATAAAGAGATTTAGCTGCAATGATAAGTATCGCTCCTTTGCAGAAACGACTCGCTCGTTTACTCATATCAGTAACAGCTCTGCTTGGACGCCTGGCGCTAATGAGTGTGCTCATAATAACCTCGCTTGCTTGGTCTAAACTCAGATCCTTTGAAGGCTTTCCGAATGCGGCGAGAGATTTCTTCTCAAGGTGGTATGTATATGGGCGAGTTGTTGCATGGATTGAGTGCGCTATCAGGAGCCCAATTGGCGAGGTGTTGTATCGCATCAAGTGGAAGAATCTGTTACGCATCTGATGCGCATTTTGCGCGCCCATTTCCAGTGTGATTTTGCCGGTATGGATTTGCCCAAGAATATTATCGATAGCATCTCCAACGGCCTGATGGTACTCTTTGCGAACACGGTTGTCATGGATGATCCATTGGCTAAGAACGATGAAGATTCCTTCACAAAGGTTGAAGCCAGTGACTGAGAAGGGCTGAAAGATTTTATCAACTGGATAATCCTCCATCTGCAGTGCATCGACCACCTGATTCATGTGGAGTTTTAATAGCTGTTTCTGAGAGCATGATACGAGATCTATTTCTAATATTCATCCCACGACGCTCGCGATGCAAAAATTTTCAAGAAACCCCTAGCGTGCGCCGGATGTATTTTCGAACCCCCCCGGAGGTTGTTCGCAACGGCGTAAGCACAATGTCCAATCCGCTAAACAAGCCCCCACTCATCAGATATGATACGGGCAGGCATTCAATAAACATCTCATTGCTGATGTATGCTTAAATAAATCCTTCCGAATATGCACCACTAGGCAATACCTTGCTCACACCACTGGGAAGATCACAGTCGCTGACATAATAACGTAAACCGCACATCATGCATCAATTGAGGGAACGGAAGTCTGAAACTGTTGCCGTAAAGGTACATGTGCATATTGATGTCCTGCTAGACGAAAGTTGTCCTCATTACATCTCTTTTATAGCTAAACGATTACGCTCAGATTCGTTATTATGAACTTATCCATTGAAGTATTAAAACAGTTATGTCACGTTGCTCAAAGACTCATTAGCTCTTTTACATAATAACATCCATACAACTTGATTGTGATGAGCATGCGTCTGCTCGCTAAAGTACTCCCTATGCTAACCACTTAGCACTCTTCGCTTGACCATTGTTGAAAGTAAAGCAGTTGTAACCGTCTCCCAGCTCACTTGCCACTCCCGTAATCTCATTTACGCAATTTTCGTCACTATAAAATGACACAGGTTGCTGAACATTGTCGAATTGGCTGCCTCTGTACTGAGCACTGGCAAACGCCGCAGTAGAGCTTGTACAGTCGCCTGGGTTAACAATTGTAGTCCCAACAACGATTCCACCAGCACATCTGGCATTGGTATACGAGTCAAAGAGCACAGGGTTCTGTGCAAAGACAGCTGAGCAAGCTGAGAGAAGACATAGAATCTGGATGGAGTTAGGTAATTTTGATGCAGAAAAGGGAGAGAGGATAGAAAACATGGAGGTACAATTACATACGGCTTTTTGCATTTTGTCAGTGGAGTCTTCGTAACAGCGTGATATGAGATCGATAATTGTTTACACTTAATGGAAGAGAGATGTAATGTCTGTTTCTCTCTCCGGTAGAGAATATATAGTGTATTTATAGATGCCGCTTCTTGCGTGAAATATAATATGTACCCACGCAAATAAACACTACCCAAGAATAAAATGTATTACGGAAGAAATATCTGTCCGGTCAGCGTAGTATTGACTAAAATCCCGGTCCATTTACCCCATACTTTCTGTAGAAGGCAAGGAACAGACAAGACAAATCATAATTCCAGATACATTCGCAATCAAGTTTTCTAATGATTTATGCGGCAACAGCAAGGTTTAACGGGATTTTGCCGCAATCTCGGCTCGGTACATATCCCAAGACAGGAATGGTATCCGATGCAACAATGCAAACTGGGTACTGTATGTGTTACGGCCCAATCAAATACAGGTATGTGCAAAGAACAGCTAGCCCAATCAGGATGAAACATTTACCAGTGAGGCATAAGAGGAGAGGCAGAGGTTAGTTTACAACTAAGAACATCGTGTAGTGAGCCACTCAAGATGGCGGAGTACCAAGGTTCGACTCGTTACACTCGGTTGGATAATTGAACAGCCACTTATTAATAAAGTACCAAGATTGGATACTCGCCACACCTTTTGACATGCTCTAGTTACTTGGATCTATCAATACTGAGAAGCTACCCCCTGTCCTCTATACAAAAATAAACCAAATGACCCAGACCGATTATTATTAATTGGAATATGGCGTACCATCATACCCACCACATTTAGAGCAACGAAGTGTCTCAAACTGTAGTGAGCTCCCCACGAGACATCTTCTATCCTCCTGCCGCAGGAGCAGGGTGTTAGCAGCGGTACAATGCAAGGCCGAGACAGCATCTCTACAAGACACGATTGGATATTTGAGAATGATGACAGAGCCTCTGAATGGTGATGGGAAAATATTGTTGGGCAGGGGCACATCGTATCTCAACACTTAAGAGATCTATTTAAAAAAATCACGAGAAAGGTTGTTAAAGAGTCTTTAAATGTCATCTTCTGTCCAAGATACATGGTATTAATCTCCTTTATTATGTATGGCGTTTTGCCTAGGTACTCTCAGTGTTACTTTAAATGAATATTCTTAGTAACTCGACGAGAGCCAAGATCGCCATTGCTTGACCGTATGGCATTGGCGTAATGGGAATTCTCTTGTAAAACTCCAAATCTGATCCCATGCCTGTTCCGAATGATGTGTTTAGCAATTGGCCATCGGAGTTGATATTACTCAAAACGCCCTGAATTGCTTTGAATGCTACACTTCTGTATTCTTCCTCCAGGTAGTGCTTTCGTTGTGCCTTCAGCAAGCCGAACGCAAAGCCAGCGGTTGCACTGGACTCTGGATAAGACCCATCCTCTTCTGGAATGTCCAGTAAAGTGCGCCATAGCCCACTTGGTGCTTGAAAAGCTTTCAATGATTCGCATTGAGCAGCTAGTGTGGATTTTAAGTGAATGCAGAAGGGGTCATCGGAGGCTAGATCTAACAATTCGATAACCTCTGGTATCACAATTGTAAGCCAGCTATTACCACGTGCCCATCTTGCCGACGCAAAGTTGTGGCCCCCATCGTTGAAAGACCATCCGTGAAAGAAGAGGCCCGTCTTTGCATCAAATAGATACTTAATATGTAGCAGAAACTGGTATTTTGCCTCTTTGACATAATGAGGGCGATCTAGCACAAGTCCAATCTTGGCCAGCGGCAACACAGTCATCATCAAGGTATCATCCCACAGCTGCTGATCATTTTCCTCCAAGTACGTAATATGCTGCATTCCTCCGTATTTTGTTCGCTCCAGGTCATGATATGCCCACTCTGCCCAGCTATCCAGCCAGGGGAGATAAGTAGGGTTCTTTGTCTTCTCATAAACATAAGCCAAGGTGAGCATGGCTGCCATTGTGTTGATGTTTTTGGTTGTCCCGCCAGAAGCAAATCGGTTTTGGAACCAATCTTCTATAATCTGAAGATATTTGGCATCTCCTGTCGCCTGGTAGTATTGCCATATTCCGTAAAGTCCGACACCATGTGTCCACTCCCAGTCATTCCAGCCCTTCGTATCTATTACTCGGCCATCGGCAAGAGTCATAAGAAACTCCCCGGTCTCATCCTTTATATTGACGAGCCCATGGATGAGGAGTTGTATTTTGGAGTGTATCTCCTTTGCGTCAAATCCATGGGCGGTGAGCGGCATATTGCTGGTCGGCTGCAGATATTGGCTGGGAAAATTGGCAGTTGGAACAACTGGAAATCGACAAAAGAAAGTTTGTAGAGTAGTAATTATCACGAGTGGAAGCTCCTTCAAAGCAGTTTAAGTGAGTTGCGGCTAGACCATGATAGATAATACTGGCCAGTTTGAGTTTTGCTCGGAGGAGATTGCCCGTCGGCGAATCCTTGCTATTCGGAATTACCACCTTCGGCTCGGCTCATTTCGAAGCGAGCATTGCCACAAATCCTGGCGTTTTCCATAGTTTGCGCCTAGTAGCATCTGCCCCGCAACGCCACAGGGGAGGCATTTACGACTCGCGAGGGAAAATCCTCCAACAGCAGAGGGCCGCCTCACGTTCATTGGTGGACTATACTCAGTACCACCATCTTGATGCTCGGTGTAAATTGAAGCGAGAGGTGTTGGAAACTTCATCAGTTCATCCCAGAGGCCGTTTCCACAGCAGAGTTTGGGGAAAGTCGCTAGTTTCGGCGTGACCCCAGATTTCGTTTTGCATTTGCGGGGAGAAGGTCTTGGCATCTGTCGGTATGCAGATGTGCTGAGCTTGCAGATGTTTAAAACACCGCCTTTCGCCTCGTTTTTGCTCAACGAGTCGCGCACGAGGCCTTTGACCTTGATTCAATCACGCCACATTTAACAACAAAACGGGGAGGGTTGAGCCTCAATCTCATAATGGCGCCACCAAAGTCCAGCCCCAGCGTTGACGAAATCGAGAATAATATAGCGACGATTTTGTCAAACGAGATTGAGAAAGACCATACGAATTATGGAAGAGTCGACAAGGAACTTGCTCAATACATTACCGATGCCAGAATCACCATCAGTCCGGAGAAGAACGATGAGCTGCGCCGTAAAATCGATCGGCGGATTCTAGCCGTCATGATTTCGACGTATTTCTTACAAGCCATCGATAAAGGCACCATGTCTTTTGCATCAATTATGGGCATTAAAAACGATACCCATTTGTCTGGCCAAGACGTAAGTTAGCTCCGGAACCTATCTGATGGTCAAAGTCGATCATGTACTAAATCACTTTGGAAAATATAGTATAACTGGTTGACAACTTGCGTTTTTATCACGATCCTGATTGTCGAATACCCTCAAAACTACATCATTGCGAGGGTACCAATCGCGAAATATCTCGGTTTCAATATTATGGCTTGGGGGGCGGTGTTAGCCTGCACCGCTGCCTGCACCAATTTTACCGGACTGCTCGTAGTTCGAACTCTCCTGGGCCTTTTTGAGTCGGTTTGTCAGCCAACATTCGTCGTCTTGTCTGCAATGTGGTATAGACGAGAAGAACAAGCTGCTCGTGTGGCTTATTGGTAAGCCTTGAGATCTTGAGACATATAAACAAGAATTTGCTAATCTCTTAAACTGCAGGTATATGATGAACGGCGCTCAGCAAATCGTTGGCGGCCTTCTCGCGTACTGTTTCAGTCTTATTCATTCTGGACCCCTAAAATCGTGGAAGTGGCTGTTCCTTATCTACGGGGCGATTTCCGTTTGTTTCGGCGTCTTCGTGGCGTGGTACATGCCTGACTCACCTATGAGGGCCAAATGTTTCAGCGAAGAAGATAAGCGACTTATGGTTGAGAGAGTCCGCGATAACCAAACGGGCATCCAAAATCGAGAATGGAAGAAAAGCCAGTTCATCGAAGCTCTGAAAGACCCTCAGATCTGGGGCTACTGCTTAATCCAGCTTTGCACAACGCTACCCACCTCCGGACTTGGTGCATTCCAGGGCATCATTATTTCGAGCATGGGATTTACAGTTCTCCAGACTCAATTGCTGGCAATGGTCCTTGGATTCTATATCATCATTGTGCTATTGGGCTCGACCTGGTTGGCTAAACGAACAAACCAAAACCTCTACATAATGACTGCATTTATCATCCCGTGAGTGTCCCTTGCCATTGCTGATCTCTGACAACGTCAAAGTAATAACCTTGATCTTAAATAGATCTTTCATTGGAACCATTTGCCTTATGACTGTCCCGATCGTTACGCGAAGTCAAAAAATCGGTCTTGTTGTCTGTTATAATATTACCATGTCGTTCTGGGCGGCTCAAACACTAGCGCTGTCTTTGCTGTCACGAAATGTCGCTGGACAAACGAAAAAGAGCGCAGCGGTAGCGCTTAATTTCATCTTCTGGGCAACAGGCAACGCAATTGGTGAGTGCTCGATACGTTGAGGTTTTTTGTCTTGCAAATTGCTAATGTCAAAAAGGCCCTCAAGTCTTCCTCTTCTGGGATGCACCCCGATACTTCATCGCCTTTGCCACCCATTTAGGATGCTATAGCTTGCTTGTTGTAGTTCTTCTAGCCCTGCGCTTTTATCTCTCGTGGGAGAATAAAAAGCGAGATAAACTAGCGGCTGCCGGAATGCACGAGGCTCGTGATGACCGAATGGTGCACGCATGGGAAGATTTGACAGATAAAGAGAATCCAAACTTCCGTTATGTCTTTTAAGACACTTCTATATCCATAGCACATCTGATACTTTATGACAAAGCCTATACTTCAATGACACATTTTCCATGATTATGATAGTAGTATGAGGCCAGAGCCCTCTGATCGCTTTCTTCGAAACTACATAAAATCATTCACATCGACCATCCAGAGTCAAATAATGCGTAGACACTGAAGTCGTTCCAAACATAAGACCTTCATGGCCACAACATTTCACAAAAACTTATTATCCAAACAAGAGGCTTCGATGTTAAGGCTGGCTGCATCTCAGGATGCACACTATCATGGAGAAAACATTATTGGCTTAATAGATACATGGTTTGTAATACTACTTCTCTATTGAAGCAAAATAATGGCAGTGTATTGGCCTCATCACTACTAAGGACATGGGTATCATGGACAAGTACGCTGCGTTACCCTCACCTATTTATGACAACGCGACATCATTTATCGACGACCTAGATTAAGATTCTGTCAAGCTCCCTTAAGCGGCGATATAATCTCTGTAGAGAAGGACGGACTATGTACACTGGAGGCATAAGCCCTGGTCATTGAGGGTCGTGGCATAGCCTTCAATGCTTCCAGCTGAAGACGGAATGTGTGGAAATTTCATTAGGGTCCAACCAACACTGTTAATGAATCAACATGCTTACATATTTGACATAGTCAAGCACATTCATAACTACATGCTCATATATTTTGCCGGCGTTGCTACTTATGGCACAATATTGGGGAGATTCTTCTTGTTTCCAAGACACTATTTACTCTTACTTCCCGCTCTTAAAAAGTGTAAGCAGCCACTCAAATTCCCTTCCTGAAATACCTCCAAGACTTTAATCAATCGAACCGACTGGATACTTCTGTGAGTGCCACCGATGGATATTAGCTTGGCAACTTTGCAGCCGTGTTTGTCATACATACGTTGAAGAGCAGCTGGAATCATAAGACACTGTTGAATGATTGTAGTGAGTTACGAGCAGTTGGTGTTCATTGGTTGAGCAGGTGTGCAAGGGTTGATACCATTCACATCCTGGTTGTAGTTTGTGCAAGAATATTGGATATATATGGTCTGCACGGATCCGAATCCCAGGCAAGATGCGGTAACCTGACCACTAGGTGCATTGTTGGATGTACACCGGCCTAACTCAGTCCCGTCACCATTGTTTTTGTAGTAAACGAAGTCATTTCCGCTCTTATAAAAGTTGATATCAACTCCACATGCATAAGCTCCAAAAGAGTTGTCCAGAATCGGATACCCGCTAAGGCTTGAGGACTTTTCCCACTGACAGCAACCCGGAGATTCAGAGCCATCAGATATGAATATGAGATCTTGAGTTTCAGAAACGCCGCCTGCATGGTCGATTACGGTATACGACTCTGCAATAGCAAAGTTGTAGCCATTGGCGTCTTTGAGAAGTCCTGCTAAGCCAAAGATAAAAGAGAGCAAAGATGCCGGAGCCATTTTAAAATGCAATAAACAAGAAGTTGAGTATAAATAGACGGCTGACTAAAAGTTCAGGTGGGCAAGGCTAGAGTTAGGTCTTTTTCTGTATGAGTTTAATCACGCTTTATTTCTTTTCAACAAAAAGAGATGAAATTGAGTAGTTTATATAAACCTCAAGCTGATATTCCTCGCTGCTCGCTGGTCGCCGCAGTATTACATCACTTCCCAAAACTCTCTTGACGCTTACACTGACCTTCCTATTCAAATCATCTCCTTCACCCATACAATTATTTTATAATGTTATATAATAGGCTGATTGACAATAAGCACTAATATGCCGATTTATCCTTAAAAGATTACAACGAGTTTGAAGAGCGAGTTTACAACTCTCTTGGCATGTAACAGCTCTTTCACAATGCTTATATCATTAGAAGGTTCTGTTCTCAGACGTTTTTAAGCTTAAAATAGAATATTCTTTGTCTGTATACAACAAGGGACTCGCTAGGCACGATTTGGTTTGAAGTTGGCAGTCCCTACTGTTCCTATCAAATTCCACGAAATTGGTTGCTTTGCCAATATTGATACAAGGGCATGGAAAATAAACGGGAATAATATAAAATTCTCCTCCAAGAATTACGAATCTCTCCTCATTAAGTTCCATAGTTCCGTTTATGTTTTGTGGAAATGGCTAACAAAAGCCTTGGCAAAGCCGTAGAGACAAATCATCCGGCAGAAATGTCAGCCGACAACGTTCAATGAGGCTTGGCATACGGGGACTTGCAAATTTGCGTCCACAATTTCTCGCTCAAGTATAAGCACTCAAAGAAACAAAGAGTAATCAAACGACAAGAATATCCAATGAGGTGACAAAGAGGACAAACACGTCCTAAACTACGCAATATCGCGGATTGTCATTGGTGCGGTTGTAATGAGTTAATATCACAATTACAAACCGTTTTTATGCCTTGGTTAAGGAATTACGTCAAATGGGTACTATTATCATGTATCACTGCAAGGACCATTATCCCATACCTAAATTAGAGACTGCTGCAATCATGTTTTCTAATACTTCAGAGTTTTCCATCAGAGAGCAGGTATGCAACAAGCACTATGTAGTTCTTGCGATGGAACCCGGTCTTCGCATTTCCAAAAGCGGGAGTTGTCAGCGTATGGATTTCCTTCTGGGGTTCCTTTACAAAAAGAATAAATATAGAGATATTTCTTTCCCAGCACTTGGTTCCAAAGTCACAAAACTCGTGTTACAACCAGCTTACCGTTCGATTCTTGTCTCACAAAGCAGTCTAGTCCTTCGGTTACCGGAACTAGAAACGCAGATTGATATTTAATCATATGCATTAACTCTTTGAACTGTTGGTTTCTTTCGAATGTTTCTTATTATGACTTCTATGGGCGTATCCTAGCATACCTACGGTATGTTGTTCCGACTGAGCTGTAGTAACCATCTATCGACCCAGTGTCACGACAACGGCTTCTGTTGATGGAATTGTCAATTTTGCCATGCCTTTGGAAATGTGTAGTACTTCATTGTGAGGTCGACCTGATTGCGCGAGCCGCCCATGGGTATAGTTCCAGCTAAGCCCACCCCAAGTAATGTCTGAGTCTGCACTGGCTCCCGCTCCGACAAGTCTCTGCACTTTGGCGGCTTTTACTCCAGAGGGGAAGTTCAATGTGACAACTTGGTTTGGACGAGGATATCGAGTTGTAGAATTCCATTCGTCAAGGTTGATGAGCACGTATTTGTTCAACTTTGATGATTCGTAGACACCATACGCAGAGAACTTCCAAAGCTCAGGGCCAAGATGAATGGGCAAGATTTGAACATGAGGATTGTGGCCAATTATATCTGCCACAACAATTTGGCCATAGAGAGGTGCCCTGACATAGGGTTGCATATTACCAGTGGGCACAGGAACCCAGCCCGTATATCCGAACGTGGTTCCCTGGATGAGATTAAAACGAGTGATGTTCTGTTTTTTGTGTATCAATATGCAATATTCGAAGTATGAAGAAGGAATGGAGTTGACGTACCAGAGACATTCCGTACATGAGATAGTCAATTAACCATAGCGAGCTGCCGAACACTCCCTCTACTTGATTCATCAGTAGATTAGTGTAGTCGCTATTTGTCTCACCCAGCAAGAAAGTGACGTTTGGGTAGTTAGTCTTCAAATAGTCATTGGCGGGGGAATAGATGCTAAGGTTAGCCACAACAGCAGTGTGGTTCATGAATGTTTCTATGCATCATCAGACATGGTCCAAAAAGAAGAAGAATGATGCCAAAAACTGACCTTGAAGTCTAACCCAACCCTGGTTGCCAGCCGCATAGCTATCTCTGAGTTAGCGGACAACGAATAACAGCTTAAATCATGACATACTGATGCAGGGAAACAGATTTGACATGGTCGGTCAGATCAATACCCCCATTAAACGCGTTGGGCCTGTTTTCAAATTAGCCACCTTTAGTCTCCAAAAAGAAAAGTGAATGGCTTAGCTGACGTGGTGAAAGTTTTCAATTCCGCGTTCGCAAACACCAAGGCTTGGAAGAACCTTTGCTCGTCCAAGCCGTACCGGTTTCCCTTGAGAACATTTTCCGAGATTGCATTCGCATACGTAGTCCATTCTTGCAGGTAATCATAGACTGTATACCCACAAGGTCGAACAGCACATGGGTAAAGATCTACTTCATTTCCGATCTCAAAGTCGATGAGATTGCCCTTAAGAGTATTCATAACGTGTTTGCACACTTCAATGGTGTTGTTGAGACCCCAGCTGGCGTTGTTGGCGAGATTAGCCTGGAAGCTCCACAAAGAGCCTGGGAAATTGTTAAAGGCCTCAAAATACACAGGTCCAACGTTGACTACCGATGGAATGCCATTAGAGCCTGTCTCAACTAGGATTGACTGTTTTTGCGACGCATTATAATATGTCCGATCGCTGATGCCGGGTATTAGCAATGGTAACATATTCTTTCGACAGGCAGGGCATACGCAGATGTGCCGCCCACTCGGATATACGGATGTTTCCCAGTCTTGCTGTACAGGAGATCTAAGATATCACGAGAGAATAGGTTAGGGTGACTGTTGTTTCCTATTGGGGGTGGATTAGCTCGGAATCGCCCATTGATATACTCAGAAACCGCCTACCAGCAAAATCAGGAAGCCAATGAGCTGGGAAAGAAAAAGAGGCAAAAGCATGATCTACAATTTGGGATGCTCCATGAGGCACACTACCAGGAGCTGCAACTCTGATTGGGGGATCAGAAGTTGCTGCAGCTCGCTGGGACAAAAGGAGAGCCGCTATGAGAGTTTGGCGCATATTTTGGTACAGAAGAAATTGTAGAGGGCGAGGAGACTTCAAAAGCATACAGAAATCGATGTTCGGTTACGGTATACGGGGCTGCTGAGCTTTTATATCCATTCTCCCTAATGCTAGCCTTCTATGACAGATTGGTTCGTAGGAAGCATCAGAAAATACACATAGTACTTCTAAGGCTGTGATTTCAATGAAGACATTCAACCTAGACAGGTCGTCATTGTAACTAGCTCAAACAGGGCATAAATCACTCCACAAACTTACCTCTCAGCCTACACGGGAGCGTCAATCAGGGGAGAAACCCCGTAAAACATTTTGATGTGGAGGGCATAGTAGCGGCTTTCGGTAGCTATCAACCGGAGTTCGGCAGGATCGCGGTGAGGGGCTCAAGGGTATTCGCGACTGGTTGACGGCTTTCGGGTGGTAGGTAACGTTTTAGGTGTAGATCGAATCATTTAAACTCATGGGATTTGATCAATGTCAATCAGAACGCAATAGCAGGAAAAAGTCTTGCTGTAAATAAGGCCAACGAGGGACACTATTGCCAACTGCGTTTAGAAAAGAACGACGCGCAATGTAGCCAAGTTGTCCAGCATATCAAACTTAGTACAGTCAATTGCGATTCGACGGTATCATAAAAATTGCTACTAACGCAAATATAAGCATCAGGATTAATCGAAATAAAACAAATAACAAGACATTGATTAGAATAAGTTTGACACTGTCGCTAGCGCAAGATGCCGCTTACAGGGGAAATGATCACTCAGCGCGGTCTCAGCTCTCAGTGCATGTGTAACATGCAATATTCCACTTTCTATGAACCGTGGTACTCCCGATCACTTAATATATTGCTTTATCCATGCATCCTATTTGGTGTATATGGAGTCTATGGACAAGACTGAGCCATACCTACGCGCGCCACGGGGGTTTCTGGTCAATGCTTGGCACTTGTAACATGGATTTTTTTTCGTGTTACAAGGCGCTATAAATTATTTCTGGCCTCTATGATCGTAATAGAGTAAGCAAAAGGCTTGTGGGGCCCATGACAAGAGAAATCAACAATGACCAGAAAACGCTTCGGCGCGCGATGGTAGGGAATACGTTAATGGAGCGCCGTTGCCTTGGTTACCATCAGGCCGTCCATAGTCGAAGTATGCCCAGATTGCAACAGAATTCTGGAGACATCAGTGACTTGCTGCTTGGCTTGAATTACCCTAGATTCATTTCATGCTCCAAATACCCTACCATAAAACAACAATGAACAGTATTCATTCTTCTGATTCTTATAGTAATGACGCTAATATGACGAAACCATTCAATTTGCATTTGTCATACAACGCAGACACTAGGCTACTGTGAAGATCGAGAGCCATGACCAATTGATTATACTCGTGGTTTGCTACTCGTATGCATCACTATACACAGATCATTGCTTGAGAAAACTGCGCCTATGTTGCTAGAATTAAGTTAGGCATCAGTAGGAGTATCGCATCTTTGCGAATTGCGCGGAAATGATAAACAGATAAATGCAAAGCTAAAGCTGATTGTGGTACACACATCAACACTCCAATCGTCTGGTACGCAATGGTTTGTCAAAATTGTACAGCCGTAAAAAAGGTATTGCCCGGGCAGCAATGACGTATTGGAGAATCCATTTCGAGTCAAGATCTCCTGATGTAGTACTTTTATATCTAAATCACAGATTATATGAAAACGTAATTGATGTTTGAGGCATAGAAGACTTGTTCTTAGGTAGTGATCGTTAATAAATAATATGAAGATATTGTGAGAGGACATATGAGAAGTTGGCAATATCGGTCTTGCTGCACCTCTGTTTATCTTTAAACTCTCTAGCTGGTGCGACTTCTACATGGCCTCTTCATCAATTGATTTCCGCCATCCAGATATCAGATGACTCGTCGTGCGGGCCGATTGGACTATTTCCTTGAACGACCGTTGGCTAGGCGATCGACTATCATTCCGCCGACCGCACTTTCCACGATATGGCGTCCTCTTTTCCCGTCATCGTCTTTGCTCACGAGTGCGTCCATGGCTGCGGCACTCACGGCTGCCGTAACGGCTCGCCGAGATCTCTCTGGATCGTGTCGTGCTCGGATAGCCTCCGTAACGCCTGCTGTTAGGGCCGCCGTAGCTACCTCCACAAGGCGGTTTTCGCTACGAGCTCGAGTATGAGATCGATGGTGATGGTGATCTCCACGTTTTCGGTATTCAACATCATCTTCGTTGTGCAGGGATCGGCCACGACGACCAGATTGCCGTGCCTCACGGTGAGGCATTATTTCACCCTGCCCATGTCTGCCACTATGTTGATTATGATGCCTTCGGACTGGCCGGTCATGGTGCTCGACGACCCGTTCTCTCTCAGGCCCTCTAGCAGTGGATTTCACTTCGCGAAAGTGGCCTTCTTTGACAGGGTGGCTGGATTCGTAGAGACGGCTCGGGCGAGAGGGATGGGAGACACCATAGCGCATCTCATCATCACTATATTCATAAGAACTGCGGCGTCTTGGCATGATGTATAGTAGCTGTTTGAAGATTGACACAAGAAGGTACTCTAGATGCAAAGGTAGAAATCGATAATGTTGGGCAACGCTCTCGTGTCGATAGACTAGTATGTTGATTTGGATGTTGTTCTGAACGAGAAAAGATTTTAAAACTTGTTTTCACCCGCATATAACGAAATGAAATCATTCATACTATTTTCGTTAAGTGATAGGCGCTCTAATCTGTCGATCTGTGGCAGCTTGAAGAGCATTTTGGCGAACCATAACACCGGAAGCTTGCCCTTCACTTTAATTGGAGTGACGTACTTGTGAATCATGCGCGACATCATAATGAGTTTTTTAATCATGTCTTATCAAATGAACAAATTAAATGAATACATAAGTTGAAAGTCGTATTTGCTAATCGTGGTCTTCTTACAGAAATGATGCTGGCGCAACTCTTAGTGTCTATAGGTATGTACAATCTAACAAGGTTTTTCGCAATTCAGCTCATTCATAAAAAAAATGGAATTTATTCTCTTTGCTAAAAACTGTACTCCAAGTCATAGAGTACCTAATTCATTAAAACATTTCGGAATTTAACAGCAATAGCCTAACACACTGTCATCTAGTGGAACAGTCTTTTGTAAATTCTGACTCTCGCGCTATGAATGCCCATTTTGGTCTCTACTTAAACATTGGGCACTTGCAAATAAAAAATCGTCGTATATTCAGAACTAGAACCGAGAGCGCCGTGAGTAGAATATTGGCTCCTAATAAAATGTTCAGGTGTAGTTACATAGAAATTTTATTATTCGTCCCATTCGCTTCCTACCAACAATTTTTGAGCCATTGTCATGACGCGCTTCCCGTACTCAAACGGCTCCGTAGTGATTGTCATGGGACCTTGCCCAGCCCAAACGTTAAAGACCCCAACGATGCTGGACATTGTCCTCGTGTGAAACTTGTGTCGAGCCCAGGGAAAGTCCAGCAAAACAGCACGATACACCCATTGGTCGTTACTTGAGACCACGCCTGTTCTCCAACAGTCAATCGGTGTTACCGCCCGTTCACTTTGAGCAGCCATTTGACTAGGCCCAGCATCAGTTGGTTCTGCTTTGCGGGGATGCCACACAAGGAATAATGAGTAATCTAAGACATTGAAGTCAGCAAGGAATTTAGTGTCTGTATTCAACAAAGTCATCAGCTCCTCCGTAGCCTGACGCGGCATTCGCACTTTGCTTGGGGGTTGGTCCACCAGCTTGTTCTTCACACTTTGCGGCACCAAGTTGCCATTTGCAATATCACTCTCCAGGAAAAAATAGTCTTTCGACTTCAGATCATATGTTTCACGGTGTGCTGTATCGCCAGCCTGCCCAGTGCCGTAGAGAAGGTTCTCCATGACAACATGGTGTGTTGGTTCAATGCCAAGTATACCCCAGAGTGGTATGCGGAACTTGCAGCAGGTTAGTGATACGCACCAGGAGACTTCCAGTGTGCTCCCACATATGGTTCAGATACGGCGTAAGCAATTCGTGGGTGAAGAATCGATGCTCGAAGCGTCTGTTCAGAGACTTGACAAGGGATTTACCGTACGAACTCTCAAAAAAATGTAGAACCACTATATCCAAGTCTCCCCATTGGACCCAGGTTTGCCGCATGGTGTTCATTAGACCCTGGCGACGGGCTCTCATCTGCAGGTTGAAAAGATCGTGTGTATCCACCATTGTTCAAATGCTACACGTCGCATCTTGGGCAAGAAAATCATCGCCCTGGTATAATTTCAGATCTAAATTCCATATATAAAAACAGCTAAAGATGTAATGTATGAGCCATGCACATAACGACCGCGCATTTTGTTGCTTGGTGGCATTTTCACCGTTCACGATGGCACGGATAATCTTGGTGGAGATGCGGCGCGTGCGGCCCTGCATTCTGCCGAACAAGATATAATCCGTTGATTTCAGCTGAGAGACGTTAGAATAGTATTTCAACAGCTCATATGCGTGCCATGGAATTAAGGCACTCACTTGCGATTAAACCTTTAACGTCACAAATACGCTGGCAGCCTTGCACAGTTATCTTTACTGCCATCACAGCTATGATCTGCTACTAATTGTTAGCCATACCTTTTGTCGTTGTAAATCAAACGGATTGATTCATCTTTATCGCGGCAAGCCTCAAGTTAGGGTGCATGAAAACAAAGATTACTCGGGTTGTCGAACAACGGAATTAGGCGTTGCAATAACCAAGGGTCGCACGTTGTGAGGATACGGGTTGTGTAACGTATTGGTTGGCTCGGAGTAGCGACAGTACTGTACACTAATAGGCGCCCTTGCATTTGGCCTGATGAGTAAGTTACTCAACTGGGACGTACATTTACAACTCCAACTGTTCCAAGAACACCTACACCAAAGAGAAAGAGCAAATTCTGGACACCGTAAGGTAAGAAAAGAAGAAGGAAAAAAATCCCAAATAGGGTGTAGTGATGCTACGTCTCGTCCGACCCACGAGCAGGCTAACCGAAGTCTTGGACTTTGCGCCAACAACCTTATCTTCGTCAGCGGGGACAATATCCTGCGAGAGTCATTTCTTAAAGTATATGTCTACTAGGACGATAGCACATAGTATCAAAATATGTGTTGTGCTGAATTTGCTTTCCCGCAGCTATTCTACAAGAATTTCTTTCTCTGTGATCTCTGTCAGTAGTCGTGATGAACGGGCTCAAGTAATAAAGGGGCTACAGCATCGAATCTAGGCTCATTCAAAGTATACTGTGGCGTTTGTGTCTTTTGTTGCTTTATTGTCAAAGACTCGTATTATATCTGATGATTTCCCTTTTACAAGCTGCAAGAACTAGCAGTCTACATCTTGGGTCATAGAATATTCCACACGCTATCGAAAGTGATTAAAGGATTCTTTGAAACAATAACAAAATTTCCCGAGGCCAAAAACATCAGCCGTTCTCCATACTGGACAAGAGTCACCATACAAATTTTGTAGAGCACTCGAGGTGTCTCCGTGATGAAAAGTACTGCGCCCAACCGCCCATCCCTGCACAGCCGTCTCCACCTGAAGTCTGAAGGAATGAGGAGACTTTGATCTCCACGAAATGTAAACGGGCGCTGACGAGCTCTTTCGGTAGTACGCCCAAAAGCTCTGTTGCTACTACTAAAGATGACTTGGGCGGTTAGCAGACCTCTCTTGAATGAGGCGGCGAAGAATGATTGGACGTGCTACTCCCCGTGCACGATACTTCTGCCAGTAGAACTAAGGAGCCTGAAGATTATGACGAGTCAAGGCCCAATAACAAAGGTAGAGAGGGGGGAAGCGGCATTGCGGGCCACGGAACTAGCAAGCGAGTCATATTAACGAAACCTATTGGATGCTAGTTGCTGCAAGAGTGATGCAGGAGTGCTGCATGTGCGAACAACACCGCATGATTGCTGGCAAATGCACCTATTATTGCGCGCTACATGCCTTATTGGCGCCGCATGCTGCCACGTATATACTGCTGCCCAATGTGGCTTATAGAAATGGATACATTTGTGGTTAAGAGCCACCACGTCAATCTCGCATGGTCCCAGTTGGTAGTTAGCGCGCTTTGAAAATATCAGGGGGGAATTATAAAAGAGGCCACAGTGAACTGTCCTGGAGATGTTTTATTCCGTATTGCAACAACATTCACATCATCTCGCAACATCCGCATTAACCAACACTCTGAGTTGAACGACTCGCTTTTGCTTCTTATCATTTTATATTCACAATGGCTCTGGTATGTGGACACGAGTATTCTGGAATATATCCTCCCATCTAACGAAAGTCTTTATAGCAAAACGTTCAAGTCCGCCCCCACGAGACCGTTGATCTCAATGAGCTTGAGACGTATGTGACAATCCTTGTAACACTATGAATAGTGCTAATCTTTGATAGATTCATCGAGTCTCTCATCGGGCAGACTGTTCCTTCTACTGTCTCCCGAGTTCCTGTCTTCTCTTTCAAGTAGGCTCAAACATTTCGACATATTATTGGAGTGGCATCGTTACTTACTATAGCATAGGACGACTGAAGAGAATGTCAAGTTGATCAAGGACAAGTTTGGCGATAACATCATTGTCGATGCCGTCAACGCCTAAAAGAATAGGCAATTGTCATGCAACAGCATCCATAATGATATTTATGAACTTGGGGTACATAATAACCGGAATTCGACAGTACAGGGTCTGGTTGGAAAGGAACAGAGTGAAATAGAAGCTCTAACAACATATGAAGGGAATAACATAGAAGAATATATTAAAATATATATCAAATCCTTGTGACTTCAATTCTGATCGCTTCGTTTGACTCTTTGGATCTCGTAACATCTGGCAGTGTTTTTCTTAGAGCTAGTTGGGTATTGTGACAATTCATATACATCATGCAATGAAGGAGATCGTTCATAATTGTGCCGAATAGAATTGAGATACAAAAAAAAAAACGCCTATTGAACATGATATTGTGAAATTTTCGGTTATTAGAGAAGGAGTAGTTTAAGCCAACTGTCGGCTAGTACTGTTCCATCAAAAGATGTTCAGCCTAACAACTGTACTAAATTGCAGACTGCTAAAGAGATGAATGAAAACAAACTCGTTGGGTTGTCTGGCGGACAAGCCAGGTCATAAGGCTATTGGACACCATATATGGGACATTTGAGATTCGACAACCGCTGCTGGTAATTTATTTAGAACCATTATTTTATCTTGCCAGCGATCTCGAAAAGTGTAACTGGTAACTGTGCTGTCTGTAATGTTGTCTAATGTGTTGGGAAATTGTCGAAAATATACAGTGGGCATAGTGTCATTTCTTTTTCAGAATGCCTCAACAGGCCTGTGAGAAAGATTTTGACTGGAATGGCTATTGCTGCTGATTTTCCGTATATAAGCTACTCCATCTTGCTCACTTATTGCGGATTAAGAGGCTATGAACAGGGTGATTCAGCACACTATCAGGAACTCTAGAGGACTGGTCATTAGCCATGGTCTCCTCTTGTTTATAATAGCGCTGTGAAAGAAAGAAAAAATAAAGAAAAAAAGCTTTCTTTATTATGATAACTGCGGTGTCAATATCCTGGCTGACATTTTGGTAGATTACACATATATACTATATAGCTCGTACCAAGGTATGTTAGTAAATATGCTTCTTTGTATATCGCAAATCTTCAGACCTTTATAATATGAATTGAGGCTGTGGCAAAACATCAAATTCTGTAGGCTATATATCCAGCATCATCTATTGTTGTATTAAAGGTTGTCTACTGTCACATGAAGCCTTATTTGGCTGAATTGTGCACTTCTGACTATGTGTGATTTCGGTTTCTGGTTATACATAGTGGGGTTAGTTGCATCAGGTATTTTGCCGACCGGTTATACCGCAAGAGCCAAAGTGAAGTTCGCTGAGCCGCCGGCCGTAACTATTACGGCATGTAACCCTGCAGTCAATTTAATGCCTTCTGCCTTAATATATAGATTAAATTGGCAGCTAGAACCCCTACATATAACCTTAAATAATCCTCTGGGCGCTGTTGATGTTTTCAAAAAGCCGAATACACTTATTCAGGCTCAATGCCTGAGAATACTTCCAGGGGTAAGATACTCTGGGCATCTATCATGTAATAGGCTCATCTACCTGAGTCCTCATTTCAGTTTGCTATCACACAAGATTGGTATTGTGGAGAATTAGTCCGGATCTCATCTATACTGCCAGATCGGTCTCCAAAAGGCGGCCATAGGAAACGCCCGTGACTATATAACTTATTCTAGAATCCGTATTTTGGGTTGGGAACATCATACTATACAAATTCTTGCCTCTTCCTCACCACCAAAGTATCATCTTTTTTACTCGCCTCTAGGCCCCAACCCGAGCTTTATTTGATCACACACAGGTTTGTTATTCCTCATATCGCTATAGTCAAATCCATCCAGTCAAGAGAATATGCACCCAATCATTAATTCCGCAGAGATGTTTTTGCTAATCATAGCAGGCACTATCTAGTCTTTCCATAATTCATTCTTTCGTAATGAATAAGCCTATGAGTTCATTGCTGCTTGCAGCTACTTTACTGGCTGGTGGCTCTATTGCACAGCAAACTGTTTGGGGACAGTGCGGAGGTATAGGATGGAGCGGCCCGACTGATTGCGCTGCCGGATCCGCCTGTTCTACTCTCAACCCCTACTACGCTCAATGCATTCCTGGAGCCACTACCATATCTACCTCAACCAGGCCGACTTCCGTTCCGGCATCAACGACGAGGGCGAGCTCAACATCGTCAGCTACTCCGCCAGCTAGTTCTGGCGTCGCCAGATTCGCAGGAGTTAACATTGCCGGGTTCGATTTTGGCTGTGGGACTGATGGAACTTGCGTCACCTCGAAGGTATACCCGCCGCTGAAGAACTATGCTGGCACAAACAACTACCCTGATGGCGTTGGTCAAATGCAGCACTTTGTCAACGATGACAAATTGACTATTTTCCGCCTACCTGTCGGGTGGCAGTACCTCGTGAACAATAACCTGGGCGGAACTCTGGATTCAAACAACCTCGGTAAATACGACCAGCTCGTTCAGGCTTGCCTCTCTCTGGGTGTATACTGCATTATCGATATACACAACTATGCACGTTGGAATGGCGGGATCATTGGCCAAGGTGGGCCTACAAATGATCAGTTTACCAGTCTTTGGTCACAATTGGCAAAAAAGTATGCCTCTCAGTCGAAGGTTTGGTTCGGAATCATGAACGAACCACATGATGTGAATATCAACACTTGGGCCACTACTGTTCAAGCTGTTGTCACTGCTATCCGAAATGCTGGCGCTACTTCACAGTTTATTTCTTTACCAGGAAACGATTGGCAGTCTGCCGGAGCGTTTATTTCTGATGGAAGTGCAGCTGCTTTATCTCAGGTCAAAAACCCTGATGGTTCAACAACCAATCTAATTTTCGATCTACACAAGTACCTGGATTCGGATAACTCTGGCACTCACGCTGATTGTGTCACAAACAACGTCAATGATGCTTTCTCACCTGTTGCCACTTGGCTCCGCCAAAACAACCGCCAGGCTATTCTGACTGAAACAGGCGGTGGCAACACCCAATCATGCATTCAATATCTTTGCCAACAGTTCCAGTATATAAACCAAAACTCTGACGTCTATCTTGGCTACGTTGGCTGGGGCGCAGGCTCATTTGATAGCACTTATATCCTCACAGAGACCCCGACAGGTAGTGGAAGCTCTTGGACTGATACGTCTCTTGTAAGCTCATGCATTTCTCGAAAATAGCGGCCAGCAATTGTGTCAAGCCGCAAAAGTTTTTTACATTGTCATGTATTCTTCTCATTGAACATAGTTGTTATTCTGTGGTCTCTTTGTACTTAGGTTAGTTTTCACACGCTTTTATCAATACATACACATCTTGTTCAAAATTCTCGCATGTTTATCACAATTCTCATGCCTTGCCCCGCGTTCTGCAATACTCCGTGTATGTTGTGGCCAATGTGAAATATCGGCTACATACGATCTTTAAAACCAATAGGAACATCTTGTTCTTATAGTACTTCAAAGACCTAGATTCCACGATGAAACACATCAAGTCCATCAACGCTGTATCGCCTAGCTCGATAATTTAAATAAACTTGGATGACAGTCGCTAAACAGTACTACTATCATAACTGAATACTTCAACAATCTTCTAACAACACAAAGACTATCTCTTTGAACACTGTTATCTATAAGTACTATGAATACTAGGAAGGGCATGCTATCTTGTCCAAGAGTCATTATGCTGCGGCGTGACCATACCATTTCTACTCAGTGGCATGATAAACAAACTTAAAACTCCTTGAAATGGATGAGATTCTGAAGCTACGGAAAATATAATGAGTATCAGTTACACGGATACAAAGCAATTCGTGGTTATAGAACTGTTAAATTAGACTAAGATTATAAGAATTGGGGGAATTGGTGGCTCACGAGAACCCTTTTTTTTTTTCGCTTTTAACGCCCTATTAGTAAAGCTAGGCATGCGCTTACCAATCTTCCTGTCGAAACATCCGGATCCCTATGCGACTCGGAAATCTAATACGATCGCCTATTGTCCTGAAAGAGAATGGATATTCCAACTGACCTATCACTACATTAAATCGATAAACCCTGAGTCCCGGGGTGAAACACTAATAGAGTTCTCGTTTCCGGGATAAGCTGATGTCAAATGGACGGCAACTTCTTCCGAGCTCATACAGAGAGTCTAACTAAATTAGTCGTTATGTACTTGTATCAGCACTGCCCTTGTGCTTCTGTATAAGGAGTTCGAATAACAAATTCAGGTTGAATTTTCATCTTTCTGTTGGATCAGTCCATAATAGACAAGAGATTGAACAATACCGACCAATTGCTACAATGTGGAGCGATACCTCGATTCCTGATATTTCTGGAAAAGTCTCACTGGTGACGGGAGGAAAGTTAGTGACCCACATGCTTCTGCCTTGTACTCGTATAACGCCAAACTTACATTTATGGTTTAGTACAGGGATTGGTCTTCAAACAGTCAAACCATGTAATATGGCTACCATTAGATTTGTCGAAACCATTTGATATTGTGGAGGTCACACAGCTGCTGTCATCTTTGGGAAAAAGATGAGATATATTGAGTGGGCTTGCTTCTTATTCAATATTCCATAGTCTCGCGCTAATAATGAGTTATCTCCGCAGTCAATAATGCTGGTATCGCAGCAAATGGTTTCACAACGACCACGGAAGGATTTGAGACAACGATTGCTGTCAAGAGAGTGATTTTTTCGCCACTTACATATTCTATTCATTGTATTAATACAAGCATATGTAGCCATATTGGTCATTTTGTCCTTACAACGAACATTTTACCGCTTCTCAAAGCCACTGCATCTCGAGTTGGCTCTGATGTCCGCGTTGTGACAATGAGTTTCGTGGTCAAATACTATAATGAGGAAAATTGCTAAGCATCCAATATACAGATAAGCTCTTCTGCTGAGAGATTTGCACCAAAACATAATACTTTCGCAACAACCAAAGACCTTAATGAACCCGCAACGACCAATATGAACGATTATGGTTCACGAAGGGCTGTCTTCAGTCTCTATGGCATTAGTAAATTAGCGAACATTCTTTTTACAACAGAGTTGCAGAGACGGCTAGATCAAGAAGACATTGAAATCATTGCACTGACACTCGACCCCGGCCCAGTTGCTACTGATGGCGGTATGGGAAGTGTTTCCCAGCTTTCTCAACCCGGCCTTAAAATTAGTGATGAAAAGTCCCGAAAAAGGTGCTCTAAATCAAAAAAATTTGTGCGACCGCAAAGAAAGTAACAGACGAGCCAAAGACATACAAAGGTAAGTTCTTGACCTCGCCGGGGAAGATAAGCTCCGGGTTGAAAAGATCGCGCGACAGTGAGTTGGCTCGGTCCTTATGGCGGATTACAAAGGAGGCTCTAAAGAATGTTGGCGCGTCTTAATCGGCTAGCAATGAGCACTGAGGTCGGCATCGACATTACTTCCAATAATAATATTGAGACTTCTGCTAGCATATATCCCGAATCCGATACTTCTCGAATACATTGTGGCATTCGTCTTTAAAAACAATTGTCACGGCGGAAAACCAAAGTCTAACGCGCTATTAGTCTTTCATCACTGTTTCACACTCTATTTTATGACTTCACTATGCTGCCAACAGCCCGTTATATTCATCAATCTTTGCTAGGGATATCCAACTTCATGGTAACACTATCCTTTATTACTTCTTCAGAAAAAGCAACATATCCTCTTTCTTTGACAAAAGTTGCGTTCCATGGGCCTTGGGCTTTTTGCTTAGCCAGTTCGGTATAGAAGGCGGCGTGAGCCGGGCCGTCAATGGCGGCGTACACTGGATCTCCGTCAGGTTTCCGCTCATCGGCGAAATAAAATCTGTATTCCCGTTATCAATTAGAGTTATATCGATTATTTACCTGATTCAACTCACTTGTAACCGAACTCTTTATTTTCTTCTGCTAAATAATGCATCAAATGTGCTGATCCAGCTTTACCAACCCCTTGAGATAGTAGGGGCCGGACAACCACGAACGGGAGTTTGTTGCCTGTATAGATAAAAGTCCTAGATGAGTCTGATGAAAGCGTAGCAAACGACTTTGTGGCTAAATGTGCCGCGACATATGCAGACACAATGTTGATGTTATTGTCACGTTGAAAGGCTGCAATTTGTTGCTCCAGTGAGGTTGAAGGATTCAGACTCGATGAAGACGCTACAAAATTTTACGCTTCGTTAATCATGACTTTCATCGCATGGTTCACAAAAGAAAAGGAGAACGAACCATTGTAGACTACCACACTAGGATGGCCAAGTTCGCTTATGACTTTAGTGAATATTCCTTCAATCGAGGAAGGATCCGAAAAGTCAGCCTGCATCTGGAGATACTGCAGCTTCACGTCTTTTTTCGATCGTGAGACTATCGCCACTTTGTAGCCTTGTGCTGCAAACGCTTCTGCAACGTCGAATCCAACATTGGGTCCGAAGCCCAGAATGAGAGCCACCTCTTGAGCCATCTCGAAGAAAGAGTAGTTCCGTCAAAAACTGTCAAAAAGATGCGCCTTACAAAGTGACTACGCCAGAGTCTTGGAGAATATAGCTGGATAGTATACATCTTATATAGATTAATCGAAGCCAAAAATCGTTCCTACACACCCTTCGCTCACTGACTTTCGACTATTGCGCGAATACCGTGGCGCGTACTGGCACTCCTCGGAAATACTTGCCGACATTTTGTAAGCCTGTTCGCCCCACTCGATGGCTAGCGAGACGCTTTTCCGCCCAGTCGAGGTTAATACTTGCTCTTTATTACCTTAGCCTCTACCGCTACTCATCAATGGCGAGAGAAATTCTGTTGAGAGTTACCCAACTTCACGTAACACATGGATGAATGTTTCGTGAAAAGTTTCCCATTTTGACGTAACCCCAGCGATAGGTCTTACGATGAATGTGAAATCGTCGTGTTTTTATCCTCCATCCGGAGTTATATACGAGAGGACATCGATTGAACTTGGCTTTCGACTTTCTTCAAGGCTATCGAGCTATCGTCCTAAAAAAGCAAAACAAGATAAAAAAAAATCTATTTCACAATGGTATTCACCAAACTCATTATTGCTGGAAGCACCGGCTGGGTGGCGGATCATGCCATCCGCGCCATCTTGGCATCTACAAAGCCGAAGTTCGAGGTTACCATCTTGACCCGAGCCGACAGCGGCAAAGAAGCACCATCCGGACCAGGCGCAAAACTAATCGCGGTTGACTACAACAACCACAATCAACTTGTGAAAATCATCACCGGAGCTGACGCAATTCTGTCGTTCATTTCTGGACCTCCATCCAAAATCATTGATAAGCTGCTACTAAAGGCCGCGCAAGAGGCTGGCGTCCGACGCATTTTCCCGTCGGAGTACACTCTCGATATTTTGCACCCAGACGCAGCTACTCTTTTGACTGAAGGTGGAAATTGGCCTGAAGACAGCTCGCCCGTGCTCACGGCCCGCAAATTTGTTTCTCTGGCTCAAGAAGGTGGACCTACGAGCTTCACGACTCTGATTCCATCTGCATTTATGGATGGATGGCTTGAGGGAGCCTTTGGCTCGTTTGACCCTAAAAATCGTAAAGTTTCTGTCGTTGATAGTGGAGATTTTACTTTCTCAGGTTGTACGCTCCCCTACCTTGGAGCTGCCATCGTTGCAGTTCTCCAAATGGACGAGGGGAAAACCAAGAATAAACGCATTCATATTAGCGAGATTCGTACTACTATGAACAAAATCACGGAAACCTATGAGGAGACCTTGGGCACTAAGTTTGAGAAGACGCACGTTAGTTCTCAAGAACTAGTGAATCAACGCAATGCGAACCTCGCAGCTGGTAATCCTTTCGGTGCACTCTTCGTTACCATTCTTGTGGGTGCTTTCAATGGATGTGGAGCGGGCGACCTAGCTGACGGCTTGGATTTCGATGGTGATGGCTACTTGACGTTAAAGAAGAAGACGCTCAAGGAGATGACAGTTGAGGCTTTACAGAAGATTGGCGCTTAGGACGGTTTTTGTTATTCTGGTCTGTGATGACTTTTGAACGGAGATTATCAAGGAAAGCTGTGAAGCCAGATTTGAGAAGCTGTATGTTGAGAAACCAGTAGCATAAATTAGCATATCTTAACATCTCTTAAATGGACATTGCAGTAATACAGTTAGAGGTCAAATACAGATATGTATTCATGTCGTACTTGTAATATGACAGTGGTCTGGCCTACCAGATTATTTTTGCCTAGGCTGAAAGACCAATTTGCTTTCCCTTGTGGTCTTTGTGGAAATAAAGGACGAATGGACATTCTCTGTTTCGTTTACTCGGATATGACTGGTGGCATTCGTTTGCATACCGAGACAAACAATTAACACTCCGTGCGAGAGGCCAGGGCTAGCTGAGATACGACTACATCTAGCCCGCCTTGACAAACAATGATAAACGGCAGGGACTCATTGGTTGTGTGGTCATCTCTGATGCTCTCTCTGTTGGATAAATCATCTATGCACACCGCTCTAACGGAGGAAATTATTGCGCCACTTCATGTTCTAAACAAACTGTATGAATAGTACTGTTGAAGTTCGGTGCCACATTGTCTTTAGATGCTCCATAGCTCCGTGCTTACTCCGTCTAAATGCCGGGCAATTAGTAAGCCCTCTAAGTCCGTCGAAAGGGCGGATTGCAAATAGTCGCAACCGACAGTCCCTTCACGCAAGCCAAGTTCGAACACAGGTTGCCCTTATTATTTCCTAGATTCCCAGCTATAAACTCGGGATTCAAGGAGCCTACTAGAAAAACGCTCGTAATAGCACTTCGGCGAGAAAGAATTACCACAGGAAATAGGGTCGACAACTCGCACGAGTCATAGTGGTTATTCCAGATGGGTATTAAAGGGTGTTGGACATGTCGAGGTAAGACTCTTTGAGTAACTTGCTTGATTTGGAAGCTGAAGTATCTTATCTAGCCCGCAAGGTTCGGTGCGACTTGCGAAAACCTACATGCACTAATTGCGCCAAGGCATTGCAGCAGTGCAGAGGCTATGGCATGCAATTGTCTTGGCCTCGAGAGGGCAACAAGCGGCGGGCTTTAGTCAACCGCGACACGGCAGGGCTGGCCAAATTCTCACAGCAATACCGGGGACGAGGCGTGATGTTTTTGAACGCGTTCACTTCGGATGTGGCATTAGCTGACGCGCTTCAAGAAAATCGCGAGCTCGGTGGGTAACTTTGACTGCCGCACGCCCATCCGAGTTATCTCACTAACGTAGGATATATAGCCCATTATTTACATACTTTGCGGGTGCCGCACTTACCAATCCTCTCACAGTCTCTACTCTGGGAAGATTACCAACTGCTCGACTATTGTGGGTGATCTGGCCTCAATGAAACGTCACGCCGCTTAACTCTGCTCTAATAGTCAAGGAAACGAAAACGCGAATCTTGGCACCCGTCATTGATGAATCACTGGCGCATTTCATAATGAGAATGGCAATTATTAATGATGGTTCATTGGCCAATCCAGTGATGGAAGGCATATTTGCATTGTCTTCTCTACTACTTCTAGGGCCTTCAAAGAGCCAGAGCCATAAGTCTCGCCTTATCTCAATGTTGCAGAAAAATGTCACCAGGACGGATAGAGAAGGCGTTCTTCAAAATCTCATTGCCACTATGCTTCTATATCAGTGTGAAGTATATACACTCTCACTCCCAACTGTTACAGATGTGGACTTTGACTGTTTTAGGTTTGCAACACAGCCGAGCCAGGAGGACTATGGCGGTTTTATCTTTGTGGCGCGAAGAAAATCATCTCTGCCGCTTCCGAATCAGTACCATTATATCAACATGACTGCGCCGTATTGATGGATTGGGTCTATTACCATGAAGTAATGTCCGAATTCAGTCTTCACCATTGGGCAGAGCTAAGCACTATCGATGACTTTTGTAAAGGGCCTCTCGCAATGCGACCCGCCGATATAATTATTGGCGACCCCATGGTAAGAGACGCAACTTGTCACATAATAATGCATGAATGTTAAGCTAAATTCGGTGGTAGGCTGCTGATCGAATTACTTGTCCCATGGATGTTCTTCACCTTGTTAGAAATGTTTGTAAGCGACCATCGACTTATGCAAGCGCCTATTTGCCTTATAACAACACGGATATGGAGCGACTCCAGCAGTTCCGACAAAATATATATGAGATTATAGGGGAATATGGAACTTTTCACGAACATTTGGAGTCATTGTTGAACAGGCAAAACATGCTGAGCTGCCTTTATCGATATGCCGCATTGATATATCTGAATCGAACGGTATCCAATGTCTCCACATACTCTTTCTCGCACCGAAGGCTAGTGAGAGAGGGTATACTGTTGTTAAAAAACCTTGGGTCCTGCGAGAGTGCATGGCCGCTGTTTATCATAGCCTGCGAAGCCAATGAAGATTCACAGCGTCTCCAGATACTGTCCCTTCTTGCTGATACAAACCAAGAATTAGGGCATCGATCCAATCATATTCCTCTCATGCAGCAAATGATTGAAGCCATTTGGAATCAGAATGATCTAGCTATTGAGAACTATGTGGGATATAGCAAAATACTTGACGCTGTGGTCTCGACAGCACCCTCGTTGCCACTCTTTGCTTGAGAGACATGATACCAAAGATTATGAATTTCTATATTTAGCTAAAAGATCCTTGGCATACTTCTTTCAGTTGTTAATCACTGTTTGAAGATTCACACCCTTGTCTTCCAATCTTCTTCATAGTGGAATCCGAGCTCTTCTAGACTAGTTGCTTTATAACCATCCTTTTCAAATTTGAGCTTAGCTTGGGGAAAGATATGTTTTTGCCAAAAAGAAACGTCATTCCAAAATGGTGGCTCTTTCCCTTTGTGGTATGACCGCATCACCCAATCGTAAAGGTTGTTGATGTATAGACCATCGGATGATGACGTACGAAATATATGCAGGTGCTCGCCTTCGTCTTCGTCAAGCTTCTTAGCCCATTCTAGCATAGTGTTTTTCGAGGGGAGCTGAATATTGTTAGACCATACAGCCGAAAAGACAGCAGCTTGTGCCTCGGAAAGTGGCCATGGTGCAGTTTTGAGATTGAGTGCTGGGAAAACTAGGGTCGGGTGATCAATGCAGAATATATGCTTGTAAAGCCCATGCACGCCGCCGCCGGTCGTGATAAGCTTCTTGTTTAGATCGCGAAGAAAGGGATAGTCGTATAAGAATCCTGTGCAAAAGATAACGGCATCAATCTCGGTCTCTATTGTCCCATCCTTGAATTGAATTCCTCGTTGATCAACAAAAAATCGTTCAATTTCTGGAACTTCCTCACACGCCATATAGGCCAGCCGTGGTTGGGGCGTTGGTGACCTCACGGAGATCATTGTTTTTCGATGTGATACTCGGTTGATTTGGAGGGCGATATCGGTACCCGAGGCTCCATTGCCCACGACTATGGTCTTCTTATCTTTGAAGGACGTGGGCGAACGATAGTCGCGGGAGTGCGATATGACAGACGGGTATGCTTCCATGAATTCCTTGATGTTTTCAACGTCTGGAAAAAATGGGACCGAGTAGTGTCCTGTTGCAACAACTACAGCGTCGTACGTATCTCTTATGGTCTGGTTATCATGCGCAGATTTTGCCTCTAACGCCCAAGTGGTCCTGGTTCCTTCGCAAAGAGGTTCCAGTTGTGTTACCTGAACACCAAACTTGATTAGGCTCATCACCTCCTGAGCGTATGTAAGCAGATAGCCTTGGATGGCCTCGCGTGAAGGGAACAACAAGGTTCCTTTGGGAAATTGCTGATCAGAAAATCGCATCATCGGTATGGGGATGTTGGCATAAAGCTGGTCATAAATCGGCGACAGTGTGCTTGAGCTATCCCCAATGAAATTGTTCGCTAACCTGACTCTATCATCTTTGGGCATTGAGGTCAATTCAAGTGGATGCTTTGAGCAGTTCCATATGCCGCCAGTTTTTCTCTGTTGCTCAAATATGACAATAGAATCGAAAGAGTTTTGTGCTCTTAGGTATTTCGCAGCAGAGAGTCCACTAGGTCCGGCGCCTATAATTGCTATCTTCTTCACATGAAACTCTAACACCGCTGATGGCGACATATTTGACATGAGATTGAAGAGAGACGGGGAAGAAAGAGTCAGCCAATTGAAGAAATATAATTAGAATCCAATGAAGGTGATATTAATACGATTTGAATATATGAATCCAATGCAAAGTAGTAGACTGTCTTTTGACATCTCATGTTCTCAAAAGAGAGAGGTGATGTTTAAATACTTGGAAAGGCGCACTGAATTTGCGTGCCCCATTTATATCAACACGAGTCCACTGAGAAAGACTAAAGCGGTAAATATTAATGGATCGAGTAAGCAGCACACTGGTTTTTGGGGCGAGTAAGATTTTGCACACCAATAGTATAGCGCTATATCTGAAGCCACTGATAATGATTACTCTTCAGCCTCAGAAACACGTACTGAGATTTTCTATCGCCTGATCAAATTTCATCTTCCTTCTGAAGAGCGGGGGTGCTTTGTGAGCCAGAAGATAGCTGTAGAGCGTTAAATTCAGAATGACCCCACGCGAGCTGTTCTCATCAACAGTCACCCCGCGAGGTCGCTGAATGGATGATTAGAACCAGTCATCATCCCTGAATTATGACCTACATTAAGATTCAATCTTGATGTTGATCTACATTCATTTTCTCTAAGTATTGAGCACAGTGAAAGAATGAACGTCAAATTTGTCCTTTACTACCTAGGCAGATGTTGCCGAGCAAGTTCTAAACAGGGTTATACAATGGCTTCTGTTTAGCGGCAGGAAACTTAGCTGCACTTGATTGCTTGGCGAGCCACAGAGGACAGATCATCTGGCATTCGGACATCTATTCATCTAAACTAAGTTGGTAACGAACTACATGAGTAGTAATCTTTATGGCAGACTGGTGTTTGTGGATATCAAGGGTGTGCATCATCGTTGAGTAAGCCGGACGAATTCGGCTTTTGTTTTTCTTAAAAGGGATTGAGAGCAGTGGGAAAATCGCCTCTTATTTGCTAGATCGTAGGTAATATTCTTCAGCGGGGTGGCCCTTCACTGCATGGGTTGCAACTTCGTGATCATGAATAGAAGCATTTTTCGTTCCAAATTGAAGATACAGGCGCGCTGGTAATTTGACTGTGATAGCCTTACGTCAAAGTACTTCCAACCTTTGGAACATGAATATATCCCAATTTACATGGTCCCCAATACTTGTGAAGCGGGTATGAGTGATGAGAAACGTCGGCATTCTTAAACCGCAGGGCCTCTTTTGGTCATGAGATAAGGTATCCAATTGCCCGGTAACGGCCGCAAATTGTCAAGGACATCATGTTGCAGGTACCCAAGGCCAATAGCACCAAATAGACCGCTAATTTACTGAAACTTGATCACACGCTAGGGGGAACGATTTCTATCACTTGATTCGAAAGGCAATCAGGTATTCAATCGCGTAATGAGCAGTTTGCGTACCTCTCGGCTAAAAAGTCTGGCCAGATGGCAAAAACATCTTCGAAGTAATAAGCAAAAACTAATCTACGCTCCTCCCGAAAATGGAAACTTCCCACCGATATGATACCAAAGAAAAGAAGATTAAAAAGCTAAAGACAAAGAGAAAAAGGTCACATTATCCTGTGTTTTAGCAGGTAATTAAAAGTAAGCCATTATTTTTGTATAGGATAAACAGAATATTCCTCGACTTGCTGTAGCTCATAAGCAGCTATCCTACATTCGGACGAAGGCGTTTAGATCCTTCACTCATTGTATGTTCCGCTTTTCTCCCTTGTTGTTTTCGAATATTCACTCTTTGCTAGATCTCTGTCCTTTCAACGCAAATGAGTCAACGTCTGTGAACTAATCTCGAAGACCGTGAGGAAAGGGTTTCAGCTTAACGATATAAAAAAACGACATTAAACCCAATGGCTTCCAGGTGTAAAAAGAGAAGTTGTGATTCCTGGTTAATAGTGAGAGCAAATACGACTTGGAGCACCAGGAATAAAATATGCGGACACTTTAACGCTTAAACTAGCATTCCAAACTGCATGAGCTTCGTACAGACCAGGGAAGACAATATTGACAATATTGCTTGAAGTATCTGCGTTTGCAGTTGCACATGAGCCAAACCCTTAGCAACTATGCCGAGTGATATATGTAATAATTATTCCTTTATCCTATGCCGTCCTTTTCATAAATGTAATCCTTCAACAAGTTTTCTATACCTCTCAATCAATCTTTCGGCGGAACCACGCCTTTCCGCGGATAAGTGATACAGAACTTTAGCTCATGTCATATGAGACACCCCTGGGGGAATGCCGTCTTTCCTGGGGGAGGAAGTAATATTTATATCGACATGGGTTTAGCAGATAGAGTATCAGCCTGAACTGGCATCATCTAACTAATTGGCGTCTCGACATACGTCGGTGGACGCAAAACAGCACAGGGCCATGTCATCCAGAGATAGTCGAATATAAGTTGCGAAGCCAGCGAGATAATGACCAAATGGAGGATAGATCGCTTAATTCAATGGTGGCATTTCGAACTTAGCATTGCCAAACCGCCAGGTTGCAAGATCTGTTCCTGTACCACCTCACCCTCCTGTATCGGTTAAAAAGCAGGGTTGAGTTTGCTAGCACAACAGAATGAATGTTAACGGCGTTATTTTTCTATCCACAAGAGCTGTTCAACGTGTTCTTTCATGGTACGTTTCTTGACGGCCCGCATCTAGACATGGCTACTGACGCGCGTATGGATAGTTTGTAAGTGCTTAAGGCTGTTGACCTATATCAAAGGTAGACTAAGCAGTTACGCAATATTACCTCCTATCAGTATCTTTGGGCAATATATTAATGCTCAGCCGTAGAGTCGATATCGATTTGGCACTAACAATTATCCCTCAGCCACTCTAGAAAGTACGTTCCAACTTCATCCGGTTTCGCGAGCATACACCAATGACCAGCATCCAGTTCTTTCACTGTCAGGTGAGGTGCCAATCCAAGGGATTTAACAGCTTCAATTCCCTGTGCCCGACAAACAACGTCTTGTGTTCCCGCAAAGAATAAGTACGGCACATTGATTTTGTATCTCTCAGCCGGCAACCGCGAATCTTGCTCGTAAAAACGGCCATCTAGCAGCGATCGGTAGTAGCATAAAGACGATTCAAAGCCATCCCGTTTTATGCGATTGATGAAGTTTTCTCTCATTTGATTGGTCGCATAGTCTTGCACGGGTCCTTTCTTGTCCTGCTCCAGCCAGGTTTTGAGCCCATCTTTTGCACAAAGCGTATTCATCCATTCTATTGGTTCCGCGTGCAACGCTGTAAACAACGATTCAGCATGCTCGTTTAACAGTGCAGGTCCGGCAACCGGATCACTAAATAGTGCCCAGTACCAGCCTGTGAAATAGCCAATAGCTTGGATCATTGCCGGAGCCAGCTGATCCATCACAATTGGCCCTTGTGGTGGAGGAGATGCCGGAAAATTCAACATGATCAATCCAGAGCAACGCTCAGGATGAAAAACATAGAAGCGGTGAGCAAGACCCGCGCCCCAATCATGCCCACTACTAATAACCGTTTCAACATGCTCAGCATCTAGAACTTCAATAAAGTCGCCAGTCAATCCGGCTGAGTTAAAGACCTCCGGGTCAGTGGGTTTCGAGGTGTCGCCATGGCCTAAACAGTCCGGTATAATGACCCCATATCCTTGTGGAATAAGATAGCGTGTTGCAAGATCCTCCCACAGTGCCGCGTGATCCGGCCACCCATGAAGGAGAAGAATGGTCGGCTTCCCACTTGATGCTGTTGATGCATAATATGTGTAGGAAAAGCCCCGGGAGACCTTCGCAACCTTCTTTGTCAAAGTATCCATAGTGAGTTGACGTTTGTGTTTGTTGTAACCATAGGACACCTTTTGCTTAGGGACAAAAAGGGTGTTTCTTATCTCTTTTTGATGGAATTAAGCCCTCAAATTATGGCAAAGCTTCAATTTCTCGTCATCTTGGAAAGACGAAGAGGGGTTCAAGAGGTGTTAAAGGTACTAATTTAAAAATAGTATTAAAATATTACGTGATCCCATAGTTAAAGTAGAATACAGTATACCGAAAGAAGAATATGAATGCGAATGGTCGCGCGGTCAAGCCAGGCATCAATGCAACCTACACTCCAAAGATGAAACGCCGCTGCAATAGCCGTTAATCCTATCGCCCAATCACGAGGAGCCAAGTATGAGGCCCACGGACTCCAACTGGCTGGACTCTTCGCTTACTCCTCGTCATCCACGCGCCGTAAGTGAGCTGATTCAATTGCCTAGTGCGAAATCGACGCTTAGGTTGTGACAACAAGTATGTCTCTGCAACACATTTTGAGATCCAGCATTATCGGTTTTGAGATTAGAGTGGCGCCTAAGCGTCGTTTCTTTCGGAAATTTATTTCTTGGCAGGTAAAGTGACTCGAAACCGAATCAATAAAGTAATCCCTCATTCGACCATTTTGAATTATACAAGATGGTGAGAATCAGACCCCCTGAAACTGAATCCTCCGATAGGGAATATAGCTTGCTTAGCTTAGCTTAGGTGGGCATGCTTAACTCAAGTGGATAGACCAGGCATGGTTCAAATGCCAAACGCTCTTGAGTCCAACGCATAAATACTTGTGACTCCCCCCAAACAGTATCACGCAAAGTGAGAAATGTAACGACTACATTGGTTGAGCAAACCATTTCATTACGCTGGCTTTCATCAGTTGTTGATGCTGAATTGGGTTGTTTTCATTTAGAAATTTCTGATTCTATTTCAACGTTCACTTGACGAAATGGCAAACCTCGCTGCCGGGATTCACAAATTCCAAGGCTTGGATATCGAACTAACTTATACGGTGCGAGGATCTGGACCATATCTCGTTATTCAGGCAGCAGGATGGGGGATTTCTTCTCAGTATCTTCAAATTGGGCTTTCGCCTCTTGAGGCTCAATTTACCCTGATATACCTAGAGCCCCGCGGCTCAGGCCCCTCCGAGCGACCACAAGAAGACATGATGGGCACTTCCGATATGGCCGACGACGTCGAACATTTACGAAAGCACTTGGAATTTGAACAAATTGATTTGCTTGGTCATTCCAATGGAGGCACCATCGCCTTAGCGTATGCTGAGCGATACCCCGCCTCAGTCCGAAACTTGATCCTCGTCACACATTGGCTCGAAGGATACGATGACAGTCAAATTTGGCAACGCTTTCTGAATGAGAGAAGGGATAATCCTGCATTTTCAAAAGCTGTTGCGGCACTTGAAGCGGCCCAAACTCAGAAATTCCAGTCACAGGACGAGTGGTTTCAAAGCTTACGCGTGAGGTTGTCTTTCTATCCGGCCAACCCAGACAAAGATTACCCCGCCTTTGAGAAGGCAATGGGTGAGCCCTCATGGTGGGTTTACAAAGCTCAGGGTGCAGCCGACAAGATCAAGACCCTTGATCTCTATGCTGGGCTTGATAAAGTCAAGGCCCGTACGCTATGTTTGGGGTGTTCCGAGGATCCAATATGCTCAGAGAATGTCACTCGTCTTACAGCAGAGCACATTGCCGGCTCGCAGCTCGTCATTATTCCCGAGTGTGGGCATTTTCCATGGATTGAACAGCCAGATCAATTCTTCCCGGCTGTCACTGAGTTTCTGAAGTGATATTAGAAGTCAGTGCTAGTGCGGCGCATTCTTGAGAATACGCCGCATCCACATAACCCATCGCAACATAAGACAATGTTGATTTGGGGGATTTGAAGCCGTGCAGGACACTAAAACTGGTTTATTCACAAGCTGCAAGCAGCTGTGGAGCCGCTCGCATCAACCGATAGGGCGTCCCGAGGCACACAAGTGACTGACAGACGCAAGGTTGCAAGATGTCTTTAGAGAGTAGACTTTATTTCCTAAGCTTAAGATACACTCTCGTTGGCAAAGATGTCCTATTAAAATAGATGCCATTCAATTATGAATCCGATTTTCAAGAACTTTTTATCCCAGAGAATACTTTCGAGTATGTTCTGTTCTCTCATCTTGAGCAGTCCAGTATAACTATTGTGGCATGTTCATTAAAAGAGCAGCTTTTAACACATATCATCAAGGTTAACTCTCTGTTTCAACTCAATCTTCGAGTTAATCGGGCCAAGTTTGGCAATTGGGCTTGATAAACACTTACGCAACTAGAAACCGCTGAGGTTACTTGGGGCCAACTCAAAGTAAAAATCCCCGGCAACACCATAAGCTCTGCTGCACTGCAGTATGCTGCGTCCCACTGCTTGATTCCGGAGGATCTAATCTTATAGCTGGGTTTATTACAGTTCGCATTTGCTGCGAGTTCGCATTACCAACCAATTTTACTTAATTGCCTCGTAATGACGCTGGTTTATCTTAATTGAGGGAGCCAAACATGAAATCTGTGCTACCGTTGACGTCGTATATCGCCTCGGCTTTATGTGCTTCGTGCGGAGACACAACATCAGGGCCCTTTCAGCTTGAACTGCAGAGGCTCCATGTCGGGAGATAAAGACTAAACTTGAAGAGATATGGGAGCCGATCTAGTGACCACTTCCTTGCATTTCCCCGCGTTTTGACTAGATACGTGGGGAGCCGAGATGGTCTGTAGGCTTAGTTCAAGTTTATCAAGATCATGGAGTCCGAATCCGAAGCCGAAGCCGTTTCTGTGGACGGGCAAGATAACGAATCCTACGTCTACATACGTATATATGTGCGACATTAGAATTCTCATAGACGTAATGTCCTCCCAACCAACTTCTAGTCGTCATCTCTATCATAATCCAATTATAGCGCAGCTGTGTGGGCATGAGCCATGGCACCTCGAGACTCTCGCGAGAACCTGGAAGGTGTCGTGACAGAAGTAGAACATCAACATCATGTGGACGAAAAATCTCTTGAATATGATCCTGCACTCGCCAATGCAGCAGATACACAGCAATTAGGCGAGTTTAGGGTTGCTGTGCTCCCGACTAAAAGCTTTATCATACTGATGCGTTACATAGCAAGTATCGGTTACAAACAGGAACTTCAGCGCCATTATTCTAGTGTTCAAGTGTTTGCTATAGCATTTAGCATTATGGGACTTCTCCCTTCTATATCCGCAACATTATGGTTCTCCGTTCCCGCAGGTCCAGTTGGGATGGTTTGGGTAAGTGTACGTCTCAGCCGCCTTAGCCCTGCGTAGTTTGACAGAAATAGGGATGGTTCTCTGCGAGTGCTCTCATTTTCGTTGTTGGACTGGCAATTGTGAGTTTTACAGCATGTTGACCCCCGCTTCAGCCCTTCTAATATCGTTAGGCTGATCTCGGCTCTTCGCTCCCAACATCTGGCGGTCTCTATTGGTGGACACATTATTTCGCAGCTGAACGATATAAAAACCCGCTGAGTTTCCTTGTTGGATATAGCAACACAATAGGGTTAATTGGGGGCATCTGCTCAATAGATTGTAAGAGCAGAACTGTCATAAATCATTTTTACCAATCCAGCTAATTCCAGTCTAGATGGATTCGCATCTTTCATCGTCTCACTTGGCACCATCAGTAGTGATGGGGAATGGATCCCTAGCAGAGGCCAACTCTATGCGATATTCGTGGCAACGGTGCTCTGTCACGGTATACTGGCGACCTCTGCTGGGAGGGTCATGCATCATCTTCAGACTTGGTTTGTTGTCGCAAATTTTGCCTTGATTGTTGCAACAATTATCGCCTTGCCCGTCAGCATGCGATTACGCAACATCCCCATCAATTCAGGCAGCTACGTGTTCGGCTATTCGATAAATGAGACGACGTGGCCATCGGGGTGGGCCTTTATGCTATCATGGCTGTCTCCAATCTGGACAATTGGAGCATTTGACTCATGTGTGCATATGAGCGAGGAGGCCAAGAATCCAACAAAAGCAGTGCCGATCGGTATACTCGCCTCAATTGGAGGCTGCTGGATATTCGGCTTCCTTGTGACCGCGGTACTGGCTGCCTGCGCTGGTAATAACTTTGAGGATATTCTGGGCACACCTTTTGGCCAGCCAATAGCCCAGGTGAGCTTCTTCCAGATAATTCAACGGCTCAGATTTATCCTCGCTCTAACCGTCCAACGGCAGATCTACTACAATGCTCTAGGGAAGAGTGGCGCCCTGGGCTTTATGTCTGCTATTTCAATTTTACAGTTTTTCATGGGACTCAGCATTGTACGTTGGCATTCAAGGCAACCACCGTTTTTCTACATTTCCAACAAGCCGAACCCTCCTCCCCTTTCACACACACATGTATTGACATACGTATATATGTGTATAGTGAAGCTAACAGCTTTTGTCTAGGTTGTGGCAGCGTCCAGACAGACCTGGGCATTCTCTCGCGATGGGGCATTGCCATTTTCTTCATTCCTCAGACGGATAAGCAAAACATTCGGTTATCAGCCATTAAGAACAGTTTGGGCTACTTGTCTGACGGCGATCATTATTGGCCTACTATCCTTAATCAACAATGCGGCCGCAAACGTGCTTTTCTCGCTAGCAGCAGCCGGCAATAACGTTGCATGGGCAATTCCAATACTGTGCCGCATACTCTGGGGAAGAGAGAAATTTCGCCCAGGGCCGTTCTACACTGGCAAATTTAGTATTGCAATTTCAATTGCTGCTTTGGTGTACTTGATTTTTTCGACAATATTATGCATGTTCCCCACTGAAGGACCAAATCCTGATCGTAAGTCTCCCACTCAGATGTCATCAAGTTGGAGCAGAACCGTGCTAATATCACTGAAGCATCCGTCATGAATTACTCCGCAGTTGTGAACGGGACAGTGTGGGGAGGCGCATTGCTTTATTATTTTGTCTACGCCCATAAATGGTTCAAGGGTCCTAAGCACACCCTGGATGCCGTGGAAAATGAAGATGATATGATGTAGAACAGTCTTATTGCTCTGTTATCAGTATTTAAACCCCACCTTACTATTTGGTAGCTCAAAGGCTCTTCCTTAGCCGTCTCACGTATGTACGTTCCACTTGTATTTATTATATGTACTTTCGATGCGGTACAACAAAGCAGACGGATTTTTAGAGGGATGTCAATGTCTCCATTCTACTATACAAAGAACTCTATCTCTCGCATTTTTTGACAGTGATTCCGTCAACTTTCTTCACCCGCGTATGTGTTCATCAGATTGCTTTCCTCCGAAGATCATCATCAGAGGGTCATTATTGATGGAATGTAAAGCTCAATGACCTTCTAGGCTTTCACCTATTTGTTTCAACACTTATCATACGAGTATAGAAAGGTTATGAGCGATATGGCTACTAGCCCGTACTAAATTATGGCCTATCTACCGTACGGAGACATTGTAGCTTCGGCACATCTATCCGTCAAAAAGTGTTCTATATTTAAACAAAAAAGCTTTCACAACATATCATCTTCTGCAGGAAAAGGGTCGAGTAGTGCTTCCATCAGATGTTTCTCGAATCTATACCAAAGTTAGTCAGTCTGTCTTGTCTTTGGGGAATCAAGGATTATTTCACTTACAATATCAGTAATAGTGGCGTATGTACCAGCAACTAGAGCAACAACTCCAATTATAAACGCCAGTATGCTTCCAAGAGTAATGATAATATTCTTCCGTGAGAACCAATTTCCCTTGCAAAGTAATCGGAACCACATAATAGCGGGGATCCAGTAAGAAAATCCGGTGACAAAGAGTGCTGAAACAAGAGAGAGCAGGTCAGAAAAGATGGGTATAGCTTCGGCAATAACCCAAGCAATGATCGTCAAGACTGCTGCGAGGGAAATCCAGCAAGCCCAGCCCTTGGGAGTATTAACATATCGAATGATTGACTTCTTCCAGAGACGACCATGGATATATCGAAGCGCCACCGTCGAATTGATAGAACCGGAGATAAAAATAACTGGCAACGCGATGCCAAACGTAATTTTGGATATAAGAGGGCCAGACGACAGTAATGCGGGAGACTGGATGGACGGGCCGATGAATGCATAGCAGAGTGCGCCGGTCAGGGTATAGATAATGATTTGGGCAATACCAGATGCCCAGATCGACTTCATGAAGTCCTTGGGAGTATGCATCTCGTCCATGAATGAAAATTGGCCAATGGCAAAACTGAAAGCAAAAATAATGTTGCTTACTGCCACGAAAGCCTCAGAGAAAGTGACTCCTTCTCGAGGCCAGGTGGACCACTCAACGCCGGAAAGTCCGCCTGGGGAGTCTCGCGCTTTAATTCCAGTAGCGATAATAGTAATTCCAATAGCGGCAATGATTGATGCAAAGTCGATATATCCGAGAATAGCAATCTCAGTGAAGGAAGGTGGAATAGCCAGTATAAATAGGATGACTGCCGAAATAGCTGAAAAAGCAATGGAGCAGATGTGATTGCCATTCAAGGTGCCCAAAGCAATGCTGCCGGTTAGGGCGTGTGAGCCGACAGACATCACCAGCTCGAGAACCATGGCAGCACCAAACAATTCATAGCCAAATCTTCCAAACAAGAGTCTTCCAGCGTCAGCATAGTGAGAGACTTGAGGATAGGCCAATTTGACTTGTCCCACAAGGTAGCTTGTGAATATCGTAATTGATCCGAGTGTGATGGTAAGGAAAACGCCCGGGAACATTCCAAGAGTATGATAGGCCGCTGGTAAACTAAGAGCTCCCAAGGCAATAGCTTCAACAATAGTAACAATAGCCAGGCGTTTCCAGCCCAATCGGTGGAAATGCGCGTTGCCATCTGCGGCAATCTGTTTCAGTTGGCTGGCTTGCAATTCATCGCTCGTCTCTCCAAAGATGTCATTGTCGGTTGCAGGGTCTGAATCATCTCGCTGATTCTCATATTTACCGGCGCTACCCTTCGTAGAAGGCTGAGCGTAGGCTTCAGAATGCGCAGCGGCAATGTTGTCTGCCATATTGAAGACCCAGAAAATGGACTACCGCCTCAGTTGATGCCAAGTACTCGTATGCTTTTCCCACGAAAAGGAATTCACAAACACACGTCACTCAGAAGGAAGGGGCTGGCTGGTCAGGAGGGAAAACTCTGAAAGCCGAAGAATGGGGTTTTAAACTGTTGAACTAATGACATCGATAAGCTAGTGGGATATTCCTCAGGCAAGACCCATAGCTATGCCGAAAATCCGTCAAATCTGGGTGGATGTTGACAGTCGGTTGCTCGAACCACCCTGTCCGCTGATGCTCTCCACGAATCCATCCCGCAGCTTGCACGACCGTAGTATTAACATGCGTTCCCCCGCAATGCAAGATGCTTTGAGATTGATGCAAAACCTATCCACAGTATCCCTGATGTAATGGAGAAGCTTATAGATGCCACTGAGATTGGTGCCTCCCCAAAATAAGATGGTGTATTACAGCTTGTTTTGTGGCGGCAAGAAAATTTCTAGAAGCCTTCGAGTCATGTTCCACAAACGTAAAATTTTCCGAGTTGGTGGAGCACACTCCCGATGGCATGACTACTTGTACAAAGTGTAGTTTGCGGGACTATTAGTGGATGCTATTTGTCCAAGATTTACTCTTATACATAGATTTGGTAAAGTGAGATAAGAGGGGTGAACGGTCGTGTTCCATATTCTGCTCCAACTTGATGACTCGGCTGAACACCGAGAGATGCATGCGTGAGTTTCTGCTTATAGGGGCACTTACTACCAAGTTTCAAGCAACCCGCAATTGAACCAAAACCTATTCAACCTTATTAATGATACAATACATAGATCTAATGGATAGGAGCTCAGAACTGTAAACCCATGCCGCGCCCTGTGAAAGACCTTTGACGTGCGTTCTGCTTACTTGCACATTGTGGTTAAGTGTAAGGATAAGAATGGGGCATTCAAGGCATCTAGTTAAAGACAAGTGCACGAAGGGTGAACATGATTGGTTAAAGAGTGAGGCAAAGGGCGCGCTTGAGGGAATGCCGACGCTAATGAGTGCACGAGCCGGAGCGAGAGAAATTTTATCTCACGCCTTAACCCGGAAATACGCGGCATTGGGTGGATTGTGTTTCCTGTTGGGACTCTCAATGCACAGAAGAAACCCAAGAAAACGATGGAGGGAAGGCTTAAAACACCGCAAACCGCGCAGTCAATCTGTTGATTTCCTTACGCCATTTTGGCCAGGTTAAACACGGCGTAGACTGATTTCATGTATTGGTACACAGCGTTTCTCTTTGAACCTCACTAAGTCGCTGTGCTTTGATGCAGCAGTAGTCTTGCTTTGCCGCATCTATTCACCTCCTTACTTATAAAACTACCCCATGAATCCAAATGGCTGGAGCCGATCAGCATCACCCTATGGCAGTTTTTATTTACTACCTACTAGATCCAGTTTCTTATTATAACCTTAGCTGAACTAGTTCTAGAAGCTGGCATTGAACCAGTCGTTGTACACCTCGATGAAGCACTCTACGGGCATAAGCGATCGGGATGTGAGTGATTTGGCACCCTTGAGTTGACAGTGGAAGATATATGAATGACGCTGTTGTCCCCCGACCCCTGTATCTTTTAAAGCAATAACCTGATTGTAGGCGTTTATGTTAACAATATTGAAATGACTGCAGAGGATCGTGAAGTCGCCTCTGGAAGGTTACTAGAACGTTGCCTACACGCTTTCTATGCAAGGACATGGATTCATATTAATACCCTCTTGGTCCGAGGATCAACAAGATAACTATGTCTATTATTATTAGTCAAATGGTCTATGTGGAACGCATCCTAAACTGTTTTGACATGGGGACACCTCGGCGTATCGGAACGCTTTAGTCTAGGCTGCTCTCCACTCTGTGTAGTTATCTCCTCTATGTAGTTATCTCCTCTATGTAGTTATCTCCTCTATGTAGTTATCTCCTCTATGTAGTTATCTCCTCTACTAGTCAGTTGAGGTAAACTGAATGGGTTGAGTTTAAATGTGAAGTTCGACACCTTAACATCAATGCGGCTTATAGTTGGGGTGGTTAAAACGGCGTTGTTACTGCGATGCTGTTGATAAGATTGTGGATAATATTCGTTAGTATTGTATTTTTCTGAAAGAGGTCAAGAAGGCGAGGGTGTTTAAGTTGGTAAAGCTTCTGGACGTATATTAAGCTGTAACGAGTTTAATGATAAATGACTTTGTTAGTCTATCTAGAGGTTAAGGTTAACTATAACTACCTAGTTATATAATTATCTCTGCTTATGTAGCGTTGATATATATATGTTGTTAATGGCAGTGTTCCTTAATAATATATAGCATCTCCATTCAATGCATATATTCATTTCCGGCCATTGCTCCTTACTTCAGGTCCCAATCGCTTTCTTTTTGAGAGCATGCATTACCAAATCAACAAATTGGCGTTTTGCGTCGACGTCGACGGTTCATTCATGATTTATATAAAGAACAGACCGCGTTTAGTTATACTGATCAAAGTCAAGCGCAGAAAATGGTATCTCCGAAAGATATTCTAACTAAAGTCACAGGTGCTAGGGATAAGTGATCTCAATCCAGGGTAGTAGCAACCTGAAGCAACAAGAAACTCTTGTAACATGGTCTTTAAATTTTACTTGCTCAAGTCACGTCAAACTTACAGCTCTTCAACTACTGTGGCAAAGTGCCTTCGCAGCCCATATCACAACATATGTTGCTTTGATAGCATGGTAGGTTACTGAGAAGAGTAACTCATTGGTCATTTTTTCTTTTTCAAGACGCTATCTGTATTTCATTATGGCGTTAGAACCTTGGCTCTTAAGCCTGTATATAACACATGCCGCACTGACAACTGCAGGTTGCCGATTGCATTTATAATACTTTGCTTTGACTGGATGAAAGACGTCATGATTCATTTAAGAATACTGGTATTCCGTAGTAGGTTATCCTCATATTATGTATAAACCTTCTGGTTCTTCTATCTGTTTATAACCATAGCTGCGATAAAACAATCGCCGAGCTGAAAACTTTTAAATATCAACGCTTGGGTATATGATGGCCACCCGACTTCCCGTCGTAAAAAATGACAGTAAAGGAAAATAATAATAATAACAATAATGAAGCCGAAAAAAACAATTAATCTTTTGAAACACCACAGCTCTTAGGGTCGGTGTCACACGTGCATGCTGATGGTGCGTAAACCCAGCCGGTTAGACGACTATATCTCTGTTAGTTACCTCGATGGTCCAAGCGATGCCTTCAATATGAACTTACTTGGCGATATCGCTGGCATAGCAATGAGTAGCAATGTTGCTCTGCAAGTTACCAGTTTTTGAGATAGAACCAGAGTTGTAGATGCGAGCAGCGCGGTAGTAGTCAGAGACATCACCATTGCCAGACGTGTTGATACAGTGAGCGAGACCATCACCCGAGGTGGTGCCAGCGGTGCCCTCCCTAATCATTTCATGAATTGTCGCCACTGGGCATGGTGTCGTAAGCTTCTTATTATCATTGCAAGAGGCTTTGCCGTTGTGATTTTGCATAACGCCAGGGTTGCGGACGCCGAGATCAGTCGTATTCACCCGCACGCAACCATGCGACTCTTGCATAATCACAGCCAAAATAAGGCGATGGTCGACGCCGGTAGCATCAGATGCGGTTTGAATCCCGTCCCAGATAGCTTGCTGCATTTTACAACGATTAGATGAGACTATCAAGCAAATTTGGACTGTCAACGTACCACTTCATCAATATCATTGTTGGGAAGTCGCCAGTTCAGATATTGACAGGCGACATACATTTGAAGCTTGTAGCTGTTGAACCTGTCCTAGTGTGAGCTTGCTGGCCATGCAATTATTGCGTGAATCAAGACTTACATGTCCTCAAATGAAACCCATTTATCTTTGGAGGGCCATCCGGCAGCGACAGATCCGTTGCCAAGATAGAGATGATACCAGTCAGTTCCATTGCCAACGCCGTCCTCGATGTTGCTATTATCAAAGCGGGCAAGGTTTTTGTTGGTGACCTTTCCTCCAGTCGCACGAGCTGCGATTTGACCACTGTTGGAAGAGCGAGGAGAAAGGCCGGCAAGAGAAGTCAGGTATGAGGGAAGAGCGGCCGCGAGGGCTACACCCGCTACAAGCGAAGAGATAGAAAGCTGGAAGTTTTATTTAGTACAACCACATGTTAGGAGCCCTAAGAGTCTTTCTTACCTTGACCATGATGAATGTCGGAAGTTGGAATAAAGTATAGCTACCCGAAAGAAGAAGGAAAGAATGGATGAATAGAGAGATGGTGCTTCACAGGATCTAGGGCTGCTGCTATCCTAGTATATCTATAATTCTGGGGGACATGGAGCCTTATGCATGGGAAAGCCGCTAGATATATAGTGGTAGTAATATGATTATATATTTAGATATTTCATGGCTCAGCAGTGACTCCATCTTCCTTTTCCGGTCATATTTTGTATGCGACAGGCGATAACCTAGTTCCTTCGTGGCTTCACTCAACTGCAGCTTACTGCTTTGCGCTATCAATAGTTCATACCAGGGATAGGAATCCATCCAGCCCTGCACCAATCTACTTATAGGCATCTTGGACCCTTGGCACTAGAGCCTCAAGTTGCTTATGCCTAGGGTGTGTGATAGGTTCAAGTTCAGAGCTAGACCTAATCCTGTGACCTGGCCGAGAGGGTTTACGAGCTACGAGTCTTCGTGTTTTTCAACAGCCCACCCAGAACCCCTAGCATCTCCCCTCTGCTAATTTTAATCTTTGCCATGCGAGTTTGCCTTCACTGGCTTGATCCACGCGGGCAACATGCTTTACGTGTATATAAAATAGTATGACAGCGAAGACTTGCAAATACTAGATTTGGCCGCGCCAGGAACAGCCCTACAGACGAGAAGCGTCACTCCAAAGATTCACGTCCGAAGGTACAGGTGCTTTCTACAGGTGCCGGTGCTCAACCTATATCGCCAAAGGGACAGTTGTCCTGTAGGAGAAGTGTATCTGCGTTACTGCCTGACCAAAGTCTGAAAATATCTCGGAAACGCTTTTGGGTTGATGGAGAGTCCAGGGGTAGCCATGACAGAACTCAACACGAGTCCCACCAGCTTCTTTTCATGCCTCTCCGCTCTTCACTGCGAAGTATATCCGACGCCGTCCTTTCTTAGCCTATCCGTCAAGGCTCCGTCCGCTGCTAATTTCAGCCCAAGCTAGGCACCTGCAGGGGTAGCTTTCTTGCAAACTTCATTGACGCATCAATCAGCGGTGAGATTCGCTCTTGGCGCGAAGAAACGCTCCGTGCCGGCGTGAGGCTGAGCATCACGGGCGAAACAACAAGCCACATTTGGTTCATTCGGTGCCGCCTCGTGCCTGACGATCGGCCATAGACGCACACTAGAGTTTGAGTTGAGTTAACGTTACCGCCAGCGCAAAGTCAGTCGTCTAAGCTTTGGAATCACCGCCCGGCCACTGTGATTCTCGAAGAAGCGTCGAATACGGCATGTGTATGCACCAAGCACGGGGAGATACAGTCCTCCAGGTAATACGGAACAGACGGCCTTTTGAAATAGCGCAGGCCCCACAGGCATGGCAGTCTGAGAGATACTTCATGCTCCGTAGTAAGACGTACGAGCACTATTACTGTTAATCGTCTCTTGGCCTTCACAAGAAACTACTCGTACGCCATTCTCTACAGCTTGGCATCGTGCTTGGCGCTTCCGTTGGTGGCCAAATGGTCGGCTATAGCAGCCGCCGTGCTTCATATAGAGTAGAGCAACAGGCTGTGTGCGCAGTCAGTCGCTGACCACGTCGATGGCGATGACTGGGCGCTCATTTGGAACGCGGGAAAGGTTGGTCAGCAATAATATATATGGAAAGCCCAACTGCAGCCGCACCATCGCCAATGCGGGCAACTTTTGCTGCGGCCACTGCTAGTGTATTTGTGAGGATCGTCTAAGCCAAGTGACTGCTTATTCTCTGTTACTACAGCAGGTGATTCGCGCGACCAATTCCGGAGCAATAACGTGGCACCAAAGAGAAGCGACGCCGTCAATTTCGTAATCTATGGGTGATCTTGGTCTGATGTGGATGAATGGGACAACAGCAGCAGTCTCAACAAAGGAATCATTTCACCCAAATGAGTGAGGCTGCCATAATGGCACCTACCTACAGGGTAATGGATATCGCTACGAAAAAAATTTCTCTTTTCGCGTTCTGACTGTTGTTCAAAAAAAAAAATGGAGAATATTAACTAATGATTTAAATCAAGCTAGGGCTTGGGTATTATGCCGTCGTTTTGAGTATCGTGGCGGACGAATGAGACTTTTTTTTTTGAGGCCGGAATTTTTGGCGGATTGAAAATGGGCTTACTTGGGGGGATTTCGGTCATCACCTTCCATAGTTACCTGATAGTGCTCGACAAAGGTCGCCTGGGATGAATGGATTATCTTTTTTCCCCCATCTTAAATGGGTCTCAGGGGAAACACAAATAACGCTGGTCTAGGACATCGTCCTGTACTCAAGGGCGCCCATTTACACTATTGAGAAGCAACGCAGTTGTAGGTTACGTATATTTATTAACAGTTGGATAGACGTCTACTAGTTGTTCCAGTATCATATCTTCAATGTCAATCAACCTTGTCGCCATTTTTACAAACCACCTAAATAGTACTTCTTGCACGGAGTGAATGAGACTCACTGGTTGCTGCTTGAATACTCATATAGGACTGAATCCATTTTTGATCGCCTTTATGTCAACTATTGCTTATTCAAATTTACCGCCCATCAGCACCAACGTTAGAAAAACAGCAATCGATATTGGCGAAAGCATAAAGTGAGCTAATGGAAGCTCGCACCAAGTAGATGTAAGCAATTATTGAAACTTTGGCCGGATGCTGTGGGAAATTGCAACTTGGACGGAGCATATGGCACCACGGTGATGGAATATGTCGATCACGTACCTTGATAGCCAAAAAAGTCTCGTATAGCCAGAGGAGTCGTATACGAAGTCTGGGAGACTTCTCCTTTACAAGATCGCTGGGATTGATAACTAGAGGCGGACCCGATGTCGCGAATCGATTTACGGTGAAAGCCGTCAATTAGCCCAGTTGGGAGAACAACTGTTGTCTCAGCTCGTATTGAAGCGGACATTGACCACTTCGTATCAGTACGGTGTTAGGGGTGGGTGTCAAACACGACTTGGGCAGGGGGGAAAATGATAAAAAAAATATAAACCCCATATGGCGTATTTCGTTGGGGCAACTCGTATTTACGCATCTCAAATCAAGACAACCAATAAATGCAATCGCTATTCGCCTCTGCTTTTGTATATGCAGGTAGCATTGTCTGGCTTAGCCCGATTGGCGTGAAACGTCTCAACTAAATCTTCCTCCTGAATTGAGCATACGAAAATTCTACGGAATACCCAGGGGGGGGATAGAGAAGGTCATTGGAAAGAAACTTGGGTGAATTATTAACTATATTAACTATTCGATATACTCTACAATGACTATGAATCGCTGTAGTCTGTCAAGATCTGCATATTGGAACGTCGAGCTCATAAGGGTTCAAGCTCAATGTTCTATGGCTGAGGGAATTGATCCAGCACAGCTTCTGCTCCTTGAACTTGGAATTCTGCTGTTGGCCCACCAAGATTCTCTATATCAACTTGTAGTTTGTATGTACCGGGGTATAGAACAAGATTTCCGTTGGCATCATTGCGTGCAATTTGTCCAACGTTGACTTTCAGGTCGAGTGTTGTCGTCGCACCAGGCTGAACGTTATGGGCGCGGGCATAAGCTACTAGAGTCTTCAGGGGATATGGCCGAGGTCCAGAATCTGTACTCTTCAAAAAGAGGAGTGTGACGTAGTCCGATGCCGTTGAACCTATGTTCTCCACGTTAATTCGAAAGGTGTCAAATTCGGCCAAGTCCTTTGGATCCTCCGCATCAGTGAATTCGGCTGTATTGTACGTTCCTTTGCCGGTGCCCCCTGTCGCCCATGAGACATTGAATTCTGTATAGTGTAGACCTGTGCCAAAAGGTATTACTGAGCCATTATACCATCGATATGTTCTGCCAGGATTGGATGAGCTTGGCCGTAAAGACTGATCTGTCATTGGGACCTGGTTGATATAATCCGCAGGATACTGTGTAACAGGTAGTCTTCCGGCTGGTGCTGCAACGCCGCTAAGTATGTCAATCAACCCCGGTCCGAATTCTTGGCCGGGATAACCCATCCAGAGCAGACCCTTTACGTTGCTATTCTGTAAAAGAGCGGAATCATCGACTTGGCCGCCACCCACTTGCACAACAACAATAGGTTTTACTGCTGCTAGTTGTTGAATAAGATCCAACTGCGCTCCAGGCCAGCCAATGGAGGTTCGATCATGAGCCTCGGCTTCAACCTGCTCGTCAATTCCACCAATGTATACCACTGCATCGGCTTCTTGGGCAGCACTGATTGCGGCGGCAAACTGCGACGTATCGTTTGAGAGAACGTACTGCAATCCTTGCGAATACGTTACTTTCCAGTTGTATGAAGAGCTATTTGCGGTAGGAACGGGAATCGTCTTATAAGGAGCAACCCCATTGTAATTGCCGAACATTGACACAGAAGCATTGTTGGCCCATGGACCGACAAATAAGACTGTCTGCCCCGTTGGACGGATAGGTAGGATATTGTGATCGTTCTTCAAAAGAGTTATACCTGCGATAAGTGTAGTGTAAGCAAGCTTTTGTGTAGCTGGCGTATTCACGTCGGAAGCTCCTAGAGTTCGATAATCTTGACCGTCAGGTGGATCGAAGTACCCTAGGATAACAAGAGAGCCGTAGAGGCGACCGAGAGCTTGATCCAGCTGAGCTTCTGTAGTATAGTTGCTCTGAACGGCTGCTGCTATATGAGAAGAATAAGCTGTTCCACAATCCAAGTCTGTGCCATTATTGAGCGCAAACGCGACTCCTTGGGCATCAGATTGACCGACGTGGTGCTGATTGAAGACACCGTCTACCGCACCACAATCTCCAGTTACCCAATGAGCGGAGCTTTCCCAGCCCCAATGATCGCGTAGCACATTTTCCAACATATAAGAATTGGCGCACGAAGGATGTCCATTGACGGCATTGTAGCTGCACATGACGGCTCTGGCCTTAGCATCGCGGAAGCAAGACCGAAAACTGGGGAGGTAGTATTCGGCCAAATCTTGAGTGCTTATAATGGCGTTGTATGAACCGCGAACTACCCCATTGGAATCTTCAATATCATAGCCGGCAAAGTGCTTGCACGTTGAGACAACCTTGGGTTTGGCTGGGCCGACGCCGCCTTGCAATCCCACGACATAATTATAAGCATACTGTGCAACGTGATAAGGATCTTCTCCGGGCGTTTCTTGACCACGACCCCATCGGGGATCCCGATAGGGATTAATGTTTGGAGCCCAGTAGTCCAAGCCGGCTTTCAAATGATTACTGAAAGCTCGCGCTTCTGTGCTGACCGCTGTTGCAATATCGTGGACAAGTTGGTCATCGAATGCTGCTCCAATAACAATGGGAGATGGGAACTGAGTGGACGAATTGAATGCGACATTTCCCTGAGTGAAAGTACTGTTGATTCCCTGACCCGGCGAAACTCCAGCAAGTCCATGGAGGGCTTCGTTCCACCATTCATAAGGAGGAAGGCCAAGACGCTCGACGCCGGGTGCATTGTGGACCAAATTTGCGGCCTTCTCATCCAATGTGAGTTCAGCGACTAGGGCTGCTGCTCTGGCTTCTGTTCTGAGGCTTGTATCACAGATACCATTTTGACTTAGAGGAGGTTGAGAACAATCCGGAAACGGAATCTCATTGTTGGGAAACAGAGGGTAAACCGTTGGAAATAGAGATAACTCTACAAAGGTTGTCAATGAGAATATTCTCATGTCGAGAATAGAGAGAGATATAAACAAAGTCCAATGATTGAGGTGTTCTGTTTAGTGACTTGTGTCTGTTGAGTTGTAGTCTCAACTTTATATAACATTGAGTGTCTTGAGTTGGTTAACCACTTGGACGCATGATGCTTTACTGATTCGCCAGAACGGAATGTTTCAATTTAGCCTATTAAAGCAGGTCCCCTTTACGAATATTACTCTCATCTAATGAATTGAACAATGGAGTCTGGTGCAATATTCTAGAGGGAAATGTCACTGCTGATCTCTCTCACATTAACTGAAAACAGGTTTTCGTTGATCAAGTTATTGCGGGGGATTCCCTCTTGTAGGTATTAAAATGCAGGGTGACGAAAATCATTGAGTTTTATTCTGCCTGAATGTCGGAACTCGCACTCTGCTTTCGTATTTACCTTCTGACTCGCATCGTTGATATTTGGGGACTTCCTCGTTCGACTTTGATGTGATCGTGAGGGGAGACTGAATTGGTGGGGTGCTGTATCATCCGACGGAACGGTAAACCAACCCGCTTTGAGAGTAACTCGACTGCAGATTGGAGAAACATGAACATGGTTGATTGGAATCAAGTATTAGAGTAAACGTTGGAGCCCGCATTAGTTCAACTTCCTTTCAGTGACATATAAGGATCGGCAATGCTGTCACGCAAGTGTTAGTGCCGTCGGAATGAAAGCTGTACCTTTGGGAAGCATCAGAGAACCAACTGCCTTTGAGGTTGAGAGAAGGCAGAAGTAAAAGAAAAATGGACAAGAAAATTTGAATGCATAACCTTGGCGTAATATTTTAAGAAAAAATGGTATGGAGGAGGTGGAGGAGGTTAATGGAACGAGATTGTATTTGTTCTACCATATTGTGTTTACAAGGTATGCACTCAGAGTCGCCTACTCGTGTAGCTTCAGCGGGCCCGAATATTCAGGCGCACGTATATACTTGAGCTTATCACCATCAGCCACCACATTCTTCCACCACTTATCAATGTCTTGCTGAAAACTCTTCACAACCTCTCCATCACTCAAGTCGATTGGCTCATAGCCACGAGCAGTTTGTGTAAGTTGCGCCTTTGCTATGCCGAGATCAACAGCAAAGTTGCCGCCAATGCTGTCGTAGCCGTCCACTGGCTTAATAGATCCTGTGACGCCCTCTTTCAATACCTTGAGAGGAAAATCGGGTTCTGCAGCTGCTGGTCTCGCAAACGAAACCCCGTCAACAATGTCTAAAACTTCCAGCATCGCAGCGGTTGTCCGAAGACCGCCGACCAAATACAGCTTGAGCTTGCTGTCTTCGCTCAGGCCATCACTGATGATCTTTGCCCATTTCAGAAAGAATCCTTCGCGCTTTTGTGTCGACTCTTTTTCCCACTTTAGTCCGAAACTCTCGTAGTTACCTCCGCTCAACTCAACAAAGTCAAACCCCTCTCGCTCAAGGCATATGCAAACTTCTTGAGCCTCTTCCGCCGTCACTCCTGCATCTTGGAATTCAACGCTATTGAGTTTGGATGCGACGATAAAATGAGGCGAAACACGTTTACGGATAGCTCTAGCAATATCAGTAATAAAGCGTAGGCGGTTCTCGACTGTCTGAGTTCCATATTCGTCCGTTCGTTTGTTTGTTCGTCTAGATAAGAACTGTGAGATGAGGTAACCGTGCGCCCCGTGAAGTTGAACTCCATCGAAACCAGCCTTCTCCAGGTACTCAGCAGCATATGCGAAACCCTCAACTATTTCATCTATTTCTGCCTTACTAGCAGCGTGAGGTTTTCCAAACATCATGTCCATCTTTGGCTCTATTTTTAGTCAATTATCAGATAACCAATGAAGTTCGGGGCATTAACTCTTACCAAGTTGCACATCTGACGCGGATATGGCTTCTTTGCTCAAACGATATTGAACCTGTCTTCCTGGATGACTAATTTGGCCAAGGATGAAGCTTCCATGGGCCTTTGCTCCTTTGGCCAGTTCTTGGAATTTCTCAAAGCGTGGTCCACGAAATTCGCATTTGGTAGTGATAATCATATCACCGATGTCATCTAAAGCATCAAAAGACGTATCGATGTTGCCGGTAGCAATCATACCCCATCCACCCTCTCCCCATCTAGATCCAATCTCATATTAGCAGTCATGGCGACCTCTTCTACGTAATGAGTATGTCCATACCGGCGATATAGTTCAATTAAGTCGTCAGTTGGCTCGCCTCGTAAATGAGGTACTTTGGGATCCCATGTAGCCAGTCCTTCAGCCATAGGACTTTTCATGAATCGATTGAGGGCTGTTCGCCCAGAAGGAGAGAAGGTAATGGGCTGACCCAATGGTGACGGATCAGCCCCCTTCGTTCCATAGCGCTCATAAGGCATTATGAATGAATTACCCAGGCTTATCAAGTTTCGTATTGTAGCTGATGCTTTACTGCAGCTCTTTCTTTAATGGAAAACAAAGGATTGAAGTTCTCATCCCTCCTCAGTAGCAACCGTCATCTTTGAAGCTTTTATAGACTCAGAAAAACCCCTATACATCAGTGACAGAAAGTCAACTTTCAAATTCGATAGTATACATTGATTACTCAATCGAGGACTACAAATCGTGAAATTGGTAATATGTGCATGATTGCTATCGAGGTACGAAACACCCTGTAGTCTTATACTCAAAAGGGTATGCATCGTGGCCATCAAATTCCCACATGTTACAGGCATGATGTGCAAACACGTGTCTGCTTACAAAATCATACCGCTCTTTCCTTTTGAGGTCTAATTAATCCACATTCAGTGAATCCACATATTGGATAACAGGCTCAAATTACCAATCCTTGGAAAAATCTCATTCTAGAAGTTTCACACGCTCTCTGTCGAAATGCCAGGGGGAAAATACCCACTAACATATAGCTCTCATTAAATCCTTACTTTTGGAGAACTGGTCTTCCGCCGATCTGCATCATTACAACTATTCGTTATTTGTACTTGCTGGTCTTCCCCGTCCATACATTTCCAATTTCATGTCGGCACGATGACCAACTAGCCATGAAACGGTCATCATTTATAGAATAATGGAAAGAGATCTCCAACTGAGAGCTGGTTAGAAGAATGAACTCCTAATCGTTATTGGCTCTTGGTAGATTCACAGACTCTCTGGCTCGTTAGAAACCCTATTCTCAATTGGCGGGCCTTGTTGAGTAATAAAAAAAAATCGTAGATTACTATTTCGAATGACGTTAAAACTGTATTGAGACAGGTGTTCGAGAGAATCTACTTTGCATCTCTATGTGCAGTGGAGATTGTACTTTTGCATTGCAACCCCAAAGGAATACGATACGAGCCTATATCGTTTTTAATGAACATAGTCTACGCGTATACTATGTGCTTGCCTGATCTAGATCCGCTTACACACAAAAGACATCTTCCATTTTTGGCAACATAAGTGGCAATTTTCATCGGCCATTTGCTATTACTCGATAGAAGTGTGCCTCTTTAAAGTCCTGATCCACGCCGCACATATTTTATTTTCCATACCCACCGGAGATTGTACGTCCCGCATTACCGGCGGCAACATACCTACTTTATACAATACTGAATCATGTCTAATTTATATGATGTATCCGTTTGATCCATGTTTCATTGCTACAACTGTCACGACCCATATCAATTCATAAGTGTACCTATCTTTTGCAGATGTGGATGTGAAGACCAGAGGTTGGTCTGCGAACGCTTCAAGGGCTACAGCCAGGCTGTGGATATTAGTTCAATGAGTTAACAGCTTGTAATAGTTTGTATGAGACTCAAGGTCCTGTATGTAACGCATGCAAAGGAAGTCGTGATAAATATACATGAGACATCAGCCAAACCACATTCTAACACAATGTGTGCTCGATCCCAAGCCTGCACTTTTACATGTTGCAGAATTTTAAAGATGTACCTTGAATTTGCAACTTTTATCAAGGTAGTATTTTAATTACATCATTTCTGAAGCGGCTCCAGATGCTGAGAAAATCCCGTCGTATACTTCATGCCTGAATCGCACATAATGGCCACAACAGTAGACCCAGGCTTGAGACCTTCTGCTACACGCAATGCGGCCGTCACGTTAGCCCCCGTTGAAAGCCCGCAGAACAACCCTTCTTCACGAGATAGCCGAAATGCCATAGCCCTTGCATCTGCAGACGACACACCCTGGAATCCATCTGCGATACCTTCGTACCATAATGGTACAACATATCCAGCCCCTATACCATCAATGTTGTGCGATCCTGACGGGCCACCCGATAGTACGGCAGATTCTGCGGGTTCAACAGCCACAAAACGGATGCGCTTGTCATGCTGACGGAGGCGTTCTGATATACCTCGAAGAGCAGCTCCTGATCCGACGCTCTGCAAAAAGACGTCGATGCGGCCCTCGGCTTGTTCATAAATCTCATCTGCGAGTTGTGTATACGCAGAGAGCTGATCGATGTTATCCATCTGAGCAGTGATATAGGCTCCCGTTTTGGCGGCTATAGATTTCGCCTCCCGAATCATGTCCTTGGTCAGCTTCTCAGTTTGCTTGCCATTGTCGCTTGGTATAATGGTCAAGTTGGCGCCGAGGAGCCTCATGTGATCAAGCTTCTCTTTCGAAAAGGCATCAGACGTAACCAGATGAAGTGAGTACTTCTTGACGGAGCAAATCAATGCCAGGGAAACTCCTGTACTGCCACCAGTATATTCGACAACTGCACCGCCTGGCTTAAGACGACCATCGTTTTCGGCGGCAGTAATCATTGCAAGAGCCATGCGATCTTTCATACTACCAGTTGGATTGCTACTTTCGATTTTCAACAGAATACGAACTCCGTTTGACGGGACAACATTTTGAAGCTGTATCATGGAAGTATTCCCGATCGTATAAAGTATATTAGAGCGCACTGAAGCCATCCTGTTTGTCATGCCAGTAGCTCCTGGATACAATTTCCTTTCTCTTCGACTATGACGCTTTAACACAAGTATCGATCAACAGCCTTAATGGAGTAAGGGGGGACACAACTGTCAACGTGGAAGTCGTAAGTTGTCAAGAAGGGGAATAGTATATATGGGATTGATAATGTAGTAGAAGAGCACAGTAGAAGTATAACTGAAGAATTCCGGGATAAGAAACGGCGAAATAAATTGATGGTTCCTGTATCACCATAACGCCGGTGGTCCGATTATATATACCTCTGGTTTTCTCCATGTTAGTTGTCTGGTTACAAGTAGTTATCATCTGTTCAATATTGATTAGTTTCTCTACCACTCAGGAAGCTGCTTTACAAGGGTACTGCTGTCCATAATCAGCATAGCGCCAAGTTTTAGGCAATCTGCGAGGCTACTGATCTCCAGATGTAGGAAAGTAGTTGATTCGGTTTACAAAGTTGTTGATGAAAACCTATTATTTTCTGACAAATGCATCAAGGTGGCTCTATGGGCCCTGGCAACTCGACCCGATTGTAAAGTTAACGATAGAGTCTAAGTTATCCCGGATGTCGTGTAACAAGCTTAAGAAGACGTACGTTTAATAATCATGTCCTCCAAGTGGCGTTCGACTTTACGAGGGTGTTTCAACTTCCTTGATGTTTGGGGAGAAAAAGAGCCTTTAAGTTGGAAAAAGAAGAAAGAAGAAAAAAGTCGGTGCTTCGTAGTACTAGCAGAGTACATTATTGGACTATACGAATAAAATGCTGCACCATCATGCCCTCTCAGTGATTTTAGCTACTACTAGCAGTTACGTTAGACTTATATGATGGATAGGGTCTGAGCATCCCGTACAAATCTGCGAAAGCCACCATTCTTCTGGTAGGCGTGCTTACCAACCTCTCAACCAACATCCTTCTATTAAAAGTAGCTCAAGTTACTAGTACTACTTCCTCATCCCTTTCAGTTTGGATATTGTTTCACGTGGATGATGACTCTCTGCTCCCCAATGTCGCTTACATCATTCATTTGGCTCTCCGGTGCATTTAACCATTCAGAACTGCGGGGTAGTGGCCGTTCATAGCTGGCCACAATGGTGAGATTGGACGAGAGACAACAAAGTATGGAGGACAATGCCCCGGAACTACTCCGATAGCGCAGGATAACCGTTCGTCACTTTTAAGCCTCGTGCAAAGGTATTGGACTATTGAACATATTTAGTCACCAGAACAACGTGGAAATGTTCCAATTGTGGCAGCAGGCGGCAGTAGTGGCGTCTGGTGCGAGCAGACTTCGGATCGATTCCCTCTATTCTCGTCTAAACGCCTGTTGGTTGCTGAACTAATGGTCCTTCTACCCTCCTACTCGTCGTTCGGGTTAATTCAGGCGTCTTGCTTTGCTACACTCGGGGAGAGTCAATCCGCAAATACTCCGTAGTTCGCATTGGTTGGTTCAATCGCCAGCCGGCTAAGATCGCCTGATAACGTGAAATTCTGTGCTAATGAGTCTCGGGTAATCCGAATTTGACAATAGCCGGAGGCACCTCGCCCTCATATAAGGAAACAAGTACAAAGTACGAGGAACATGCTGCGGGCGATGCAGACTTCGTTAATATTTTGCTTATCCTAGTGCGCAATATATATGCCTCCCCCGCCAGTGTCTGTAATACCATCTTTCTCTCTTGGTGTTTTATAGCTTTCCTTCACGACCCCGAATAAGCTCACACTCACTGTACGGAATCGGAATAGAAGCTCATCGAGGTTTGCGTAATGGCGGGTATCGCAATTTTAGGAGCTGGCATTTTTGCCACAGAAGGTAATCAACTACTTGTAGCTGTTGGCAAGGGTAACAAGCGTACATGGCACTGACTCGCTCACCAGAACACTTGCCCGCGCTTGTGCTAAACAAGGCCAACATCAAGGCAGTCTATTCTCGTTCCAAATCTACTGCATCTACACTTGTAGCAGAAGCAAGCAAACTCGGTGTCACTAGTCTTGAGCTTTACTCAGAAGACACTTCTGGGCATACGCTCGATGATCTTCTTAAGCGCAGCGATATTGAAGCGGTGATTATCGTTTTGCCAATTCTGGTGCAGCCGTCGATTGTCAGGCGCTGCTTAGCTGCCGGGAAGCATGTGCTTTGCGAAAAGCCAATCGCCAAAGATGTCGCAACTGCTCGCGAATTGATCGAGGACTACAACAAGCTGTACGCAAGCAAAGGACTCATTTTTAATATTGCTGAGCAATTTAGATTTATGCACGAGTTTGAACTTGGTCGAAAATGGATCGTTGAAGAAAAAGCAGTCGGTGATATTACTCAGGCACACCTCAAAATATGGCGTAATCAGCCTCCTGAGGGGAAATGGTACGAAACCCCGTGGCGAAAAGTGCCGGAATATCAAGGCGGTTTCTTGCTTGACGGTGGAGTACATCAAACTGCCATGCTTCGTTACATTTCTGGCCAAGAGGTTGTTGAGACGGCTGGGTTTGCCCGTCAGGTTGCGCCCCATTTGCCACCTCTCGATACTCTTAATGCCGGCATCCTTCTGAGTGGTGGAGGAACTGGGACCATATCAATGTCATTTGCATCAACACGACGAGCTTCGGAGCTTACTATAATTGGATCAAAGGGCAGCTTCTTCCTGACTGATGGCCCTGATGGCTTCGTATTGTCTCTAGACCTTGCTTCAGGAGAGAGTAGATCAGAGACGATACGAAGCAAAGGGGTAGAACTGGAAATCAAGGCATTCCTAGAGGCCATTAAAATCGGAAAATCGGAAAAGAAGGCGGGCCCAGAAGAAGCACTGAATGACTTGGCAATTATAGAGAGCATGTGCTCTGGCGGGGGCAGAGTAGATTTATACTAGGGCGAACTCTGCCTTCTTCTTTTGGGTGGAGATTTACATACAAATATCGACTGTTGTATAATACAATAGAGCAAAGATGCAAGATGCATATATCTATTCGAACTGGATAAATTCTTGACGATACATCTGGGAGATATTCATCGAAACAACGAATAGAGAAAAAGTAGTGGGCATAACCGTACGTCAAGGCACAGGCTAAACAACTAATTGGACTACTTATCTACACGCATACATAGATAGAGGTACTTTTAAGACGATGAGGGCCTCCCCACTCGTCAACACGCCACTCCAAGGTTTCAGTCGAACTTCTCGGAGGGGTGCTAGAGCTATGTTGACGGAGAAATTACTATGCCTTGTGCAGTTGACAAATTGTATAGACAACTTATATGTTTCTGCACTTGCAAACTATATTTTAAACTGATGATATTGAATAGCCAATGAATGTTCCATAGATTGTAGGTTGGCGTATCGTTTGTATATGTAGGTGGCCATATGTGGTTTGGGTACTCGGTCTGCCCAAAATGATCGTTTAGCCGATCAGGTGATCGGCAAACAAAGCGGCTGAATGGAGGATTTAGCAAGAGGGGGTTCAATACTCAGAAGCCAAAACAGTAATGATGCTCGCAGCCTCCTCGCTTATCATCGAAACTTGGGTATTGCCGAAGCTTCTTTCCCAATCTCTTGTGAAGAAAGCCGGATCTCATGTCCCCGTGTGTGGATAAAGTACCATGATGAAAGTGCGGAGAAGGAGATCTAAAATATTGTTTCTGGGGAAATGATCTGGGTTTCCCGGTAACAGTTCCTGGGGAAGCCATACTAAGCTGTGGGGGAGCCGTGCATTTCGGGGACTAGTAGTAACAGGTGGAACTTGCATATAACTGCATGGCCCCTCTTCACCGAGACGGGCAGATCAATGCCAAATTTCATCTTAATTGAATGCCATAGTAGGCCTTACTCAGGCTTACTTCATCCATCATGGATAACCCAAAGGCAATGAACCAGCATGACATTGTTCATGATATTGTTCATGATGAGGACCCGGACCCAATCAAAGTTACCACGCAGAGTTGCATGACGGAGTCGCGCATGCAAGCTGCTTTGCTAAGGGAGAATCCTCGCGTATTTCGAAAGAGCTTCTTGAAGCTGTACGGGTGCATTTTTGTCGGATACTTGTGCTCGGCCACAAATGGATTCGACTCCAATACTTTTGGTGACCTTACAATGTGATGGCAACATGTTTGAGTCCCTACCTATGCTAATGCCACCTTAGGAGGCTTATCGGCCATCCCCCAGTTTACCAAATACTTTGGCATCACCATCCATAATCAAGGCCTTGTTGCAGCTCTCTATGTCATAGGCAACATAGCAGGCTCTCTCTTCGCTGGGCCTTGCTCTGACACATATGGCCGCCGCGTAGGCATGGCTATTGGATCGGCCATCTGCGTGGTCGGTGCCATTCTCCAGACTGCTGGTACAAATTTGTCCATGCTCATGGGAGGCCGATTTATTCTGGGCATGGGTGCGGTGCTTGTTCAAACAGCCGGCCCTAGCTATGTCGTGGAAATGTCTTATCCCAAATATCGTGCCCAACTTACTGGTGGTTATCAAGCTTGCTTTTTCCTTGGTACCATAGTGTCGACTTGGCTGGAATTCGGACTGAATCATGCCAAAACTACACTTTCATATCCTTGGAGACTTCCCCTTGCGATCCAAGGTCTCCCGTCTGTCATTATCTTATGTGCAGTTTGGTTCATCCCTGAAAGCCCACGTTGGTACGCACAGCTGCATTTGCTTCCCATATCCCTATGGAATAACGCTAATTGAGATGATAGGTATGTGGGCCAAGGACGAGTAGCTGAAGCTAAGAGTATACTTATCAAGTACCATGGTGATGGAGACCCAGATGCTCTTGTTGCGAATCTCGAACTACAAGAAATGATTGAAGTCATTGAACTTGATGGCTCCGACAAACGGTGGTGGGATTTTAGGTCGCTATTCAACACCAGAGCAGCACGGTATCGGACCTTTCTCGTTACTTGCATCGCCTGGTTCGGAGAGCTTGACTTGCCACCGACAAGTTATTACTTCCCGCTAATGGGTACGTCTTCCCTGATACGATGCATTTACTTCCCAGGTCATTCTCAAGTCTAATACAAATTATATAGTCAAGACAGTGGGTATCACAGATGTCAACACCCAACTCCTCTTAAACGCGATACAAACTCCAGTCATGGCAATTGCCGCACTCTGTGGGCTTAGCGTTGTGCATAAGTTTGGTCGCCGCAAACTTCTCATGTTTTCCAGTGCTGGAATGTCCGTGTCTATTGCAATTATAACGGCGTGCACTGCTCTACAGGCTGGGAGACCTGCCGTTGGCGGCACTGGCATTGCTTTTCTTTACATTTTCCTCATCGTTTTCGCTTTCGCCTGGGTATGTCTCCGCTCTCCTTCTTCCCAGGGACATCGCTAACTATTTCTGCTTCACAATAGACTCCAATGCAATCACTCTACCCGGTCGAAGTTCTCTCGTTCAATTCCAGAGCAAAGGGTATGGCTTATTTGGCCTTTATGAACAATGCTGTCAAGGTCATGAACACGTACGTTCCGCCAATTGCCATCGCCAATTCCGGCTGGAGATACTACCTCCTTTATGTCTTTTGGGACGCATTTGGCGTCGTCGTCATTTATTTCTTTTTTGTTGAAACAAGGGGCTGGAGCTTGGAAGAAATTGAAGATCTGTTCCAAGCAAAGAACCCTGTGAAAGCAAGTCTTGAGAAGAAGAACATTAGCGTCGCGCAGGATGGTACCATCACACATGTTCAAGACAATGGCAGTGATGCTTAGCAGGGGCAACCGAAGGATGTTTTCATGATTATACGAATATTTTACACATAATGAGTTAATAACAGTATCTCCCAGCTAGTTTCTAATGCTAATTTTGATCCATCAACTACTTCGCAATTTGCTAGTCTGTGGGATACATCGCGTACGAGGATACAATCTCAGATACAAACTGTACAAATGCACAATTGAAGATCATCTTCTCGGGTTAGAATCTCATTTCACAGTCCGGCTATTGGATCACGTGGGCCAGTACTAATCTTAGTTTCCATCACCAGCTTCCCCCGCAATTTCTCAGCTGTCTATCCATGCATGTTACATGCAATTTCTTGGCTATACCTATTATTCGAATGCACAGCAGCCCATGATTGGTTATAAGTCCTACAATCATGATACATCATCATCGATGTTGACCGTCGCTGGGGTGTTGCAATCATGGCGCCAGCGCAAGAGGTTCACAGGCGGGTCAGAACTGGTGAGAATCCCGCCACCTACTTAATTGCATCCTACTAATTCGCCCCCTCTAGGCTGGTGAGCTGAGTGACAATTTGGTAAACGAGTCTTCGACGATGCTAATCATAGATTATGTTTAAAAGTATTACATGTCGGAAGCGGCATATGAAGTGTTGGTTCATGGAGAATTACAACTGGGTTTGTCGTAATTACTAACATGACGAAGGTGACGAACGGAAACCTCAATGTCGGCACTGCGAAATCAGTCGCCGCGCTTGCGAATATGAGGCGCTTGACAATTCCGCCCTGCGCGAGGACAGTAATGGGCTATTCCAGTTCTCAGCAGATCACGTCTGGCTAGAGACACCGTCGGAGAGTAGAGACTCCTTTTCTATGTCCATCTCGAAGAATTGTTTAATTTAATTGACATCAGTTACATTTATCCATTCCGTTGATGTTGACGATGACGATGATGAAGAACCACCATCCAATGCTTCGACACGTGGACACGCGACCAACGAATCGTCTAACAACAAAACCCTCGATCAACCAGCAAATGGTAATGAAATCATCTTCTCTCATACAATATTGCATACTAAATAAATTGCAGAACTATCGCCCACTATTCCCGTACCAGACTCGGGAAGAGACGATGTGGTTCCGATCTTAACTCCTGGACCGTCTCGCGAGGCTGCTAACTTTGCGTCGCCTCATTCATTTACGAGCGGTACCAGCATGGAAACCATTGACCCGGTGAAATCAATAATCCTTAGACGGACCTCTGGATCTGCTATATATACGCAAGGTCCAGCTGAGCCACTTGGAGATCCGCTGATAGCCCGCCTCCTCCATCACTACATCAATAACTTGGCCTGTTGGGTATGTGGCCATTCATCACCACCACCACCTTTGTGCTTATTTTTTGCAGCTTGATGTAAATGATCCGCAGCGCCAATTCGAGACATTTGTACCTTACCTTGCGATGAGTTGTCCCATCTTACTACACGCCGTCCTCGCATTTTCAGCATGCCATCTCAATCGACTAGATGGATCTTGCGATGAGTTTTATGCTGCTCACTACCATGATCTATGTGTCCAAGGCCTTATACCAGCGTTAGCCGACCCATCTACGACTCTCGATAACGTACTCCCGATATCCACCGTCATTCTTAGGATGTATGAGATGATGAGCTATGAGACAGATCATCAGAGACATCTTCGGGGGTGCTCGTCTCTATTTACACATAATCGAAAGAATATTGGCTATCGGGCACTCAAAAGGACAGCATTCTGGACTTATTTCCGTGAAGAGATTATGGTTGCTCTTGCAACAGGGAAGCCAACCACCATCGGTCCCCGTAATTGGAAAGTTGACATTACGTGGGGCGGCGATACGGATCACGTAAAAACGGAAAAGATGACCATGTTGACGGCTGAAGTAATCGATTACTGCTTTTCTCGATATCCCGGAAGCAATGGTGGCGATGAAAGCAGTTGGGATGAGCTGCAGAATGAAGCAAACGCTTGGAAAGACTTACTGCCGGAGTCGTTTGATCCTGTATATGTTATAGAAGATGGCGAAGGGTTTCCAGAAATATTGTACCTTTGCACTTGGCATAGTAAGCTATACTTACACCGATGTGTACTTTCTTTTGGCTGATGTCTTTCAGTTGCGGCGATGCAGTTCTATCACCTGGTAAAGGTGCTTCTTGCGCTACATAATCCACACCGTCCAAGCGGCATTGGGTTTCTCCAGTTTGCAAGAGCTGTCGAAGTAAGTCAACTTCCATTCATATTAGCTTAAAATATTTGTTAAAATGGGTTTCTAACACGAAGAAGGGTGAAATACTGAAGCATACAATCCAATTATGCGGCATGACAAAAGCACTTGGTGATAAATATCCCGGTGCTCTAGTAAACGCCGTCCAGCCTCTGGTTGTTTGTGAGTTCTGTGTCTCAAGTACGATATGTGTTGCTAATGCCAAATAATCAGGCGGCCAGAGTTTAAAGAAGCCGGAGCACCAAGCTGAATTGGTCCGTATGCTACAGAGAATTGAACGAGTTACGACGTTGGCGACTACCGAAGGAATACAGTCATTGCAGGAAGCTTGGAGTTCTCATAGGGATTTGTAATTATAATCTTCAATGCTACTTGTCTTCGTGAATTAAGTGGTATCACTTTGCACCATAGGCAATAAGAGTGTGTCTAAAGTATCAATGGGTGTAAAAATGAGAATATGAAGTCATAGAAACCAGCACTAATGGAAAATGTCAAAAGCGATGAGTTGGGAATTTTTAATTCATTGGTTAGGATTTATTTCTGAATTTTCAGCTGATCCAACACCCACTGAACTTGGTCGGCAATAGCATCTGGTCTCTCCATGTGGATGCTATGGCCACTGTCCGGAACAAAAGTAAAATTAGACCGTGTAGACAATCTCAGCATTTCCTTCTGCATCCTGGCCTCGACTTCGGTAGTCTCTGAAATAGTTTTACGCATCAAATTTCTTTGCGTCTCTGTGCCATTCCCAGCGGATACACCAGCGTCATACATCTTTTGTAAGTCCCGAGCGTAATTGGCTTGAAGGACGCTCACAGGGCGATCTCCCAACAGCGGCGCTTTTCCTACTTGAAGGTGTCCCTTCTCTTTCAAAACTGGCGCGCTGGCCTGATAGAAGCTTATTTCAGCGTTTGCAGTTTGCTCGTGTCTTGCACTGGCCTCTTCCTCCAATAAAGCCTGCCACTCAGCAGTGGACAACTTGTGGCAATTCTCGGATCGGATGCGCAGCCCAACCGGCCCGTCCAGCTCACCGAGCACCGCATCCATGTTTTCATCAGGGCGCATTGGTGGTGTCTCCTCGGTATTGGCATCAACAAAGACAACGCCAGCGATGTCGTCCAAACTGTCTTTGTGTAGGTGAATGAACTCGCGCGACGTGATCCCTGCATACGAATGTGCGATTATGATGTACGGTGGCTTGATGTTGGCGGCTTTGAGAAGAAGATCCAGCTCAAGTGCCATTCTAGTGGATGTAGGCTGTACTTCTGGTGGAGGGTTGTCGCTAGCACCAAATCCCGGCCGCTCATAAGAGACTGTCCGCACAAATTTGCTCAGGAGACGAATAGTAGCAGGCCATTCAAGGACACTGCTCGTCAGCCCGGCCATGATGACAACTGCCGGTTCATTTGGCTTTCTAGGCGGCCCAGCAACGCTCAACTGCAAGCGGTGGCTGCCAATAGAGACGAGACCGCTCTTCGTCTCGTCTATTTCCCATGGATTGTCAGACATCATGAAGCTCGACCCTGATCTGTTGCTGATTTTTCTCAAATTTTACCCCGCCATTGCCGTTAAATATGAGTCTTACGAGTAGTGCTGCTAGGCATCTACGTAAGAAGTCTCGACAACACTCAGAACAAACGGCGTCGATCCTGATTGGCGGCATTGCAGTTGAACGGGCAAGCTTACGAATCTCTCTACCCACTTCAGTCGCTATGCATGATTATTAATCAAATCTCATTATTGCCATTATTGTTTCCTTCAGCCAGTCAACTTTTACAAAACAATTCGCTTCATCTTCAAACCACAAAGCTGCTAGCTCCACGATGCCTGAGGTCAATTCTCACATGTCGACTGGCAGCCGACGGTATATGAGCAAACGGCAACGTCCCTGTGATTTTTGCCGTGCTCGAAAGTCTGCCTGTCGGATAGAGGGCGGCCCTCCATGCCGCATGTGCCTCTTACACTCTCGTCTGTGTACATTTGTCGAGACCACGTCAATGCACAGGCTCTCTACCAATGCAAAATCTCTTCCTCAAAATGTTGCGATATCAGAATCTCTTAGGTCACCTTCGAGAGAGCAAGCAGTTTCACCCATTTCGCTGCCTGAACAGCTCTTACTTGACAATACTTCGTCCGGAAGTCCGTCAATTGATTCGGCACTGAACTCATCTTCCGGCCAATTGTCATATGAAATCCCCCCCGAAATTGATCTTTTATCTTGGGAGCAAATTGATGCCGATTTCGTCAACTTTCAACCAAGTCTCGCACATGATTTTCTGGGTGAGTTGGGGCCACAAGAGGAAACTCGGCCACATGAAGGCGTGTGCCCCGAAGTCTTACTCGATCACGACGACACCGACAGCACCCCTCAGTTTGTTGGCACAACAGGAGAATTCGAACCCTGTTTGTTTGGGCACTATCTTAGAGACCTTTCTGGTCGCTTGCCCTTCAAAAAGCTCACCTTGCAATCTGTTCACCTCGGTCACCTACCTGCCCATTTTATGCTTACCTCACAGTCTCTGTATTCACAGAGCCGTGAGGAAGCTGGTTTAGCAACAAAGATTGAAGCAAAGAAATCCAGAGAAGAATTAGAATTACTTGTTTCTATAGATATTGGGGAGCGGCTGATTCGTCTCTACGAACGCTTCATAGCTCCACAGTATCCCATCTTTTCAACTCAATCGCGTCCTTCACCCAAATCATCACCCACATATCTATTAGCAGCCATTTACGCTATCGCACTACCATTTATGCAATTTGATGATGTATTAACGCCAGACCTGGCTTATGATCCACTGCCAACTTCGACCTTATTGCAGATCTCTCTCAAAGCTTTGGAGTTTGAGATATATGGCCCGACTCTTCCTGTTGTTCAAGCTTTCATATTACTCCTTGCGCGACCCACTCCTCATCATCTCATTTCTGATTCATCCTTTAGGTGTAAATTACTAGGCATCCTTACCTCAGCGGCTCATACCCTTGGATTCCACATGGACCCTGTTGAGTGGTCCATTCCTCGGTGGCAGGCGACGCAGCGGCGAAGGATATCTTTCATAATCTTCAAGATGGATACGTGGATGGCTTCCAGCTTAGGAAGACCTCCCCTTTTGAGTGAAGAAAACTGGCTCGTCACCTCTATGTCTGCCGAGGATGGATATGGAGCTTGCATAGACGAGGCGGATTGGAGAGACTTCATCCAGCATGCCCAGCTCGTGTCTACTCTACGCAGGGTGCTCTCTGAACTCCAGTATGTCTTTGTTGTGTCCAAAAGCTCTTTTCTAATACTCATAAACTGCTATTCTATAGTTCTTTGAGGGCTTTATCTCGATTATCGTCCAATCTTCAGCAAACATCGGGTATTTCCATGAAAATCCTAGAGGAGCTCTCCATCTGGCATAATACTACTACCATATCGTCCGCGGATGACGCACCGGCATCTGTGATTAACTTATTGGCTTACCACTACACACATATCAACATCTGCCGTGCCCTCTTACGGTGCCATGCCACGGATGGGCAATCGACAATCGATGCTGATATGCAGCGTGCGCGCCACGAGGCTGGAAAGTGCCTGTCAAATGCATTACTTTTCGTCAACAAGCTGAAACTTGATGCCTCTTCTCAATTTTGGCCAGCTTGGGCGCCATTGGCATTTTCTTCAATCGTCAACCTCATGCTGCATTTGCTCGTAATGTCAAGCTCCTCAGAGGAAGCCAAGCAGAGAATGCAGACTGTTCGCGATACCCGCGAGTCGCTCAGAATAAGGTCAAAACAACTGCCTGTTCTTAGATTAGGACTTTTGAGGATAGATTCTGTATTTTGGAAAGGTCTAGACCAAATCTTTCTCTTGCAGCCACATATATACGAAGCTCTCAGCCCCGAGTTTATGGGCTTGCAAAACGCCGCCTAGGGCTTTTCTTAGACGATTCAATATACTAGTTAGATATTGAAGCCATTAAAGACTATGTGTCTCGAATCCCGTAAAAGTCCAACACCTATACAACCTCCAAGGTAGGCTTGAAAAGTGTGAGAGCCGCCAATGACATCGCATCTACAGCAGCATCCAAGCTCTGAATGGTGGGAGCAAAAAGTGGCGAGTGATTATAGGGAATCTCATTCAGTGTCCCACTCTGCTTAGCGGTATCCCATTGGATCGGATCTGTTGAACCGAAGAACCATATGACCATACGAGCTCCAACCGCAGTTGCCAAGATTGATACGTCTTCACTCGCAGTCGCCACATCCATATGCTCGAGTTGGGATCCAAAATAAGATGCAAAACTCTTCTCAAGCCTTTGAACAGTATCCTCGTCATTTATAGTCGCAGGCGTAGATGAAATGGTTTCGATCAGTGGCTCACGATCGCATCCGCCTACTTTGCATGCAGCCTCGACAATTCTCCTCACGGATATAAGTATTCGGTCAATAATGTCATTTGTGAGTGCCCGAATGTTAATCTTCAGATCCAGAAAATCTGGTATAATATTTGGAGCATCTCCGGCGTGTATGCTTCCGCACGTAACAACTGCTAGTTGCCCAGGGTCAATTTGACGGCTGACGATTGTTTGTAGCTGAACAACAATCGAAGACCCAATGATGATGGGATCGATACAGTCCTGAGGGGCCGAACCGTGCCCACCACGTCCGAAGATGCGAATCTGTAGAGACACACTTGCAGTCATGGTTGGACCACTCCTCAAGTGGATAGTCCCGCATCGTGCGTTGTCGACATGCTGCGCCAGGACAATATCAGGGTGGGGGATTTTGTCATAGAGTCCATCGTCTACCATTGCCTTGGCACCATTCAGGTGTTCTTCTGCAGGCTGAAATAGACAAATGAGAGTTCCTTGCCAGTGAGAGCGAGTGCTCAACAGTAGCTTAGCTACAGCCATCATAGACGCAACATGGGTATCATGACCACAAGCGTGCATAACCGGTTTGTCAACACCACTCTTGTCGATCTGGGTTCTCACGCTTGCATAAGAGAGGCCTGTCTTCTCCAACAAGGGCAATCCATCCATATCAGCGCGCAAGAGGATTGTAGGACCGTCTCCGTTGGTAAGCACCCCAGCAACGCCATGACCGCCAATCTTTGTAAAAACTTCGAAACTGCCCAGAGAAGTGAGGTAATCGGTAACAATACGAGCTGTTCCCTCTTCTTGTCCTGACAGTTCGGGCGTGCTGTGTAACTGGCGATATGTATCGCGGAAAAATGTCATATCAGGGCGGTATTTTTTGATGAGAGACGCGGCACGTTGAAATGTCTCATCATCAGTGTCGTCTGTCTTCTTATCTGGTCCTCATTAGTCTAATGAGCCTCTAATGTGTGATGTTGCAGGTACAAGTCATGTTATCGATAGCAATATATAGAGGTATCGTTCTTTGGTGATGTATCAAACAATCTAGGATCGATTCAAGTGATTTCGCCAGGTATGGTTTCCTTATATAACCGGGCGATTATAGCCGCACAGCGGTTCAATGCATGATTAGAAATGAATTCGTCGTTTGTTTACTATCAACGACCCCGCTGCCACCAGCAAAATCGAAATGAATCCATCGCTCCATGTGCAGATCACAGGAAGACAGCGCCCAATAATAGACAACGCCGCTGTCCTTGGCGAACGAAGGCAGCCAGCTGCGATGGACGCCGAAAATGCACTACGGTCTCTCTACGGCTTCATTAGGCCAACGAAGATAGAACTTACACAACATCTTTCGCCGTTCATCATATCACTCTATATTAGTTTCATCTATGAGCTTTAATAGATGCATTTCGTGGAGTTTCTATTATGATATACAAAACTTCATTCCCGCATTGCAAGATGGGACCACAATATCTCAATTCTACCCAGCGAGCCTTTATTATTCACCTCTTTGGTGTCCGAACAATTGACATGCCCTTTCTCGACCCGAAGCTTCTTATTATATCCAAGATTCAAGACGTGCATTGCCGTTAAAAGCGAGTCACTCTCCCCGAGATCTCGGCCACGATTTCTCATGCTAGTCCAACAGCGCATTCTCCGCAGCACCCCGGGCATGTAGCTCCAAAGTATTAAACATTGGAACGTCTGGTCGATCCTTTTGTTCAATGAGTAGCGGAATCTCCGTGCACCCCAGGATCACACCCTGTGCTCCTCGAGAGACCAACTTGTCAACAATTTTCAGGTAGCCTTGTCTAGACTCCTCTGTGAATTGCGATTTGGCGAGCTCATTGAAGATTACCTCGTCAATGTAAATTTGTTCTTCGTCTGTTGGTACAATAATATTTATCCCGAAACGGCTTGAGAACTCATTCGGCAGATAGTCCGTGGACATGGTGGCCTTGGTTCCCAGCAAGGCAACGGTGTGCAGCTTTAGTTCCAGTATCGCTCGGGCTGTTGGATCAGCGATGTGATAAAAAGGAATCCTGACATCCTTCATGAATGCCTCAGAAACCCGGTGCCACGTGTTCGAGACGCAGATGATGAAATCGGCTCCAGCTCTCTCCAAGCTCAGCGCCTTTCCATGTAAGTACTCTCCTCCTTCTTCCCAGAGATTGTTGTTCACAAAATGAGCGCTGCGCTCAAAATTCATGGAATTGATAATGATTTCGCCGGTATAGAAGCCTCCAAGCTTTGCGCGAATGTGCGCGTTGATCAGCTTGTAGTATTCTACCGTTGCTAAGTCGGTGCTGCCACCGATGATGCCGACTGTCTTCATAGCTGCTCGAATGGTATCCCAGATTTCAGATTGATGCTAGTTTTGAATGTAGTTGAAGTCGATATCGTCGGTCGAATTTCAAGGAGAGTATAACAACTCAGAAAGATCTCTCAGGCGATTTAAGGTCTTCCCAGAGCGGCTAAAATCGGACAATATGGCTACTATGAGAGCAACTGAAGTGGAGCAATTGTCTCCAAATCCTACATGTCATGGAGCGCCCTGAACGGAGCCACTCAGAACGAAGGGCGTACACTAACAGCAATCTACTCCAAGTATGGAGTATTGCACACTAAACAAGCCGCTGAAGAAAGCCATTAGATTCCACCCACGACAAGGCAACTTTCCGCGAATGGCATTACACTCTGCCAAATGAGGAATTACAGGGAGAATAAGACGTCTATTGGGTATTCAATTTACGATTACATCAACTACAGACAATCAATCGTGTATAAATGTAGTAACTAGTATTCATAATTTACTTAACCCAAAACATACCTGAGTCAATGAATAACTTGGAATAAAAGAAAGGGCTGATGCATTAATGCTAACTCACGCTAGGCTCTTTTTTAGTACGTTATATCAATTGATCATTCTATTCCTTTCTATGATATCCTTCAGATTTATCTACTCAGCCTAATGGAAATATCTTCGATAAAGCCTTGGTAGATCACAATAAACGACTCAAATGACACTGACTCAGCTATTTCCCAAGTAGAGCAAAATACAGTGTCATTCTTACCTTCATGCTTCATAAAGAGCTGATTCTTTTCCCTCTATACTTTGAATTGATATACCAAAAACCGAATATATCTGTCTTCCTCCCCAAATCCCGGAATATCCACCCTCCTTTCTTCACTGATACTCACCTGCTGCTCCCATGTAAATAAATGGAAGAAATTCGCTGCGTGTACGATTGTGATCTTGCCATCTAATTCATCCAAAGTCTTGTCCTCAGGATCAAGCAAGTTGCCAGCTACGAAGGTCAAGCCGCATCCTTCATCATTGAATAACTCCGTGCCAATAGAAATAAACTCGGGTTGAAGGTCCGTACCGAACAACCGCGTCGGCTGGATTCCATCGTGTACCATCTTTCAAAGCACTTGGCCAACGCAACATCCAATATCAAGGAGCGTATCTGTAGAGTTTGACCCAGTATTAGGGTCATTCGGCTGCTTTAGTCGTGCAAATGCGATCTTGAAATGAGAGTCTTGCATGCTGCGCAAATTGAGAAAGCTCCATCGACCAATACATGGATACATGGCTACCTCTCAAGAACTTTTAACACTGTCGAGTGGGTATTAGGTATAAATGACAAGAAGGGGTAGACTGGAAACGAAAAATGGGAATATTACTGACCGTGCTGACAAGAAGTTCATCGGTTTCGTTGGGGGGGGGCTTTGCTGTACTCTTCCAGCAGCTTGCGGAAAGGGCCGAGTTCGCCTGGGAGATCATCGACGTAAGTGAATCTTTTCCAACGATCTAAAGCTGTTTCATGATACATTTGATGAAACTGAGACATTGTATCCCGCTTCTTTGTATTCCCAGATTTTCTTAATAGCTTCAGGGTTGAGTTGCAGTCCGCGTTATGGCGGTGACGGATATCAGAGCGGCACTGCACAAGTGCTATGTCTCTTAAAGATTTTGATGTTTGAGAAGCGAGGAAAATTCGCTTGACATGGAGAAACAAGTAAAATGAGAACACTCGTCTCTCCGCTTCCTCATTCACGGGATTCCAGCCACGCAGCCGGACTTCGGCGCTTTTTAGATCCGCCTATTGTATTCGTGCCAACAACTAGTCGAATCTTTTAACAGTTTCAAGTACGGGATACTAGTACAGGACTCACTATGAAACCCGCTTCCAAAAAAGGTCAACATCGTAACGTTTGGGCAACACACCGGAGACAACTACATGCTACAGTCTGTAGATCAATGGATTCCAAAATGCTGCCAAGAAGGTTACCACAGCCGGCTAATTTTCGGTTATGCGGGTGAGTGAATCTAGTTTTAGATTCCATGACCGAGTCAAAAACCGACGGTGATTATAGAACTAATCAGTAAAGCGTTGTTGCTTGGGATTTCACTGATTGGAAGTTGAACTTGGCTGATATCTCAAGCACGCCATTTCGCATGACTCTAACATTTAAATGCGGCCTAGATGTTTCCATGAACTGCGTACAATGAGACTGGAATACATCACTAAATTAAACAAATCTACCGCGTTGTTGATGTTGATAAGAAGACGTGCATGAACCGACATGGTAAGACAAAATACTGAATGATCTGCAAAGCAACACCGAAGGTATGTGGCTAGATGTTACGTATCGTATTTCTTTTCATTAAAAAGGGGTCTAAATTGAGCAGGGTGGTCGTTCAAAAGCCCACTACCTTCTTGTTCAAGACCACCCTATCAAGTGTTCTTCTCTTCTATTTACTCGACCCAGTGGTGTCAAACCCTCAGCTTAACGGCAATGGTTTCGTAGAGTCGCGCCCCACTAGCGCCCAAAACGTCACTTACATCCCAAATACCTATATTGTGGAACTTAAGCACACTCCCAGCACAAAAGCTGCATCTCTTTTTTCTCAGCGACTAAGTGGAAGAATCAAGTGTCGTGTCCGAAAAGGGCTCAACAATGCTAAACTTTTCTATGGTTTATCCCTGACTGTTATAGACAGGATATCTCAGAAATATGATCTATTGGAGATCAGCGGTGTCAAGAATGTCTGGCCGGTTACACTTGTGCTGCGCCCAGAAACATTCGTAGCCGCTATGCCAAAGTTACCAAGCAATGATACTCTTCCACACATTAGGGTAACTCTGACGTTAACAGGCCACTCAAAATGGCTGGAGTGGATAAGTTGCACGAAAGCGGAATTAAAGGCAAAGGTGTGAAGATTGGTATTATTGACACCGGGGTATACTATCTACATCCGTCACTTGGTGGCGGTTTTGGACCAGGTTATAAGATACCTTTTGGCTACGACTTGGTTGGAGATAACTACACTAGAACAAATACTCCCGTTCCGGATGACGACCCTTTGGTTACATGTGCAGTTGGGGGACATGGCACTCATGTTGCTGGTAAGAAGCCGCATTCAGGCCCAATCTCTCACTTCATAGCAGAATGACTAACACATATCCAAGGTATTATCGGTATGACTGATGCCCAAAACGAAGGCTTTGGACTTGTGGGAGTTGCTCCGGAGGCGACCATTGGTATGTACCGGGTGTTTGGATGCAGTGATAACTCTGGAGACGACGTCATCATGGCAGTGATGCAACAGGCTGCAGAAGACGGTGTCGACCTTATCACCACGTCTCTCGGCAGTCTGTCGTATTGGGAGCTGCCCGTCCCCATATGTTTCACTGGCTGAAAGTATCGTGGAGAGCGGCGTGGCTATCATTGCTGCTCTTGGGAATGACGGTGATCTTTGGCCTTATGCAGTCTCTGCGCCAGGCCTGGCTCCGGAAGTTTTGGCTGTAGGCCCTGTGGAAAATGAAGTCTATCCAACGGTATACAAAGCACAAAACAATATCGGCAGTTCACTGGAATACATTTCGGTTTTTCCTGTTATTGCCGATAAGCCGGTCACTATTTTCCAAGCCGGCAGCGGTCTCGACTTTCCCGTCACAGAACTGCAAGCTGGAGGTTGCGACACCAGAGTCTGGACGCTGCGCAGAACGCAATTACAGATGGAGCAAATACGGCAGTATTGATTTATTTCACAAAGCTTTGTTCGCTCAGCGCATACTCGCCGGAACTGTCAGCACCCAATGTGACAACCATCATCTACTATACAGACGATCCGGACACACCAGTCCTTTTACCGGAGCCAGATACCGCAGCTCAATTTACTGTTCTCTTCCTCCCCCACAACCAGTCACAGCAGATAATCAAGGACATTGAGGGCCTTGCTACCGAAGAAGAATATACGCTACTCTTCAACTCATCCACGATACAACACTCTCCCAACTCCGCTGGTCATGCCATCGACTACTTCTCTTCCATCGGCCCGACCGTGGAGATGACACTTAAGCCCCAGCTCTCTTCTCCAGGAGGAAATATTCTATCCACATACCCACGCTCAGCTGGTGGGTATGCCGTCTTGTCCGGCACATCGATGGCTGCGCCCTTTACCGCTGGCGTCTATGCATTGGTCAAGTCACAGCGACCAGATCTCAGCATCGCAGAGATTATATCGCTTCTACAGTCAATCGCAGTACCAATGAAGGCACTGGGTATGGATATCATCTCTTCTGTCACACAGCAAGGCAGTGGATTGATCAACGCGTACGCCGCCGTGGCCGCCGACTCCCAAATTTCGCCTTCTCAGCTGAGTTTGCTCGACTCACCAAAGCCGGCAAAGTACTAAGACAATTACGATCAAAAATACGTCCAAGAAACTCAAAACGTACTCCATTTCCCACTCTGGCGCATCATACATTCGAACTTTTAACAATTTCACCGCGGGCTCGGACCAGGTGTTCGTCAAATTTACCAACGTCCATGAGGCCAAGTACGCCACCGCCAAATTATCCCAATCGAAACTATCCCTGCAGCCGGGAAAGTCGGCAAAGATCGAAGTGCAGTTTACAGCCCCAGATGAGCCGCAGCCATACTCGGAGCCCGTCTACTCTGGTCATATCAAGATTGCCACCGACAGCAGCAGTTACGTGGTTCCATATCTCGGGGTACCATATAGTAGAAGCGACACAGTATATATTGCGCGCAACACAACGGCATGGGTTGGAAACGACAGGCCTTATGTAGGGTCAGACTCGACGAGCCCTGGCATGGTCAACATTGGCAATTATAGCATCCTTGGCAGCGACGGCTCGGTCCCAGATGATATCAATGTGCCCATTGTGAACTTTATCATCGTGCAGCCCAGCAATCTCATACGCCTAGAAACTGTGCCCGTCAACACAACCTTCGTCCCTACTTACTACGGCTTTGACCCATCTGTCAAGTTTGATGTTGCAGACGTGGATCTACCACTGCAGGAGGGCTTCCTCGGCGTTCCAAATTACGGTATTATGGCGCAATGGGGTATTGGGCATATCCCTCCCGGCATTGACATCGCATCTCTTCTGGGTTGGCCGTATCCCAACACGGTCACCGGATTCATCTTGCTCTATCCGTTTCTCATGCACGAGAATGGCACTGGTTTTGACTTGATATCTGGTGCTTTCCGGCCCTTGCTCCGCGCTTTGCGTTACGGCGTAAATGGCACAAGTGCTGACGATTACGAGTCGTGGTTAGGGCCTATCATGAATGTAAAGACGTCGTAAAAGGGGTTGCGTCTCGGTAGGGTTTTCCGGAGCGAGATGAAGAGTCGGCAGATGCGTTGGTACTGTTTGTATACATCGGCAAAAGGAGTCGAACCTACTGGACATGTACTTTCATGTACCTAGTTTACAATATGTGTGTCGTTCTGAGTGTAAATCGAGGCTCCGGAAATACTAGATAGTTGATAGGCGGACACACACGTATCGCGCACTTTCTCCTTTCCACCCTAAAGTTCTCATGACGACAAAAAGCGGATGACTTCTAGAATTAGCAAGGCGTGCATTGATGGCATCGCATTCCTCTAACTTCCAGGCACAAGATTGGGGTAAGCACTAGGTTTTGACATGAGCCGGCATTTGATTCAGTCTAGCGAACTAGCTTTCTTCATTGATCCGTATATCCGCATACTGATAATCTTCAGTGGCTTCCGAGACTCGCCGTGACTGGGGGTAACGTGCTGTTGGTTCTGGTTCATGCATACGGAGTACAACTGGCTAAATTCGATATCTGACGAGAGTAGCGTCTAACGCATGGCCTGCAGAGTCTGAGGAGCCCCGGCTTATGAGTGCAGACTCATCAGGTCGGCGAAAGAGCACGAAACCCAAGCATCAGTAATTGCTCTCTCTAATGCCGGTCTACCAGCAAACCTATTGATATAGCCGCGGCCAGAAGAACCGAGTCTTAACCATCATCTTGTGTCCTTTGGGACTAGCACTATCGGACATCACGGCTCCCCCCACAAAGCTGAGTCTCCACATTCCTCCATCTTCCACGCCGTATTCCGTGCTTCTCGCTCCGTTGTTTGCTTGGCCCTCGCTATCAGTGGCCGAACTTCGCCCCCCTTGTCTAGAGCCCTGGCCCCGTCAACTGAAAATTAAGTTGCGCCAAAGAGCCCCCTCAGCTCTTATCGCAAAAGCTACACGTACGTACGCCGCCTTCAACTCTGAAGTTTCCATCGTTCCGCTTACAGAGAGCTTCAGTGGCAAAAGCACAGCCAGTCTCCAACTACGTCGCCATGTCGCTGGCAAAGAGGAACAATGGTACGCCCATCAATCTCTGTTCTAGTCTCTTCTTCCCCCTGTGCCTAGCGCGTAATTTTGACTCTAGACCAGGTTGTCTCGAGTGCCGCACGCGCCGAGTGCGCTGCGATAAGACAGAGCCCGAATGCTTCAAGTGCTGCAAAAAGGGGATCAAGTGTTCCGGCCAAGGCATCGAGTGTCGGTTCAGCTCCCACATGAAGAATGGCAGCCCGGCGCGCATCTCACAGGCTGCAAATCGTGCCGCCGGCAATGCTGGTAAAGCTGCTTCTCGAGCGCCGAATCGTTACCGATGGGTCACCGTAACCAGCAAGCAGTCGGGATCCTCTCCAGATGCTACGAAACTGTCTTCTCACCGGAGTTCCACCTCTCCACCAAAAGTGTCAAATGCGCAGCCAATAGTTGGGCCGGTTCCCCCGAATAAACCTCCGTCTGATACAGATTCTCCAGATGGGAGTTTAGACGACGATGTGGAAGAGCTTGGACCGAGAAACATGCCAATTGTTCACCCTCAACGCTCGATTCAAGTCGTGTCTCCCCAGTTCAGATTGTTCTTCAACCATTGTAAGACGCTTCCATCTAATCCCAGGGTGATACCGATAGCAGCTGTTAACATGGAATCTCTCGGATGGCAGTCTCGGAATTCATCGCGCCGAAAATGGTCGTGTTTGACTTCAAGGGCAATGGTTATCGCGACATCCTACTTCCTCTCGCTTGTGAAGACGAACTAGTCGGACAGGCCATCTCCGTTATCGCCGCCTTTCATCTATCACAAAGGGCGCCGCATATGCGAATGGCGGCCGAGGTGGGCCAGCATGCGATATTATCGAAACTATTTCGCGACTCGCTCCAATTAGAACCAAGAAGACTGTTTAGTCTATCAACCTGGGCAACCATCCTTGTGTTGCTCGTGGGGGAAACAATCACAGGTGCCAACAATTACGTGCACCTGCTAGAGATTCTCTCAAACCTAGCACAATCATCTGATGCCGTGCAGTCTTTGTCGGTAACTACAAGGGGGTTCATCAGGGAACAAACGCGAATGTAGGTTGCTTCCATTTGTTGCATGTAAGCAGCAATACACTGACGCATCAAACCATCTAGGTTCGAATTGTTTGGCTTTCCATTATCCAGTGAGACCAAAGGACTGCAAACATTGTCGAAACAGCCCGACTACTACTTAGACTTTATGTCTTCGTATCCCTCGCTCAGCCAAGATCCGGAGCAGTATGCGAATGTCGCTGTAATGAAAGAGGCTATCCGACAAGCTTGCGAGTTATATCGCAATCGTGCTCTGCATCTCATCTCAAAAGAAGAGTCTATCCGATCTGTAGAGCGGCTTCGAGAGACAGTTCTCGACCTTGAACCAAGCGTCGATGGTTGTCATGCTCTAGTCTGGACATATTTTGTCGCTGCCGCAGAAAGTACGTTGCCAGAACACCGAGCCTTCTTCTCTCAACGACTACAAAGTCTCTACAGCTGTACGGAGTTTGGCACTATCCCTATCGCAGTCCAAAGCCTCGAACACATATGGGCCAACCAAGATTCGCAAAGATGGACCGAAGTCGTCACTCGTCAACGCCCAATCTTAATCATGTAAAGGTTGATGGCGCTGCGAACAAAGTTATTATTCGCTTGTTCTATTGTAAAGTTTTATCTCTTTTTTCTTCCTTTTTTGTTTTGTTTCTGCTTTCAAAGATATCCCTCGAGACCAGCTTCTCAAAGCTTCGCTCGACCGGCGAAATCGGCTCGCACAGTAATCGCGGCGCGGGTTCCCTCTTCGATGGCGCCGTCGATGAAGCTACGCCATCCTAAGGCCCAGTCAGAGCAAGCAAATACGATGTTACGCTCTCTTGCTCTCATATCCGTCAAATGCATGGATAGCAAACCTGGCGCTGGGAAAAACCTACAGCAAAATCCCAAAGTCAGAAAAATGCACGCGCTGAAAGAAAAGGAGGCATGAGAAAAATATGATACTTACCAAGCCCCCTTGGCGAACTCGTCCTTGGACCAGTTGTGGAAGACCTGAATTGGTCCTGTCAGCCAATGGTTCATGCGTTCAACGTACTTCACGAGTTCTGCTTACCAGCCTCTCGATGTTCATGGGCGCAAACCCCTGGAAGGCTGCCTTTGTATGTTCGAGGTTCTCTTCCGGATGGAAGTGGTTGTGCTGCCCGCCGAATGCCACCACATGCGTGTTGCCCGCTGGGGTCTCTCCGTCTCCGAAGCCGTAGATAAGTCCATTATGCGGATAGCTGATGCCCGTGAACGAGCGGAGATCTCGGTCGCTGATTTCAGCATGGACCTTGACACACTGGTTGACATGACCGGTGGTAGCAGCTGCTTTCCGTCCCGGGGCCAAAGGTGGATCGAATGCGACATCGTTCAAGACATTCAACGGAATGGCGCAAATCATCTTCGTACTCTTGTACGTCTGGCCAGCGCGCGTTGTAATCTGAACACCATTGCCGCCGTGCTGGATGGTGGCAACCGGGCTGTTGAAGGCGTATGTCAAGTTCCCTGATGCCAGAGCCTCCTTGAAGAAGTTGATGGCAAACGACGACTGGCCTCCACGGAACTTATACTTGACGAGATAGTCAATGCAGCCCTCGTAGGAGTAGCCGCTCAGTGCCCACCAGTGCAGGAACTCATAGAAGCTTGTTGTCTCGAGAGTGCCTCCGCTGCAGAGAAGGACGAATGACTCGGCGCAAAGTCGTTCGTTGGGTGTAAGATCGTTCTTGATTTCGGCAAGGCGGTCGGCGACGGACATGTGATCGTACTTGCGGGCCTCTGGGGTGAGGACACCGCTGTGGGGGAAAGGAACGACGGTTTTTCCCAGGCATCCGTCGACGTTGACGAGTTTGGCGAGTGAGGATTGCATCAGCGCATCCTATGCAAGGTCAGCTTCTCTCAGGATACTCAAATGGAGTTTAGCCAGTCAAATGTTGTTGGAGTCACGCTTCGTATTACCTCTTCTTCGTGGGTGAAGGTTTGCCTGCCCTGCGGACTTGATAGCAAATACTTATTGATGCCTCTGGAAAAGTCGTAAGATATCTCCAACTCGTCTTGCATGCCGTATCTTGCAATCTCGCGCCATACGTTGGCCTGTCCCCAAAATACCCATGTTCCGCCCATTTCGTATGGGTATCCCTCGATGTTGGATGACCATGATCGACCGCCGATTCTGTCGCGTGCTTCTAGAAGCAGCACCTTCAAGCCTAGTGGAGAAGAAAAGGAAGCCAAAGTCAGCCATCTTCACAATTCGTCCAATTGAGATTAGCATTTGAGCTCTTTACCTGCCAAACTCGCATCTCGAGCAGCCGTGAGACCACAATAACCTGCACCCACGACAATGACATCGTAGACTGTGTCGGCGCTCTTAACATTAGACGGCGGTTCAATCACACCAATTGAAGGGACACCGGCTTGAAGACCTTGGGCCTTCGTCCATGAGTAGCCGTCTTTTGATGTCATTGGATGCAGTGGTCGCTAGATTAGGGTCTTTAAAGAACGATAGACGTGTGCAGTAGACTGTGAATGAGCCATTCTACAGAGTAAAAGGGCGCGCTTCAACTATTAATATTGTTTACCTGTGGGACAAGGAGAATGGGTCGTGGTGGATGATCTCTATACAAATACAATATCAGGTCATGGAAATCATACAATCAGCTGTGGATTTGGCTCCAAGCGGAAATATTCTGAGAATCGGCGTCCCTTTAATCGATAGGTGACGAAAGGGTCAAATTTGTTGTGTCGCGTATCATTCTACAACTTCTCACAGAATTGCCCGATATAGAATGCGGGCGGCCGAGGCGACCGTATCATTGTAAAAGCGGGAGGCATCGGTCCACTCGGCGCCACAAGCACTTCAAGTCAGGGAGAAACCAATTACGATAAAGGCAATTAAAAGCTATCATCTAGATGTTTCAATCCACAACAGCTGTTTGCGGAGCAATCTACTGGCCCACTTCCCCAGATATAGATTCACTTTTGCAAAACAACATCAGTTTGGCATCACGAACTCAAGTGTCAGAAGATAGCAACGTCCTTAGCAGTATGCCTAGTTGCCGATATACCGAATTAGCTCCCAATAGCAGCTCAATGCAACGTGCTGTTGGTCGACAGCAGCTAACAACGGCTCTTATCACAGCCAACCCCTGAAGCATGCGTCTAGGGGGGCCTGCTTATGTGTGAATATTGCTACATCTATAAAAGAGAACGTGGCCCTCAGCCCACACGCGCATGCGAGTTTTTCTCGTTTTGTGCCATCGTCTTCTCACTCTTCAAATAATAGAAGCACGCTCGTGTCCAGCGGCCAGTGGGAATCTCCCCCGAGTTCTAGGCCAATCCGTGGCGCTCGCCGCAACCATCAGATCACAAGAATCCCATCCGCATGCCACCGTGTTACCGAGAAACGGGAACGAAGGAGAACGTTGCGGTCCGCGCTCCACGCGCAACTCCACCCGTGATACGGATGTCTTAGGCTGAGAATTCGGTACGGATCTTCCCCCTTGCTATCAATCCCCCATACCCACTGAGGGTTTGAGGCTTTCCCGGACCGCTGAGATAGAGAGCCACATTACCCATGCCCACGAACTTCATTGTTGCTAATTTAGGAAGGATTCTGAGAAATCAGTCCCCTGGACCAAGGCAATTATCTAGATAGGCATCCTCATACCCCGCGTTTTTAGCGGATAGCGAGTTTGGGTCTGGGGAACGCACCAGTAAGTCTCTCGCGAAATTGCCTATTTAGGTATATCTCCAATACCCGTATCATTTGTCCTAGACACATGCGAAGCCATCGCCACCAGTTGTCACTTGAACAATGCCTCAACAGTTCGTTATCATTATCAAAGGATAACGATGCAGCATATCCGGACTAACCAAAGCGTGGTAGTTTGTCGACGTGTCTGGCACAATCGGAGCGCACAAGGCGCGGAGATCATGTCCCTTGGGAGATTTCCAGACGTTCCGCTTTGCTGACCGATAGCTGAAAGCAGTCGGTGAATACAAATCAGGCCCATCACCGCCTCGATTTTTGTACATCCGTCGTGTATCCGTTTCTCTTTGTCTTTCATCAACACCTTTGGCAAGTCTCTGTAACAATGGCGCTGCTTGGGTCGAATGCCTCCCCATCAGGAGACGGGGCTCTTCAGCCCCGTCTGTCAACTCTTTCAACAATGGCCATGGCCTTTGCCATTCTCAAGTATGATTCATTATCACCCCCATATAGACACTGAATCAAGAGTTCAAGCTTACTGACTCGCAACATAGCACCTGGATTGCGCTTGCTGGCTCAATAGGTCTTGTCCTGCCGTCTGGTAGTTCTGTTGCACTATTGTACGGTTTCATCTTCTGCGTCCTATGCTGTTTTTGCGTGGCCGCAAGTCTTGGGGAGCTCAGCTCTATCTGGCCGACGGCTGGAGGGCAGTACCACTTTGTGTACGCTCTTTGCACAGAAAGATGGAGAAAGCCAATGGTGAGATCCCTGATTCGGTGTTTCCACGATTTGCTTTCCATCTCGTTTACTAACAAGTAACTATGTTACAGAGCTTTGTAGTCGGATGGGCCAATATTGTTGGTTGGCTTGTCGTGGTGACTGTTCAGGACTACTTTGGCTGTAAGTTTCAAACATTGCCTTTTACGACCTATACGGACCTCCTTGGGCGCTGCTAACACCAGATGATTTAGCCCAGTTTATTTCTGCCGCTGCAGTAGTTGCTTCGAACGGATCATATCAAATTACTCCAGCTAGAACATATGGAATCTTCGTAGCAGTCCTCGTCTTTACAACAGTCGCAAACATTTGGGGCAATAGGATATTAGGAAAATGGAACGATGCTGCCTGTGATTCAGTCCAAGACAAGAGTTCAAAGAAGCAATTTTTAACATGAAACTAATCCTGAACGCAGTATATTGGTCCATCTTCGGCGTTGTCATCATCAGCATTGTTCTACTCTCCATGTCAGACAAGACTAGCGCAGAGTTTGTCTTTACAAACTTCAACAACGAGACTGGCTGGCCCGATGGAATGGCCTGGATCTTGGGTCTACTTCAGTCTGCTCTCTCTCTTATTGCATTCGACGTTGTGTTGCATATGACAGAAGAGATGCCGAACCCGTCCAGGGATGCCCCTCGAGCAATGCTGTACTCCATTGTTATTGGAGGTGTCACGTAAGTTCGATCCCACGTCTCTTTATGTATTTTCTATCAGGGTTTCGCTAACAAGTCTGCTTTAGTGGCTTTGCCTTCATTCTTGTTATGCTCTTCTGTCTTGTCGACCCCGAAACCATCCTCGCTACTCCAACCGGTATGCCCATCGTCGAGCTCATTCTCCAAGCAACAAAGAGCCGGGCTGCTGCCACCATTCTCAGTCTGATGCTCAGCGTGTGCTTCATCAACGGCACGAATGCTAGCATTACCAGTGTCAGCAGATTGCTTTACGCCATGGCTCGCGATCGCGGCATCGTCTTTCACAATTACTTTGCTCACATCCAGTCGGGTTTAAACGTGCCAGTACGGACCATCATGTTCTGCTTTGTCTTCAATATCCTCTTCGGTCTCCTATATCTGGGACCAGTGGTTGCTTTCAGCGCATACGTGGCGTCTTGCACCATCTTCTTGAACATGTCTTATTCGGTCCCAATCTTGGTCCTCCTCGTCCGTGGAAGGAAGGTGCTTGCCAACTACCAGTCTGCAAAGACCCCCTTTAAAATGGGAAAGATATTTGGCTTGATCGTGAACATTATCGCTGCACTCTATGTTGTTGTTACTTCAGTGGTAAGTCTATTTACTTTAACTAGCAGCAGTGATCTAGCTGACAGTATCCATAGTTTTTCTGCTTCCCTACGTTTCTTCCGGTCACTGGAGACAACATGAGTAAGTATTGGTATATTCAACATGGAACTGCAAGTCACTAATGAGGTTGTGTAGACTATGTATGCGTTGTCATCGGCATTTTTGCCATGGTCGTTGGGGTTTATTGGATTTTCTTTGGAAAGAACTTTTTGGGCCCTGTAAGTCATACGCCCTACCCCCTACTTTCCATCGATCCTTTATTTCTGACACACGAGTGCAGCAAGATTTGATCGTGGCGGAATTTGACGGTGTTGTTGGTTGCCCTGTTTCCACGCAGAACTCAGGTGAAGAGGACAAGGCCGAAAAGGGGTCCCACAGAGAACTCAAGTGATGGTGATGGGATAGAGGAGATATCCCAGTTCATTATTTTATTTCCCTTTTAGCAACACGGTATCAATGAGTCTTATTTACCTCTACTTGTCATTTTCTTCTGGCATAAAGACTTGAAAAGAAAAGTGAAACTGGCAAAATACTTTTATTCTCACACAATTCCCCTTCTATGATTTACCCAATTCCGCAGCTCTGGAAGTGGCAGCTTTGACAGCCTTGTCAACGATTTGGTCGAACTTCAATGATTCAAATGTTTGTAGAGCAGCGTAGGTCGTTCCATTGGGGCTGGTGACGTTCTTGCGTAGCTGAGCTGGCTCGTCTGAGGATGTGACAAGCATCTGGCCAGCTCCCAGACACGTCTGCTTCGCCAGCCTAGTGGCCTGCTCTTTCGGAAGACCCAAAGCAGTTGCGCTAGCAATAAGGTGTTCAACCATGGCGAAGAAGTATGCAGGGCCGGATCCTAGCGCACATGTCAGGCTAAACTCCTTGTAGAAGCGTTTACATGGTTGTAGAAGTATATAGCACAACTTACCAGACAATCCGGTCACGACATCGAGCAACTCTTCCTTGTCCACCCACTCAGTAGCCTTGCTGACACTTCCCAGAAGAGCATCGACAAGCTGCTTCTCATTCTGCTTGACGTCCTCGCTTGCATAGAGTCCCGATGCGCCCTCTCCAACAAGCGCGGGTGTGTTCGGCATGACACGAACAATTGGCGCCGTCTTGCCCTCGCTCGTCTTGGTCCATTCCCGCAAGCTGTCAAGGGTGATTCCAGCAGCAATGCTTACAACAATAGGCAAGGTAGCACGGTGAGCCCAAGATGCGCCCAGCTCCTGGCAGACGGTCTTAGTCACCTGAGGCTTCACGGCAATGATGATGAGATCCGCATCCTGGCCAGCCTCGACGTTGGAGGTAGTTGTCCGCACACCGGTAGCCGCAATCTTCTCTCTGTTGACATCCCAAGGCTCGGAGACAATGATGTTTTGCTTGTCGATGCCCTGGTTGGCCAGCCCTCCAATGATGGCAGAGGCCATGTTGCCCCCGCCAATGAAGGCCAACTTGCTGTTCTTCAGCGACGCTGCCATGGCTGTGCTTGAGAGCGAAAATCCGCTAGAGAGGATGTTTTGAATTACTGGCGAGAGTCGGACCGCGAGATGCTGAAATGGCCAGAACCTTATGGGAAATCGAAGCCGCTTGATGTCGGTGCAAGCTCAATGACTGATGCCTCATTCAAAAGCATCTGGCAACGATCTGTGGAGAAACTCCGGTCCCGTGACCGGCTTCCGTCGGCAGACTTTTGCGAGGCCGGTGTCGGAAGAAGCGATTGGCTGAGGAGACGAAGATGCAGTCACTGAGCGTCAACTACGTGTACTTTAATCATAGTAGCAATTAGTGGTATCCAGTTGTCAATTCCGAATGTGCCTTAAAAATTAATATATTTTTTTTAATTTATTTATTCCGCACCAATGACGGTTATTCTTGTTATCCCATCCATCTGTTGAGTTGAGTCCGTTCTGTAGAAGGTACGAGTACTTCAAGATTGACATTTCACGTGCAGATAACAAATCAACTCTTTTCCAATTGGACCGATAGACGCTGAACTTAGCCATCTTAGTACAGGTAGCGTATAAACTACTTAGGTACTTTTAGTTGCTAGTGTGGACATCAAGGTCATTAAAAGTCAGGCAGCCCAAAACTTGGTATCTATTACTCAAACAATCAAAATCGCTCTGTCTAAGCCGGCTTGAGGGAATCACGAATGGTTGGGTATGTTGATTACGATAGTATGTACAAACCATGACCTTTTCTTTTCTCTTACAGATGTACAAGTATTTTGCACAGTGTCTACGAATTCCCGTATCCTCCATTTCACCTCTTCAACCGCCCGCTCTAGGGTATCCGTGCCCGTGCTACCATATTGTCTCATGCGTGCAAGGCCACACAGCTCTGCAGTGAGCCATGACGAAAACGTGAGATTCATTCAAAAGTAATTCCTAAATTCTGAGCGTCTTTAAACTCCTCATTAAATATCCGAGCCGGCAATTGCATCATGTTCAATTTTTCCATCTTAAGGATGATCATCAGCGCTTGTAGAAATTGTTGGACGAACCGTGATCATCGAGACCACTGCCGGATCGACAGAATTATGCCCCGGTCTTGGAAAGTTTCACACCCGGATTGCCGGAACTTCAGCTCCCGCAGGAATTGCCTAAACTACTCCCGTTACTAAGAATAGCGAGCATCGCATAAAGCAGTTGACGGCCAAATTATAAGTCCCCAGTATCTTCCTTTTACAGCAGCTACAGCAGAGAGAACATGAAGTTGACTATGGGTATCTGTGTACTCCAAGTAAAAAGACGCGAGGGCATCAAACTGATAGCGCGAGACCTCCAGTCTGCGGAGTTAGGCGAAAAACATGGCCCGTGTTCCCGTTTGGCTGGCATTTCTCTGCGGGAGTTGGTTCGGATGCTGCCGTAATGTTGACATATGGAACCCGAACAAGCAAGATGGAGAGTACGACACCCCTGAAGCACTGCCACATGGGACTGGTTGCACTAGCTGGGGTAATGGTTAACGCGGAATACTCGTCAACCAGAGAGCTCAGGGGAGTCTGTGATCCATGGATCTTTTCGATATCTGATAGCGAAAAAAGACCACGTAATTCGGCGTTTCGAATATTGAGACTGTGATGGGAAATTGACATGCTACAAGAAGTTGCCCTGAGGTGATGGTATGCTTGTATTTGACCCATTCATAAAATGGGAGCTCGGAATTTGGAACCCTCCGGAGTCCTGGCACCACGTTCGTCTTTCGTACGATGCATCCAGTTTCGAGGGTGCAGAGGGTGTTGACCCACTGCATATTGACTGCATACAGACATCTAGCTTCTTGACTGCCATGTCTGATCAGACAATCCACACCGTAATGGGACGTCTCGGATCGCCGGGCTTGCCCGTAAGCGCTTGAGGCTCAAATACAAAATGATACTCTATTTTTTTGGCCTTACTATTTTTGAATAGATGATTAACTATCTCATGTTTTCTCGTTAGCATCAAGTGATACTAGATAGGAAGGACGATATCCCACCGCTTTATGGCTGCGCCCTTGCACTCATAATGGCACAGGCCTCGGGGTTATTGAGTTGAGTTTTCGTATTGGCGCAAAGCGTAATTGAACCATTCAAACACGAGAAAAGAATTAGCGAACACGAAGCCTCTTGAATGGCAAAAAGGAATGGCAAAGAGGTTACTGCGTCGTGCAATGAATGTCGGGCTCATGAAGAACCGGCGAGGCCTCTTTGCTGTTTCTGCAAGTAGAATTTGGTGTTGTCCCGACAAGGCAGTCGCCTACAATCAGGCCATCTCCCATAACATCCATAGGCGGCTTTATTCTTGCCAAGGGCATTCTCTACTGACCAGAAAGTAAGAAAACGTATGTGCTTACTCCTCCTGCAGGTACACAGTAGTGCACAATAGGGTAGACTATCGCATTTTAGACTTATATTTACGTACAATAGAGTTATGCATTTTAATATGTGTACCTGTGTTTTATTGGGGTGCGACGTGAAGACTAATTTAATTGCAGATACTACCTGTCAGCCTCTCTCTCTTGGCAGACTCGAATAGGAACTTTAAAGCACCCGTTACAAGCCAGAAAAATCCACCAGTAAGCTTCGTCCTACAACCCATGAGCGCCCATAAGATTCACGATCGATGGTTCATAGGACCACGTGCCCCCTGCAAAAGCAATATGAATGCAGGCAAACGCTTACCATATGAGCATACTTGAGTCAAGGGGGCCGTGGTCTAGATTAATTGCTTCTGCCTGATCGACTTACGCAGCAACCTGCGCCTTACAGAAAACAACTCGTAGTCTTACCCAGTTATTTTTCTACCTTCCCGAAACACCATCGCCTTACTGACTAGCTTCTACTTGGGGCTAAAGTTGGCCTATTATGCTTACATGGGCACGGCTGCTCGCCCTGCCTAGCTCCCGCGTGTAAATCCATGAGAAACGCATTAGCGGAAAAATTGTACGTCTTACACCGAGAGCATGATGATGCTGGAACCGTGTGTCGGGCTCGCCGGCTTGAGCTATTCGCGAAACTCTGGATCCCTGGGTTGGCGATAGCCGAAGGGCATCCGACGACGATGAATACACGGACGAGTTGGTAAAAGGTTCCAGGGAACAATACGAGCAATGGGTATATAAAGCCTTGGCCACATCCGCCCTTTCTGTCTCAATCATCCAGCACAGCATCTCATCACAGCTCCTGACAACTCAGCTTCTCTATTCCTTCGAACTTCAGTTCCGAGACCAAATACCAACCTTTCAAAATGTTCGCCAAGACCGCCGTTGTTATTCTGGCCGCTGCCGCCAGCCTCGTCAGCGCTCTCCCCGAGCCTCCGTCCCGTGTTCGATCTGCTCCTGAAGCCAAGCGAACTGAGTATGCCTTCCTACTTATGATCGAGATTGCTTGGCCAAGTTTCTCAGAGACTTTACTCACATCAAATTCCTAGGCACTGGGGTACCGGTACCGTCTACGACCAGGGCGGTGCTGCCGGATCTTGTGGCGAGAAGCATGGTGACGACGAGTTGATTGTTGCCCTTACCCCCAGCTGGCAGGGCAACGGCTGGCCTCCCAAGTACTGCGGTCGCAAGGTCTTCATCCAGAACACTGGTAGCAACGACGGTGTTGGCGGCAAGGGCCGAACTATCGTTGCCACTGTCAAGGATACCTGCCCTGGATGCCCGTCTGCTGACAGCATTGATCTGTCTCACGGAGCTTGGAACCAGCTCACCAACTGGGCTCCTTTCGGAACTGTCAACATTGAGTGGTAAGTACTGTCTACTCGTATATAAAGAGACATAACTAATATGCTTTAGGCACTTCTGCAACGAGAACGGCCAGTGCTAAATGTCTATCTTCAAGTAGACAAGCAGGTCCGTATGACTGATGGGCGATGATGTTTATTTGAATTCTCTATATATTTTTCTCGCTGTATATACATACTTCATCGACTTATGAACATAGTTGAATAAACATGAACATACATGTACAATTGCCCTTCACATCTAATTTACCCCCTTTTTTGGGTGCCATAATCAATAAGACGTACTCGTAGGTAGTTGTCAACTCCGTAGAAGCTGGAGGGACATGGGCTTAAACCACTTGAACAATGAGTCCTATTCTGGGTTTCTCACTACAACCAGTCATGGGAAACCAAGTTGTAGTAAGTGGCCATGGACCCCAGCATCATGATTATGCTATCATCCAGGGTCCGCAATATTCCTTAAGAATCAATCGCCGAGTGATTAAATCAACTGCTTACGGCAAACTATTAAATTCAACGGGATTCTAAATCACCGAAGCCCCACCTAAGCGATTGATCTACCTGCCGTATCCGTACGGCGTTTAAAATAACTGTATGCAAGTGGCACCTTGACAGCAACCGTAACATTCATATCGATTACTGGTCCATGAATAGATCCTGGCAAGGTAAGCACTAGTATCAATTCTATTTCGAAGAGGCCATTCCCGGCCAATCTATCAAGTATTTAATTGCCGGCCATCCGCTCATGTCTTGTTGAACTTTCCGCTAACTGCTCTCCAAACACCTCGAGACGCTTTGACAATTGCGTGCCTTCCGTCATACAAAGGGTATAAAACTACCGCAAAGAAAGCAAAGAACTGCCAGATTATGGCGACGGTGGTCCAGCCTGAAAAGAAAGACTTGGTAAAGATGTAGTTGCGGTACAGGGGCATTGGCCAGGCGATAAAGGTGATGAGGACAATCGCAACAAAGAAGATCCAAGCAATGCGATACCATCGGCGAAGCTCTTGCAATGTCTCTTCACTAAAAGGGTGTCGCACATTATCGAGGTCGATGTTGCCAATCTCCCTTTCCGTGGAGATGCTCAGCGTGCTCTTTTCCCCTACGTTGACGGTCTTTGCTTTTTCGGGGTCGGAGGAAACAGTTACGGAAATATTCTCGCTTGGCGATTCAGAAACCACAATGCCATTATTCTGAGAGCCATCGAGTCCGATATTCGTTTTGGTCTCCTTCTCATCATCACTTGGTGGAGACGATATTTCGCTGTCATCGCCCTTTGGCGCTTCCGCCAACTCGATGAGCAGAAACCGTCGCCAGTCAAACGAGTCTGGTTTGTAGAGAGAAATGACGACTGAGTAAAGAGCAGGAGAGAAAAACGAAGCAATGGCTCCGTAGAGGGCTGGGAAACTCGCTTCTGTGGTTGCAATATTGATAGTGCCATAAAGTGACTTGGCAGTGGCTAGCCAGACGCTGAGGCCTGTGAGAAATCCTAGGATAGGCGAAGCAATTGCTGCTAGTCGGGTCTGCTTTGACCAGGCAAGGGTCAAGCCCAGAGGAATAATACCCGGGCAAGAGAGGATAGGCCTGAAATAGCCGATCCATGTCATGTCAGCGCCTCCGTAGTTAAGCGCCAGCGAGATACCAGTGATGAAGATGGTGTGAAAAACGACAGCAAGATGGCTGACTTTCATAAGTCTCTTATCTGACGCCTTTGGGTCGATGTATGTTTTATACAGATCAAATGATAAAATGCTGCTGACAGCAATCATCGAAGAAGAGACAGTGCTAGTCAGAGCCATGAACAGGAGAACAAAAAAGGCAATAATGCCCTTGTCACCGATAAGAGCCTTGATAGTGTACGGCATCACCAACCCTGCATTTACCAGGCTCGGAGAGAACTCGCCGGGGTAAGTCGGGAATATGGGTGTGTTGTGGATGGCCCTTGCAGTGAGACCGATGACAGTGCCAAGGCCCCAAGGAATGCCGAATATAGCGACTGCCGCGATATTATATCCTGGCACAGTAGCCTTGACTTCAGTAGCAAATGACTTTTGCCAAAATGCAGTGTCCTATTGGGAGGAGAGCGAAACATTAGCCATGTGAACTATGACGACGCGGAACTGTATCTCTTACCATGACCACGAGAGCGAGGTTTCCGAATTTCAAGATCAGACCCCAAATGATTGCGTCTTGGGATTTCATTGTAAGCAAGGATCCTTCATAATTCCTCGCAATAATATTTTCAGAGGCTGTTGCCATAACTTTGTCATATAAACCTCCAAGACCCCCGACAGCTTCGTGAGTCAGAGTAGTCAGGGTAAAATAGATGATGAGAATCAAGGCAATAGCCGTGTGAAGGTAGTCCGTCAAGAAGGTGGCCTTCAGACCACCCACTGCTGTATACAGAACCACTATTCAGGATTGTTATTATCATTACCCTCGGTGAACGATATAGGGCACTTTAGACAGCACTTACCTCCAAGGGGTATAAGAATGGTAGCTGCAACAAAGTGCATACCGGAGACGCCGTATATGAGTTGTGATCCTGTCAAGATCATGGATGCGCACCCAAAGACATTATTTGTGATGTTCAAAATAATAAACACGATATGTCCGATTTTGCCATAGCGCATGCGGATAATCTCCAATGACGTGTGAGCATACGGAACTCGAATCTTGGCCAATACACCAAGGGCTGCCATCAAGGCAATCTGGAAACACAATCCCGTAGCCCACCACTGTAATTTTCACATGTCAGCCTTTTGTATCAAGCTTATTGACACAATACAACGACTTACAAAAGGAACAGCCAGTCCAAATTTGTAACAAAAGGCAGCTGAAAACACTGTTTCGTTAATCCACATCCACGATGAAAACACCGCCGACGCCGTTAAACCCCTCCCAACTGATCGATTGGCGACCATGAACATCTCTGATGTTGATGAATCTTCGGATAAATAGGCCCTTTGCACTTTGATAGCAACTAGAATGACACCGCAAAAGGCCACTCCAAGCCCAATGAGGAGGCCATATGCCGTCCCCTGGGGGATAACGGGCACCCCAGAGACTCCAAGCTGCACCGACATGATGAATGCCAGTTGAAAGAGTTTGTCTGCCTGAGGAAGTTGACTCGTCGAAGTGCAGCGACAAGATGTTTTTCTGAGCTATAAGCCGCCTTGATATGAACTCCCAACAGCTGGCCCGGAGAACCAAGCGCAGAGGCATGTTCTTTTAAATCATCATGCATTGACCGTTATCGACTTCTTATCTTCATGCAGCCCATCTCGGACGATCTCCGTTCTCCCAGAAGTCGGGAAACCTTGGGAACTAAGGACCCATAAGTTCAGCACGTTGCATTAGGAAGTAATGACGTTATTTCGTCCCCTCAAACTGTTAAACGGCTCGGCAATTGCTCGCTCAGCTGCGTGTCCAAATGCTTACCCCAAAGCCCCGTGGTGTTGAGGTAAAGCGAGATAGGGCCCTCTGGAAGGCCGACAAACGGACCTGGAATCATGCCGCACAACTGGCGAGCAGCAATCGAAAATTAGTGACGGTATCCGGCTAAATGAAATGAAAATTGATAGTTGATTGCAATTCGATCTTTTACTGGGTGCTGATAGCCGTATGTATGCGAGATCGGCCGTTGATGTGAGATCATGGTGTGTATTGCGTGCTCTGCGCATAGTGTGACGACTTTATGGGGAACATCAGCCTTGCCTTTCGCGCAACTTTAGCTGAAAGAAGCTATGATGTTGTAATAACCATGGGATCCAGGATGTTTTAATAGAGCCAATAGGATAATTTTAATTCTTCTGATAATGTGTCAAGGTACATGAAGCGTTATTTCCGGTGTTTATATAAAAGCCTTTATAACCCAAATAAGCATATCCCTCGTACATGCTGCGGCGGCACTGCTACTGAGTGCATATCCCACAACAAGTCTTTTGACCTTTTCATGAACTTTTACTGTACAACATCACTCAATTAGCAATGGGAGACAGCATACCAACTACTGCTGGCGCCGCTGCCGACGGGCATGCCCAAGGCAAAAAGCAAATGATCTTGAATGCCTTTGTCATGAACACTCCGGGTCATCTCGCCCCCGGGTTCTGGCGACATCCACGAAACAAGACCGACCAATACACAAAGCTCTCCTTTTGGACAGAATTAGCGCAGCTCCTCGACAAAGCAGAGTTTCATGCCATGTTTATCGCTGACACGCTGGGACCCTACGACGTATACAAGGGCCCTTCGAATGTCGTGCCAGCTCTAGCATCTGGCGCCCAGTTTCCAGTCAATGACCCTCTATATTTGGTTCCTGCAATGGCAGCTGTGACCAAGAATCTCATTTTCGGAGTCACTGCTAGCTTGACATATGAGAAGCCTTATGCGCTTGCTCGGCGTCTATCTACAGTGGATCATCTCAGCGAGGGCCGCGTTGCGTGGAATATCGTCACGTCATACCTCGACAGTGCAGCTCGCAATCACGGTCTGAAAGAACAAATTCCCCACGACGAAAGATATGCCATTGCACATGAGTATATGGAAGTCTTGTATAAATTGTGGGAGGGAAGTTTCCGAGATGACGCTGTGGTTCGAGATCGCGAGCATGGACACTACATTGCCAGTGACGGCGTTCTCCAAATTCACCACAAGGGCAAGTACTTTGAGGTGCCCGGTCCTCACTTCTGTGAGCCTTCTCCGCAGCGCACTCCATTTCTTTTCCAAGCTGGAGTATCCGAGGCGGGCAACGGCTTCGGAGGAAAGCACGGAGAAGCCATCTTTGTCGGCGGCCAGACAACTGAAGGTGTTAAGAAGACAGTGGATAACATTCGTGATGTAGCGGAAAAGGAAGGGAGGGATCCGAGCCACATTAAAGTGATTGTGGGAATTAATGTTATTGTTGCTGCAACAGACAAGGAAGCTCAGGCCAAGAAGGAGAGCTATCTTGAATACGCTGACCAAGAAGGAGCTTTGGCACTTTTTGGAGGGTGGACTGGAGTTGATCTCTCTGGCTATTCAGATGACGAAGATTTCCGCTTCACCGATTCACCTAGGTTGCAGTCAATAGTCCGGAGATGGTCGGACACCGTCCCAGGGACCGACAATCTCCCATGGACCAAGAGAAGAATTGTAGAATATCTCAGCATTGGCGGCCTTGGGGCAAAGGTTGTAGGTAGTCCAACAACAGTAGCTGATGAGCTGGAGAGGTGGATCGAAGTGTCTGGAGTAGACGGCTTCAACCTGGCTCACGTCACAAACCCGGGTAGTTTTGAGGACATCATTGAGTATCTTCTTCCAGAGTTACGGCGACGAGGAGTTTTCCGAAGTGGCGTCGAGAAAGAAGGTGCAACGGCCAGAGAAGTGTTCATCGGATCTAAGAGACTACCGGAGGACCATCCAGGAAGCCAGTACAAGTGGCGAGCTGGCGAAAGCGTGCCAAAATACCTCCAGCAACAAGCGGAGACAGCAGGTAGCAATTAGACGACGTCCAAGTCCAAATGCTTCTTCTTCTCAGTGCTGAATCAGTAAGCTCATTATGAGTTCTTTGATGTCTTTGTGGATTAATCATATGTACTCATTGACTGTCGAAGTAACCGTAGCGCTTCTTGGTAGGATGACACGTTGGCAAAAATATTTGCTTTCGAAAACGTATCTAGGAACCCTTTCAGAAAGAGTTTATCGGAAATGTCATTTTGTGAACTAGCAGCAATTCCAAGGGTCAAGGCGCAACTGAGTGTGACATGAACAAAAACCCACGACCGCCTGATAGGGCAGTCAAGTTTGAGCAGCTCAAGATAAGTGTGAAGAACAGAACGACAGCGCTGCAAATACGGAGTCCAAAGTTCTTTGTTGTATGCGTCGCCATGGGAGAGCAACGCCGGACGGTAAAGACAGAGCATGACAGAGTCCACAAACTCCCGGAAGAAGTTATTCTGGATACATTCGTCGCGATTCTGACACTTTGTGACATCTTGAAGATGAGGAGTTGACTGCTTGGTGATACGGTCAATTATGTTTTTGAAGTTTTGTATTTCACTCGTTGATAATGGCTCCCTGGAGAATCCTGCCTTGTTGAGCGCTTGACAGATTTTGTTTGCAATTGTGAATAGGTGATTGCAACTAGCTATGAAAGAGCACGTCTGAGGCGGTGTCAATGATGATGACGGCAATTCGGATGGGATTTCGTCCATGACAGTGATACAGGACGGTCTTCCGTAACATAACGAGACCAGTGTGTCCTGCCATATCAGTGATCGCCTAGTTATTGATGCTCATGTTAGCATCAATTTCCGTAGAAATAAGCAGAGTTCACTTCTGTACCAGATGTAATATTTAACCGTAGCCTCGTCCTGTTGATCCGCATCCACGGTATCCGGTTCTGGAGACCAGTGTAGCCCTAGTGTCTGTGCGAGCCGTATAGTAAGACCTATGAATACTTTATTCAGCACCAGGTTTGAGGTTTGATCCGGTCAAAGGCATGGTTAGCATTGGCGATTGGCTCTAGTATTTACCCAAAATTGACCAAGAGGCTCCAGCATTGGCCTGATTCTGCAAAAAATTGGCAAGCATTATGAGAGCCTGAATGGTGTAGATATCAGGAAAAGAAAGAAAATTGCTCATCCTTAAGCACTGGAACGCACAACATGCTACACGAATCGAATGTCAGCTTGATGTCGACGGCATATCAAGGACAGAAGATGGTTGCGGGACTCTCACCAAAAACACGAGCCTTGATCAACTCAGATTCCTGATCAGACCCAAGTTGTGCGCCGCATGCAAGAATGCCGAATAAGAGTCCAAACCAAGTCAGTGTACAAGCAGATGGAGGATTCTGAAGAGCTTCTGCGGGATGCTTTGAGCGCTTTTCAAGGAACTCGGCAAGGGCAGTTTCGAATTGAGTGAAGTCAATGGCGAATGGCAAAATACGTAAGAGTGAATTTTGGAAGAAGCGAACATAGCTTTTCATCGTTAATTTAAATCGTTCATTCAGAAAGGCCATGTACTTTTGAGGCTCACCCTCTCAAAGATTCATCCTCTGGAAGCGCATTATAAACGACTTCGGGGCCGTCTTCAGGCTTCCATAGATTGGTGAATGGCGACACAGTACTAGAATCTTGTAGGCAAAGCAATTCGAAGATGGTTTGCGGGTTCGTTGGCGGCTTGAAGGCAACTCCCTGCCAGGAATTCCGTTCCTGGTGCTGTTGGTGAGAGTTGAGCCTCTCATATTTTGCCAAAAGGCTGGGAAGTGAATCCGGACCCAGGTGCAATTTTGTGTCATACGGCGCAACGGGGTCCACGTAAAGGCCTATGGAGGCGTCCACCGCTGGAGTGGTGACCGCCTCTTCGTGATCGCTTGCGAGATGCAATTTGCTTGCCCCCGAGGCATTGCTGGCTTTATCTGGGGCATTTGCTTGCAGAGGCGTGGTATAATCGCACAGATACGGGTGTCCACGGATGTTGCAGCTCTCGCAGGGCCGACTGAGATTGCATTTGACTTTGCGCCGCCTGCATGGGTAGCAAGCCTTTGCCGGACGAAATCTTCGTCTCTTGACGAGCATCAAATCGTACTCGGCCTTAGGTCTCTTCTGCTTCGGGTTGTGTTGAGGCATTGTTGTTCGTGACCCTATATGTATGAACGACTCAATAAGAGAGGTCGCGAATAAGAGAGACGGCAAAGGCGGGAAAAAGTCGTCGTCAATAGGGAGATGCTGCCTCTATCCAGCGCGGGCTAGCATCCAATATAATGCAACGGCTGCGAACGTCTATTCGGCACAGGCCTGGTTCATCGCCCAATGGATCATACGAAGCGGATAGATATTGACGGGACGCTAGGTTTTGTGCTTGAAGCTACCGATTGTAGAGGTCCAAGATATGTGCCATCTTCAATTTAAAGGTGGAGAAGATATGGATCAAGTTTGCCAGTCATCAATGATCTGTCATGCTCTAAGCTGAGCTTAGACCGACATTTTGGCGTCTAGCTAGGGAGGATTTCGTGTGATATCTGTCTCAGAGCAGGGATATATTAATAATATGCGTACGGAGTAGTATATCCCACAAGTAACTCCATAGTGTTGTCGGGACGTTTACGAGTACACAAGTGAGAAATAGCCTGGTGTCTGACCCACTGCGGAAAATATAGACGGCGTTTTTCACGCGCATGAGTCTACGGAGTAGATGGACGGGATTGAATGAAACTATAAATATATTGTGAAAAAGGGGTCCTTTTTTGGTTTAAACAAAATTATATTAACTAGAGCGAAAGGGAAGGACGACCATGGGAAAATGGAGAGAAAGAGAATATTGATGAGAGCAGAAAGAAAGAAGATGAGAAAACAATCATTATCTGCATCAAACCTCATTCGCCAAAAAAAAGTTGCTAAAACCACAATGGGAGTAATTACTCCTTGATGGTTTAAATCCACTCCTAGGCTTTTCATAGGTATGTCGGTTGGGATATGTTTTGAAGGAGAGATTAACCGGCCCCCGTGATCAATTAATATGTCTGTGGCAAGGATTAGTGACTAAGCCGGGTCTGCTCCTTATTAAGGTAGAGAAGAGAAACGGTTTCCTCATGTCTAGATAAAGAAAACAAGGCGAGTTATCTACCTGGTTGAAAGTGACCCTCAGCCGAAACAGTGACTTCATTCCTGGTGGAACGAGGCTATGGCAGCGAGATCAATTGGCTCCTTGACTTGTTCTCGCGTTATGGTCTTTATAGCGGTCAGACAAGCTAGAGTCTTATGTGCTTGTCGAGTCAATTCAAACGTGCGTTGCTTTAGATGTCATCAGAATGTCCAAATGGGTACCTAACTTTGAAAAAAAAAACATTTACCAATAGTAAGGACTTTGCACATACACCGAACCACTCTTACCTTCAAGTTGGTACTACGAGCACGGGGAGTTGTTCTCAGGGGACAATCCAGTACCTAGGCTTTTAATAACGGTCGGTCAGGTCGGGCCTGGTTGGCAAACGGGCATTCTTATTGCTAACTAGTAGAATGGCAGCTGATCCAATCTAATTGCTACGATGACAAAGTGGCTAAGTTGTCTAAATGAGTGTAAGAACGTAAACTTATATACATGTACCTAGCTTCTGATACTTCATTTCTAACAATTAATCAATTATAACCTTATAGCTAAATACTCAATGTTAACAATATGCACTTCTAACTTTCTTTCGATAAAGGAGGTTTTCATTTTATTGTTAACATTGCTTTATTTATGCAACACAAAGCGGATGAAACTTACATCCTCTCTTCCGCTTCCAGGCCTGTGCCACTTAGTAACCGCTTTATAAGCGCAAGGTTACAGTAGCATTTCCCACCAGCGTCAGTTACCTCCTTAGCTTTGGCGATCCCCCGCATATGTCGGTACATCGGACGCAGTACAAAAAGCGAGAGTGAGAGCGATTCCGATCTCAAAGGCTGATTTCCGTCCTTGAACCTTACTTTTGTTAGCCTCTTTAATTCTCTCCTGTGGGTAGTTAATGGCAAAACCATCACCATTCTAACTACCTACTAAAACTCTATCTGCCAATATGCCCAAGATTTCTACGGCCCGGAAACGCGATCGATACGTCCCGAATGCCTGCAATCGCTGTAGGACCGCTAAAGTTCATTGCAACGGGAAATCGCCATGCTCTTACTGCATTCCGAGGGATCCTGAGTCCTGCTCTTACAGGTCTCAACAATCCCCCCGGGAACCAACCACTCAACCTCAGCAGCGGTCAAAGTATATCGTGATTATCCCATATACTAATGTCCTCCACTAATAAACTTAGCACCATTGATTCGACCGAAGAACAGAGCCTCAAGATTCTACTACAGCAACAGAACACCAAGCTCGATGCATTACTCAAGCACATCTCCAATATACATCAACCATATCGCTTCCAAAATAGCCTCTCCAGACCGTCAAGAAACTTATTCTCATGCTGCGAAGCCCCGCTTCCATTAATCCAAAGTGCGACGAGTGCCTTTTTCTGTTTGCATGTAATCGATGTGAAACTAAGGGCCTTGGAGATTTGCACCGAAAACGCCCAGATACGAGATGGGACCAAGGCCGGCTCTTCTTCCTCCTTTTCAATTTTACACGACCAGATTTTGGATGGAGGGGCAACGGATATCGAGGCGTGGGATGGCGAAGATGCCGACATCAACTCATGGAGTCCAATTGCGGATAATGCGTCTCCCAAAGCTCCCAAATACGCGCTCGAAACCCTTAAAAGAACGGAAATCATTCGTCTGATACAAAAATATCAAGATATAGCCGGGATGTTGTATCCAGTGATAGATGCGACGCATCCAGAGCAATTGGTCGAAAATGTGTGGGCCGCTGATAAGACAAATACAGAGAGCCTTCCTCAGTGGAATCGAAGCCAGATAGGCATCGTCGAGATGATGGTCGCTATTGCTCTGACTGATGAGAACGAGGCTTCCTCAGAACTGATGCAGACCCTCCACGATCATGTGTTACCAGATGTTCAGTACATGGTGTGGAATACGAGAGTTGATCTTCAAGGGTTAGCACTTTTGGTACTCGTGGTACGTGACCACCAATTTTTTCAATAGCACCAATTCTAACTTCAACTAACATATTCATCTAGAGTCTATATTACTATTACTCCCATAAGTGGCGTAAAGCCTGGCGTTTCATAAGGAACGTTGTACGAATTATCCTGGAGCTGGGATTGAATCGAAGAATCGTTCTGGATCGGTCCTTTCCCGATGAAAAGGCACATACCCAGGCACTTAACACAATGTGGACTGTCTTTGTACTTGAGCAACAGCTGAGGTACGCCCTGGGACTCTCTACGACCATGCAAGACTTTTTCATGGACCCAACTCTTCCAAAACCGGTAGCCTTCCTCACCACCCAAGAGCAATTGGCTTCGCTGACATGTTGCCCTTTAGGTCAACGCTCCGTATTTGGAAGCAATGATTCACTACGCTCGGATTGGTGCAAAAGCATGTGAAACATTGTCTTGTGATGAATCAAACACCCAAGTGATGTCCGGAGACTGCCAAGATGCATATACATACTTTCAGTATCGCCTTAGCGAATGGCGGAAAGCGATCGGAACCCAATTCCAGTTCAAATCCACAAGCAAGAGGGCAGATCAGTGGAACAGCCAACTTGACGCAATCCTTCGATTAAGGGCCAACAACTTGCACTTTGTAGTAACGAGATTTATGTTCTTCGAAAGACAATTTCGCGGCATGGTCCCAGCCAACTTGTGGTCCGTATGCATGGATGTGGCTGCTGACACTACCTGCATTTTGGCCACCATTGACGGCTCCCCAGCGGCTTTCCAGGCTACTAAATCCGAGTCGAACTATTTTCTTGTCTCGTCGATGGGCATCTCGTTCCTTGCCATGTTGCAAGGCTCCTTATTCCCAATTGCTGCACAGAGCCCGTTAGACCCGGAAACGTGCCTGAGGGCCCAGCAAAGCGCGATCCTTTGCCTCAATTTGCTGCGAAATCGAGCAGATATATCACGACAATCAAGACATCTGTGGAGCCGTGTCAGCGATCTTGCCTCGCGCTTGAATCTCCTGGGTTTCTTGGCTCCCGTCGCTCCCGGCAACATTGAGGAGGTCCCAGGTACCGCGGAAACCATGAGCATTACCGATACATGGGAGACACACACGAGTAATTGGGAGCAGGGGCTCGCTGGCTTGTCACCAAGTAGTGTTACGGCACTTGAATTTCCTGTCGGTGAGAATAATGCTGACGGATCCACCTCAGCGAGCAAGATCTATTCGGCATTCGACATAATGTTTGGCCCTGATTCCGTCTTTAATGGGATTGATGAATGAAATGTTTAATTACAAGTATGAGGAATGTTTTAATCTGATATCCTAATGAGAATTATCTTATTCAATTTGTATTTTTATGATTATAAGGTAGCCTTGTAACTATGGGCCATGACTCTACATCTGTCGCTTTCGTACTGTACATAAGAGCGGCCCTTTCTTCTCATCAACACCTAGGCTATTGATCTCTAATTTTTCGTATTTGTTTACTGGAACAATCTCAAAGTTGCGCCAAAGAGCACACAGTACTTTGAGAATATTGATGCTGGCAATGTTTCTTCCAATGCAAGCTCGGTGTCCAATGCCAAAAGGCATTATCTCATTGAACGAAATAGCTTCTTCAAGCCATCTTTCAGGAATATACTGGTCATGATCGCCGCCCCAGAATTGCGGGTCATGATGTAGAGCCTGTGATATCATTGAAACGGTGGTCTGCAGTACGTCAGTATATCTCGTAGAATCTCACTTTCTGATTATGGCCTACCCCCTGTGGAATATGGAAACCGTGTATGTCAACGCCATTGGGGTCTGTAACAAGTCGGGGTAAGGGCATTGTAAAGACCGGCGTGATGCGGAAGCTCTCCTTGATGCATGCCATGGTATACGGTAGTTTGCTCTCGAGTCCCGAATATGAAATTTCTTTACCGCCTTCGTTATATAGGGGCACATTTGCGTTGAGTTCTTCCGTGAGTTTCTCGGCGGCGTATCGGTTATGGAGGAGGTGATAAAATAGAAGGCCGAGTGTGGCAGATGTGGTATGTGCTCCTGCAACCCTGTATTCTTCCATTAGTGGCATTTTCGTTCTTGGTGGTCTCTGAAACGTACAAAAAGGCAAAGGCCTCTGAGCTAACCTCTGCTGGCGTCAATGGTGCTCCTGTTGAGGGATCTTTTGCCTCTAGAAGATTGTCCAGCAGAGTTTCTTTCTCTCCTGCCTTGTGATTCTCAATAGCAGTATTGACGTACTCAGAAGCTTTCTGGCTAAGCAGTTTTCGCGACTGAAGCAGCTTTTGAAGACTCGGAATGGGTAGTTTGTTTCCAATTCGAATGCTATAAGGAAGGAGAGACGATACCATGCCATACATTGTGCCAATGAGGATATGGTCAGGAATTGGCGGCAACTCATTAGCCGCTGGGTTGCTCTGGGTGTTGAGATCCTTTTCGAATGCTAGGTCACTTATAACGTCGTATGCATAGCATGCGACACTCTGTTTCAGATCAAAGACTTGTCCCTCTGGCTGCTGCTCGAGATTAGCGAACAAGCGGTGTAAATGCTTTCCAAATCTACCCTCGAACTTGAGTAGCGTTGCCATAGAGAAACTGTGCGACATCTGACGTCTTCGCATCTTGTGAAACTAGACATTAATTAGTATCCTCTCTGTTGCATCTAAACCAACGAGAGTCCTTACCTCTTCGTCACGAGTACTGAAAAGATTGGGATGTAGTGCTGTAAACGCATCATAGAATTTTGTTTTAGGCATAGCTCGCCCGGCTTTGTAGATGGGGTCGATGGCATCTCGAGTTTGGAAATTGACATGACCGGGCCCAATTCGAATTACAGGGCCATACTTCTCGTGTGCCCTCTGTATACTAAACGCCAAGTCTCGTCTGTAAACATGATACACCTTCCACAAAGAAGTCCTGCGAGCCCAAAAAGGACCGGGGATCTTTCGTAAAGGATGAACAAAGATCCAAAGTAGCAGCCAGACAAGGCTACAAGACAATAATACGAGTGGGAGCAGGGTAGTGCTATAGGAAGCCATTGTGCTCAAGGCATTTAGACTTTGGAAGGAGTTTCGAGTAATGGGTGGGAAAGATTGTATTTCTTCATGCAATTCTACAATAAGTGTTTCTTCTTGCCTATTATATGCCACCAATGAACCCATGCGATTATTTACATTCCGAATCATACCAAAATGATATTCAAAATCTTCAAAAACATACATACTGTTTCCGAGAGACGTTGTTGTGTCTTGGGAACAAGTCTCCACAGGCTGGTATGTCCGCAACGGAAGCCTATGGTATGCCTGCAACACAGTGGTTGATGAGCCCAATCACTGAGGTAGCATCTACAAGGGTGGCCGGTATGATTGCCTCAGCCCAATGAAAAGCTGCGCCGGGGCTGCGGTGAAGTCATTTAATGTGTCATATTTCAGTCACTTTCCCATTAGGGGCACGGAAGCAAGCTTTGGAACCTTCCGATTCCGAAACATGCATGAGAGGAGCAAGGACTATTCGCGAGACGACAAAGCAATATTAATAAGTCTTATGCATAATTGCGCATCCGTTAGGGTAGACGTGTAATACGTTTGTTGCTCGATGAATAAGTCAACCTTGGAAGCCCTTACAGATTCAAGGAGATAATTTCTAGTATAACGTGTGCGGAAGAGTTCCGACAATCACTTGGAATAGGAGTGAATGCTTGTAAGTTCACACAAAGCGCAGGAGCAAATATAAGTGAATCACCAACGCATGCAGTTGAATGATAGTCTCAACACTACCAGAAGTCGCCTAGAATCAATCAAGCCAGCTCAGAATCTTTTGCGTACCCACCTCCAATTTCCAAGCAACCCAACATGGCAAACAAATCTGAGAATGGTGTTCCGTACACGCTTTATTACAATCGTTTCTCGATTTGCTCATTGATGATGCGATGGTTGGTTGAAATTCGCGGTGAGCCCAAGGACGAATCATCGCGCATGGATATCGGCTTGAAGGAGATCGACATCTTTCAAGAAGAACAATTCAGCGAATGGTATCTCTGCGACGTCAACAAAAATGGCCAAGTATATTTCTACTAGGATTCCAGAAAAGGCAAAGCTGACTGGGGATTCAAATAGGTTCCGGTTCTCGGAAGCGATGTTGCTTTCGACTTCCCCATGTCTCAAACGACTGCAATCTCCGAGTACATTGCGGCGAGATATCCGGGGCTTCTACCCCCTAAGCATGCCGCTAAAATCCACGAGATGGTACACAAGATGCATGAGATGAATTTTTTCACCCTCTCTTTCAAGGGCAGTCCGCAGCTTGCTTCCGGGTTTGCCGATGTTGCGTTGAAGCGCCTTGAGGACAAGTCCATAAGTGCTAGGTACAGAGAGGCATTGGAGTATAAGCTTGAAATGTAAGAATCAAGTACTATCCAACACGATTGACATATTATTAACCCGGTGATAATTATAGCCTGCGTCGGGACAAGGTCAGTGCTCTCACACCTGAGAAGACACAAGCGGAGTTGGACAAGGCCCAGGCGTACTTGGAAGAGGCCGCTACGCTGCTAAACCCTGGCGATGGTCCATGGCTCTTTGGTCAGCAGCAACCGACGGAGCTTGACGCCCACTTGGTTGTTATGATACTCCGCCTTCAGGACGTAGGGCGCGATTTTGTTGTTCCTGATTCTTTGAAAGAGTATGGAAAGATGGCGTCCGACGAGCCTTCTTTCATAGCAGTCATGGGAGGGAGAAGCACTATGTATGATGGTTCTGGTAGCAAGAAGTAGTCTGACATCCTGGCCTTGGCAGGAACTCAACTTCTCAGTGGTTTATCAATATGTTCTTAGATTTCGTCACAAAATCTCTCAATCGGTATTCAACGATGACAATAAATAAACACAGATACTCACCTCGACTCCTTGAAAGCTATCGACAGCAACGAAATTAGAAAACATTCAGGGTGGCACAGCCATTACCGTAACGGAGACATAAGTGCATGTGACATTGAGAGATGCTCTTTGCGCCTTGACATTCTTAAGCCGCCCTCCCCACAAGTCGATCAGGCCTCTTGGGTCCATTTCACTTCTATGTCTCTCTTTGATCCCTATACACTCCGCCGCACCCAATCTTATGTGTTAGCTTGGGTGCACGTTCCTCTCCCTCAAGTATCATTGAAATATTGAGGTTGCGGTCACCTAATGAGGCCGTAAAATCGGACAATGGATTCTCAAACGCAATTTCGTTCCGCAATCACTGAATAATGAAAGAATAGGTGTCTTTACTGTTGGTTTACAGTTTTTTTTGTTTAATATTTTTTCCTTAGACTAAAATAACAATGTGTCTCCTCGACTGACTGACTATTCAGTCTTTGACACCTTGATAGGTTTCCGTTACAAGATTTCTATTTCTCTAACAAGACAAACTCATGGTGTAAAACCCAAAGCCCCTTACCCTCCTCATATTTCATTTGTTGGAGAGCTGTCTGCAAGTGTAACTCATTGATAAGTGAAGCTGGGTTGTCACTCCACTCAAAGCTCTTGACGAGGGATTTCTTTACACCAAAAACTGGATCTGAAGCGATGTGTTCGCTGTCGCTAGCATATAACGCTGTCGTAAGATTGAGATACTTGGGATGTTTCAACTGAAAATGCTGCGGAGTGTTAATAATTCGCTAGATCTGCTGGTGGTGGCCGTACATACCACATGTGCGGGACGCGTAATATTCCGCTTCAACTTGTTAAGCAAAACCCCGACAGACCCATCGGTAGGGATGTCGTAGTTGACGCTCTTCACGCCTACTAGATAATACCGACCTTGGCTATCAGTCTGGAATATGCCCCTGCAGTTGGGTCCGTCGCGATTGGGGTCTTGCATATCGTAGAGCCCGTTCCCGTTCGTCTCCCAAACATCCACGGCGACACCCTCAATTGGGGCACCGCTGACGGATCTCACTGTGCCGTGTATAAGCATAAGCTCTCCTATAACACCGGGGGAGCCAATGGATTGCCCATTAACAAGGTTATGTGTGTCTTCAGAATGGAAGGGTCCGAGGACAGATGACTCTGTTGCCGAGCTGGCCTTTGCCTGTGCAGAATTAATGGTGTCAACCAGTGCAGACACTCCAAGAACATCAGACAGCAGAATCATCTCCTGCCTATCAGGCGATGAGTCTTGGCCAACCTGGGTTGAGCCTGTATATCAGTACCATAAACAAAGGCAGTGCCGTATAAGGATCTGCGTACTTGAGTAAGATATTGGACAGCCGCCTCCCATTCCGTTGGCTTCAGCTTAACTTCTTTAACGTAATCATGCAAGTGCTGGATCAAGCCGGTAACCAACTCAATAAGCCTCTCGTCTTTGACATTCTCCGTTGATACCTTGACGACATGGGGGGTCAGGTTTTCGGCGGTCAATTCTTCTAGACTGGACTCCATTTCTCCAGTATTAAAAGGCAATAATACTTAAATTTGATGCAGTACACGATCTGTAGTCAGTGGGCGTCCCATATAACTTTGCCGGATTTCAACTCCGGAACGCTTTCGGAATGCTTCCGATAAAACAAACTCCGCTGTTTCAGCTTCTAATGCTGATCTATCTTTATGTAATCTAAAAAAATACGCCTGCTTGCAAATCGTTTCATAAGGTGGCGAGCGCTGAACTTAATGGACTGTTTGCCAAGCCGGGATTAGATTAGTGAACAGGTTCGGCATTGGAGGTCGGCTGCGAAAACTGAAATAGGTCCAAGGACACAAAACATCCAGCGCATGACAGCATATTCATACTACTTGGTATCAATTCTCATGTGTTGACTGACGCAGTGCCTCACTATCCCCAATAATTCAGCTATCAGTTGCAAAAATGGACGTTGAACCGCGAAACTTCGAATACAATGAAAGTAGCCAGAGAGTCGTGTTTGGCAAAGGCGTTCTCGCTAAGCTACCCACTGAGGTTGCGGCGCTTGGCTGTAAGGCGCCATTGCTGTTGACAACTCCCCAGCAAGCCACGGCCGTTCAAGATCTTACCAAGATACTGAATGGTCATGTTGCGGGTTCTTTCACCCGTGCCACAATGCACACCCCAACCGATGTTACAGAAGAGGCACTGGTATATACGAAGACTACGAATGCGGACTGTCTCTTATCAATTGGTGGTGGAAGCACGGTTGGCCTGGGCAAAGCGTTGTCTCTTCGGACTGGCTTGCCTCACATCTGCGTCGCAACAACATATGCTGGAAGCGAGATGACACCCATCTTGGGTGAAACCAACAATAACCAAAAGGTGACTCGTGTTGACCGGGCAGTGATTCCTAAGGTAGTCATCTACGATGTCAATCTCACTTTAAGTCTGCCCACGGGCATGAGTGCAACAAGTGGCCTTAATGCAATGGCGCATGCTGGTAAGTGGAAGTTAAAAGAAGTCAATTTGCACTTATTGACGCCAAAGTAGTCGAGGCTCTATATGCAAAAGATACGAGCCCAATCGTTCGCCTATTTGCCCTCGAGGGAATTCGATCCTTGGCCTCTTCGCTGCCTGGAGTGGTGGACAACTCTCAATCAATTGCCTTCCGTTCAGACGCTCTACTCGGCGCTTGGTTATGTGGTAAATGTCTAGCAATGACAACCGTCGCCCTCCATCATAAACTTTGTCATGTTCTAGGCGGGACTTTCAATTTACCGCATGCCGAAACCCACGCCATTATCCTGCCTCATGCGCTCGCCTACATAGCGCCTGAGATTCCGCAAGTCATGAAGGACCTTGCAGAAATTATCCCAAATAGTGAAGGGGATGCCATTCAAGGACTGAATAGATTACTGTCCAAGTTGGGAGTTCCACCGAGCCTGAAGGCTCTGGGCATGAAGGAGGAGGGTATTGAGCTGGCTACGGATAACCTGATGAAGGCCTCGTTTTGGAACCCTCGACCGCTCAATAGAGATTCAATGCAGAAGATGATACGGCGGGCATGGCTAGGAGAACAGGCTTGTGTAGACCTTTAGGCTTCTCATTTATCGAAGTTGAAATAGCGGCTAGGATATCACGTAGCCTGTATCGTAGCATCGCTTTTACAATTCAATGAACAACTGTTGAAACATAAAAATGTCCAAATTCTTTTATTTCAGATGCTTCTAGTATTCAATAATATCTATACCGTTCAGCTTCCAGCATGTCGTTCTAAGAGTGAATGACATATCGATCTTCAACGGGCTTCTTCTCCTTCCCAGCAGGTGCGTCTCCGACAGGCTTCCCGATAACCAACTGGGCCAACAACTTCCAGTCTGAGTTAACAGACCAAGTCTTCTTAACCTCGTCATCAATAAGCGGGTTGTAATGTTGCAGGTTGCCTCCTACTCCCTCCAGAGCAAGGGCCGACCAAATAAGGAACTGGTGCATGCCGCTTGCCTGCTCACGCCAGCCTTCAAATTTGTCCGCATACATCTTGAAAGCACCCAGTGGCTCATATGGCGCAGGGTCTTCAAAGAACAGAATTGTCGCGTAGGCTCCCTGAAAACCCTTGATCTTGGCATTGGTACTGGTGGCTTGGTCCCCTGACACGAACGGGGCAACGGCTGCTTTGACAATGTCCCAGAGTTTCCGGTGATGATCGCCAACAAGCACAACAATACGTGTGCTTTGAGTGTTGAAGGCTGATGGTACCGTTAAAAGAGCGTTTCGAACTATCTCTTCCAGTCGGCCAATCGAGAGGTCGGTCTCAGCTGAGAGCTGATACACAGAGCGTCGAGCCCCGAACGAAGAAATAAGCTTGTCCGCCATGATGATTTTCTAGAATTATACAATGGTCGAAAATTGCCTGACAATGGTATTGACTGACTGGAGTGTTAAGCGTAGTTGATCTGGATGATATATGTGTAGCAAGTGAAGATCCCGTCCCACTGTGCCCCCCTGATAGATTGTCAAGCTATTATTAATGACGCCATTACCACTGATTAATTTGAACGTAAGCAAACCTACAGCTATTTAACAACTGTTACTCATGAAAGTTCAATTATGATGTAGCAGGTGATGAATTTCGGAAAGATCGGAATTTTCCGATCCCCGTTAATCCAGGGCTTTATGAAATTTGCCTAAAGTTCTACGAACTTTTGCTCTGTAGCTACCCGATTCCCCCACCTCAGTGACAACGGAATTTTGAATAAGACTTATTTGACTGAATGGTAAAGTCATATGACAGAGGGATGCATTACGTCGGAAGGCTACAATGCCTTCCATCGGAAGGCTGCATATATGTACAAGAACAATCATGCGGTGATCGAGAGAGCAGTTCCATTGTTACTCTCCCTTAACGTCTTGAATCTTCCTCACAGGTGATATCTGGACCTTTGAAAATGGCCCAAAGCAATCTTCCTTTGCGCGATAATACGAGTAGCGATGATTCCCTGGAGTTGACTTTTTTAATCGTTGGAGCAGGCCCGGCTGGGGCGACTTTGGGAAGTTTCCTTGGTAAATATGGTGCGTTCAATCACTATTTACTCACGACTGAAAGCATGTCTAAATGGTATATGCGACATTTCCAGGCTTCAAAGGTTTGATCATCAGCTCTGCTCCATCGTCGGCGAACACCCCGCGCGCGCATATAATCAACCAACCTGGGATGGGTGAGTCTACTTCTGCATGACGAAAAGCGCCGACTCACCGCGATGTAGAGTGTATCCGTGACCTCGACCCCGACATGGAGAAAGAATTCATGAGAAATGGCTACTCGGGCCCAGAGAAGGGCCTCACGCGTTGGTGTGAGACCATGAATGGAAGAGAGTTTGGCCGTATCACGTCCTGGGGATCAGATGTACAACGAGGGGTACGATCTTTTCAACTACAGAAAAGAAAGCATAATTATTAATTGCAGTCTTTAGGGCGAGTTTCAAATGAGTAGCCCATGCTCACACTTGGAGCTGCCTCAAACACTGACAGAGCCTATCCTCCTTCGATATGCTTCACAGCACGGCTTTCCTTGTCGATTTCGAACACAATTCGTTTCATTCGATGACTCGACAGCCGGCGTCATTGTTGTGACCGTCCGAGACATGATTTTCGACAAATTATACACCATCAGAACTAAATACCTGTTTGGAGCCGACGGAGCCAAAAGTGCCATCGTTCGACAGCTTGGTCTTCCCATGGCGGTGCAGCCTAGCCAGGGCATAGCTCTCAACGTCCTTGTTCGAGCTGACCTTTCCCATTTGATGAAGAATCGCGTCGGAAATCTGCACTATGTGATCCGGCCTGACGCAGACTACCCTGATTTTGCTTGGTGGTCGATTGTACGCATGGTAAAGCCTTGGTATGAATGGCTCATCATCATGATGTACAAGCCGACCTGTCCGGCGGAATTTATGCCAACTCTGGAACAAGTCAAATGCCAGGTCTACGAAGTCATTGGGGATCAGTCCGTCCCAGTCGAGATTAATCGAGTTGACAAATGGATCATTAATGACACAGTAGCCGAAGTGTACAGCAAAGGCAATATGTAACTTTCTCCCACTTATCATCACCTCTGTTTGTTGATTCTAATGGGGTATAGATTCTGCCTTGGAGACGCTGTGCATCGCCATCCGCCGATGAATGGTCTCGGGGCAAATACCTGCACCCAGGACGCCGCCAATCTTGCCTGGAAGTTAAACTTGGTGGAGAAAGGTAAAAAGCAACAAATCATTTCTATGGGATATGAAACGAATAGATACTAACATGTGCCTATCCATAACATAGGGCTAGCGAGGCCTGCACTTCTGGACAGCTATACAATTGAGCGTCAACCTGTTGGAGCCGGAGTCGTAGCAAGGTAACACAAGGACGCATAAGATCAAACCGTACGATGGCTAATCAAGTCTGCTCAAGGGCCAATTCATCTTTGCGAGAACATAAGCCGATATTCGACGCTCTTGGCTTCTTAAAACCATCACTCGAGGAGAGGAAGAAGGAGCTCGATGTATTGAAAGAGGATTCGGAGAGCGGTCGTACAAGGCGACGTGAACTCATGAGAGCAATCAACTACACTTCACATGAATTCTTGGCCTTGGGCTCAGATATGAACCAGCGATACCAGTCTGCTGCTGTGTTCCTCGAGGGATCGGGAGATGAACCACCCTTGCCTTCGAATCCCGTTCTGTACTATGAGCCCCATACGTTTCCTGGTATGCGATTGCCTCATGCGTGGCTAAATACGGCTACTCCGCAAGAACAAGTCTCAACACTGGATCTAGCAGGCCACGGACGATTTGCGCTCTTTATTAGCCATGGAGGAGAGGCATGGCGTAATGCTGCGCGGTCTGTGGAGCAAGCGTTGAAAATCACAATCGCCGTGTATTCAGTCGGCTACGGTCTCGAGTATGAAGCCGTATTCAATGACTGGTACAGACTGCGGGAAGTAGAGGAGAGCGGCTGCGTCCTTGTACGCCCAGACAACTTCATTGCGTGGAGAAGCCAGAGCATAGTGAATGACACTGCTTCTGTGCTCGAGCGTGTGTTTAAATCCATTCTAGCTTTGTAGTATATGGAGACAATAGCTTGTTGGTTTATGTATGGAAAAGACATACCGCAAGATTTACATCATGCTTGTGTAAAATATTAGGATAACTTGTAAGGGATGACAAAGACTTCAGTCACCATCTATACGTGCTGTCATCCTCAGGGCAGGGGTCTAGCTGTGTCAACACGTAGAGAAGTGAAAACACTTGGAGGACAGTTCCAGTTCTAATCAAGCACCTCATGCAAGAACTTGTCCTGATTCCAAAAATGGCAGACCTTGCAAAAGATCACAATATCATCCAACACTACGCAAGTCGGGAGTTCACGACCTGGCTCGGACGGCCCTTGAACATCCAATGCCGCGATGCCGTCGTATAAGACACCCACCGGTCGGACGACGGTGGAGATACCTGCAACGGGACATATGTGCTCGCCAACGATGAAGACCCAAGGGAGGAGCCTACACAAGTCGCATGTTCATCCTAGTGCCAGTTGGACACGATAGAAGTTCCGATAAATCCGGAATAATATTAGATCTGTTGCTGGATTTACCTGTACTTACTCAATTGCATCCTGTTGATCATCCATGTATCCCCGAATCCCCGAATCCCCGCAAATACCGAATAACCCCACAACGAAACGCCGATGGAGAGCTCCTTTTCTAGCATCACCCCCAAGGTAATCTTGGATCATATAGCATTTCGGGCTAATAAGCTAACCCTAGAGCTTCATTGCTCTTCCCAGTCCAATACTGATCCTACCTGCAAATGCCCCGCAATCTTATCAAGGCGTGTCTTCCTTGCCATCAAAAGAAACTGAAATGTGATGCGGCTCGAGTTGGATTACCTTGCACGAGGTGTAAGGCCCAGGATCCCTCACAACACCGAAGTTGTATCCGCATTCTCCGACAGCAAAGAAGGTAAATTACCCCCAATCAAGGACAAGCTATTCATCACAAGGCAAGGCAACTAAGTTTCCTCCAATAGAGTAACCGCGGTATCAATTTCCGGGTCAGCCGAGTCCGCCCGAGAGTCATCCCATGTACTACCATCACAAGTGCCGGGCCGCCGAGATACCAGGCGCACATCATCCTCTGTAAGATGAATTAGTCTATCTCAAATGAACTTTTTGCACAATGTGCTAACTTTGGAAAGGCTTCTCCATATTCAGAGGGGACAAATTTGCATTATGCTCCTAAGGTCCTGCCATGTCCTGATGAAGCATCACACCAAGGTGCGCAAGCACTCATTCGTGGATGCAAAGAAATAGCAGAGGGTGCTGGTCTTCCAGCCCCAGAGATGCTGCTAGACCCATCACCTAATGGTCGAGATGTGGTTCAATACCACAGTGAGATGCATTATGCCACTATGATGAGCGAGGTTGTTACTGAGGAAAGAATACGAAGAGTCACTCGTATTATTGTTAGGGAGAAAGGATCGCCTGTAGATAATCGCATAATTATGGATGTGCTTGATCCTACAGACAGAGAGTACCTCACACAAAAATGCGCTTTCAGTCTGCCTCCAAAGCATTATTGGTATGAAGGACAACCGCCCTACCCACCGTCATTTCTAACTAGCTATAGTGAAGCATTCCTCCAGTCATATTTTAGACTTGCTTATCCAACCTGTCCCGTCTTTGATCCGTTTGAGTTCATACAGTCATACGATTCTGGAACCTATTCATTCTTTTTATTACAGGCCGTTTTGGCCAATGCGGCCTTGTACGTATCCCAGAAGGTACTGGAAGCATGTGGCTTCGCAAGCCGATCAGAAGCTTTAGAAACATTTTGCACCAGAGCAGCATTGCTTTACGACTTTAACTGCGAAAAGAGCCAGCTGAGATTATTGCAAGGCTCTGCTGTTTTGGCAATGACGGGATTTGCCGGAACTCGGGATAAAGACTTTGGCTACTGGTACCACAATGCTATCCGTCTGGCGATTAAGATGGGAATACATCACCAAAGGTATTCGCTTATCCTTATAAATCCTTTCCAAGTCACGTACCGGCTTGGCTAATTCGCTTCCTGTTCCAGTTTCAACACCCATGAGATAGACTCGGCAACTTACAGGCTATACCAGAGGATCTGGTGGACATTATATGTAAGGCATTGTATACCTACGAACAACTAATTCTATAATATCTTTGTTTGACTAATTTGGCTAGAGCCGTGATATAATGTTACTTTTCTCTGGCGTGGAGAATAAAAGTCTTCTGGGAAGCAGTGCTGAGAGTCCGACAGTCCTACCGCCTGCAGAAATATGGGTGTCTGAGAGTCTCTCACCATCATCCACATCTGTACTGTCTCCTCTGACGCTACTAGAGAGTCTTTACTTCGTTGAGAATTGCAAGCTAGCTACCATCGGTAAGTGCAGGTACCAAGGATCAGCTCAGTATATACCAACCAGTCTGACGCAAATGTCAGCTTCTCAATGCCTCTCGGTAGCCAAATCCGGATCTCCGAATTCTCTAGCTCATATTCAAGAAGCTTTCAGCGCATGGCATGCATCAGTTCCTGAGCCTTTGCTGCCGAATCCAGGCCAAGATCCCCGCGACAACCCATGGCATATTGTCCTCATAGCTACGAGTTATCGCTTCCAATGTATGCTATTTCGTTGGTTAAGGAAACACTGGGAGGCGAAGAATTCACTGTTGTCAGAAAATGCCAACAGCCGTCTCAAGCTTGCAATGTACGAATTGGATGCGATGATAGGTAGGGCCTTAGCTTATGATATGTTGCGTAATCTTCCTATTGCATTGTATGTGAAAAACCCTCCATCAGCCCTTAATCCGAATATTCGCTGCTTAGATAAAGCTAATTACCCTTCGAAGCTTGATCTGTGCCCCTGCAGTCCTCGCCTTACATCTTGAGATAGTTCTCAAATCTTCTGAGGTTGAGGAGCTTAAATCACGATCTCTTATTTACATCCAACAATCTCTCATCTGCATGAAACAGTGTCGGGATGTGCCGCAAATTCAGGTGGCTCTTGGAGTCGCAGAATGGGGTTTGGCTAAAAAGGGATTACTACCCAATTGGGGCGGCGAAGTATTTCCTAACGGAGAAACTCATCATCGTGCTGTACGGAGATCCTCAAGAGATTGGTTCTACTCTGTGCATAATACCGAGACCCAGATCCAGCCCCCTCAGGATGATCAGGCGGAGACTGGCGTGGGCCTAGATGATTTCTCAGTATTCGGCCTGCCTGAAAACATGATGTTCGAGTATCAGGGGCTCCCGTAATGGCACGAAAGCGACTTTATTTGTCAGCTATTGGTTGACAGTTCCCGTAACTGGTGCATTGACGATGGAATTGCCGGGTTGAAACCCGGATTTTCGGTATTTGGGTAGTATTCTTCCCATCTACCGGGAATGGAGAGCTACCGTAGCCCATGCCATTACTTTGTATTGTATTACAGAAATATTAACAATAACTATTAATTATTGAGAGATTTCAGTTAACAACCTTGAAAAGAGTCTTCGGCTTTTGCTTCAGCATGTTCCGGTGTTAGAAAGCATCGTCTACAAAGGGGATCAGCGCATAATATATATAGGCCACTTCTTCCCAGACTTGGTTAAAACGCTCAAGTTCATCCATAAAGCCTCCAATCATGATCAGCTTCTCATATCTTCTGACAGCCTTGCTCTCGGTAGTAAGCGGCATTTCTGCTAGCTGTCCTCCATCTAATGTACCGACAGTGAAGGTCAAAAACGGCACCTTGGTGGGCAAATACAATGCTCATTACCAGCAAGACCTGTTCCTGGGGATTCCCTACGCCAAACCCCCTATTCAAGACCTTCGATTCACTCGTCCACAGCATCTCACCGAAAAGTGGACTGGCCCCAAGCAGGCAACGAAATATGCGCCATACTGCTATGGGTTTAATGTTGGCTTGGTTGGATTCGATAACAATATCACCAACCCTTCGAGCGAAGACTGCCTTACCATAAACGTGGTGCGACCCCATAACTACCACCATGAATGGGCTCCCAAGGGCCTCCCAATACTTGTCTGGGTATATGGAGGTGGATTTGAAGAAGGCGGCAGTGCGGACCCCCGATATAATATGTCACGCCTTGTTGAGATGTCTACCGAGATGGGCAAACCTGTTATCGGAGTTAGCTTCAACTATCGCATGAACGCCTTTGGATTTATCTCTGGGGAGCCGTTTAATAGCATCGGGGCCGCAAACTTGGGTATCCACGATCAGCGGCTCGCGCTTCGGTGGATTCAGGAAAACATTGCATTTTTTGGAGGTGATCCTGCCAGGGTTACTCTCCAAGGAGAATCTGCCGGAGCCTTGTCAATATCCCTCAACATGTTGGTACACAAAGGTCGCGACGAGGGTCTATTTCAGCGGGCAATTCTTGAAAGCGGCACGCCATTGTTTGCTCACAGCTTCCCAACTTTGGCAGACCAGAAGGTGATCTTGGACATGTTCTTAAACCGAACGGAATGTTCAAGTTCCAAAGATGTCGTCTCGTGTCTGCGAAAAGTTCCCGCTGAGGACTTCATCAAAGCATCAACAGGCTTGTTTTGGCACCCTATCATAGACAACGATCTACTATCACAATTGTCGTCTGAGTCTATAAAGCGTGGCGACTTCCTCAAGATCCCGCTACTTATTGGTACCAACACCAACGAAGGGTCGACTTTCCTGGAAATTTTTAGCCAAGGCTCTCCAGTAAATACTTTCGATGATGTGTCCAGGGTGCTCATGGCGAGTGTATTTCCCCACCAACTTCCGAATGGTACTGTCGCTCGACTCCATGAACTTTACTCCGACGTGATGAAGAATCCATCCGAAGCATTACTGGGCACCGTACTTCCCAATCCTGGTCCAACCTACGGGAAGCTGCATGGAGAGTTGACTGTGCTTGTTGGAGACTCGTTGTTTACTGCTGGCCGGCGTATCAGTTGTCAAGCCTGGGCACAGCGAAACATACCGGCTTACAGCTTTCGATTTGATACAAACCCAGCTGGTCTGTCCCCAGGAGTCTACGGCGCTGCACACTTTCAAGAGGTTCCATTCGTGTTCAACAACATTGATGGCGAGGGATATGGTGTTAATCCACTTGATGTCAATAACCAGTCCTTGAAGCAAAAATACCTCAATCTCGCACAGCTTATGACTAGAATGTGGTTGAGCTTTGTCCAAACCGGGGACCCTAATAACCATGGAGGTTGGTCAGCCCTTTTCCCCACCAAAGTTGACAACATAGCTGACTTGATATAACAGTCCATGGATTTAACTTGCATTGGCCAAAATACGGTGTGAATTCTCCGGTCAACATTGTTTTCAACGCAACGAAGGGCGTAACTCTAGAGAAGGATATCCACCGCCTCAAGGCTATGAACTACATCTGGGAATCAGCTTCTATATTTCACCGATAGTTGTTATTGACGTATGACCAAGTCTTAGGAGGCTTAGGGCTACAGCCCGGCTCTCATCGTTGCAGTGGTGGGTCTACGAAGTAGGCAGCTCAGGATTTACTGGGTATATAAGTTCGACTGACTATATGTACACTTCATCTTGCCACGGAACTTTACTTGCGTCCAAGCTTACGGGAACAGGATTCTTTGTCTCAGACCACGCGTCGTTTCTCAGGTGTCTCTGATTGAAGTCTAACCATATGATTTATCATTTATTAAATTTATTATCAAATAGCTAGTTGACTCGTTTTAAGTGTTCGTATAGTCGAGGCTATTATTCAACAAACTCCATATACTATTATTGCTAAAGTTACCATTGAACTGAGGTAAGTAAGGGTCATTATCGAAGCTGAAAGGAGTTTGCAGATCTGAACTGCCGATCAAGTCGTTGTATACGATATCACTTATCGCATATATGGGTTCGATGGAAGAGAAGTCGTATAGTGCAGCTGGTGGTTCATCGTTCGGGAATCTTAACTTCATTTTCGGCCCGGAAGGCGACAACCCTGTATCTGAGTAGCTTGATACGGCGTCGGAATAAGATGCCAAGTTATCGCGCTTGGCCTGCATGTGCGAGCTTGGAGTATTTATTGAGACAGATAGAGCATCGGCCGAAGGATAGCAGGTCTCCCATTGAATAGTCTGTTTGAGGCGTGCGGAGAAGGTACGTAAGGTGACAGCCGCTGCCCTGGCGAGAGCACTTTGGCCAGACATTGCCTCGAACCGCTCTGTAGACCACTGAAAGTGCTGCATCGCCTGGGCGCCCTTGTCCAAATGATCTTGTGGGAAGAAGATGAATATTGAAGCAATCAGCACAATAGCATCAAAAGTACCGAAAAACAAGAAGAAGCTGTGGGTTTAGGTCAGCAGGCGAGGGTCAAAATTTCCTGGGATACGCTCACGTTTTATACTGGTTTTCTTCGATTGACTCAAAATGCTCTCTTTGTGCTTGTAGCATGTCGAGACAAGCACCTAGGGCGTGTATCCGACTTTCAAGGCGTGTGAAAATGTATGGACGGTGCAAGGCCACCAGGCCAAAGGATAAGAGCTGTGGAAGGGTGGCCCTCGCACCTGATAGCCAGTAGCACTCGGGAATTGAATCAAAACTCTTGTCAGGATTGCGGCGACGGAAATAAGGAGGGATGTTTTGGTCAAGTTGTCGTAGCTCTTGATCAAGGCTGTCAATTCGTGAGAAACTTTCGGGACAGGAGCCTTCCTTTTCTAACTCCTGAATCTGGCGAAGATTCTTCATAATCCGGTACGCCCAGATGGCACGAGTGAGGGGTGTTGGGACATCATCAGCGCCTCTGGGCAAGACCGGAGTCACCGGCCGGTTTGCGGTGATGGGTACATCGACTGGAAGTATCGGCTCCGTATTGTCGTCAATAGCCGCAGGCCGCCCAAGAACCATAGCCGTGTGAATGTCCCAGCCATATAGAAGCATCCAGAGTCTCCGGCGATCCTGAATATTCCACTGGTTCTCGATTACTGTTGCTATATCCTCCGTGAGAGGCTTTGGATCTCGACTGGCTCGATGCAACCCGATCTCCTGTGCATCTTTCACGGCCTCTCCAAGGGCGTGCCACTATAGAAGCGTAAGCTAATATGAAACCTGGCACATCGTTTTCCTGCAAGAAATTACTCACTGATTCTATGACTTGTCCAAAGTACTTCAGAAATGCAACGCGGAGAAAATCCGCAAATACCGTTGTTAAAGAGATCCGAGTTTTCCCAAGAAGGTTCAGAATGGCCATGCCAGTCTCACTATACTTTACGGCCATGGTTTCGAATGACATGCCATCAATACGCTTGAGATACTTCAGCTCCAGCGCCCCATCCGGTGTCATTAATAGCAAAGAAGTGGCAGCGACCTCTAATAACAGAGCTGGAAAAGCCTTCACGTCCGTGGGAAGAAGTTCAAACTTTTTTGCGGCGAATGGCTGCAAGTCAAGCCTGTACCAATCATGAAGCTTCTGCCTGAATGAACTTTCATCCAAGATGTAATATTGCCAATTGATCTTTTGAAAGTAGAAATCAGTTAGTTCCGCGATACATTCACGTGTCGGTAGCTGCTTGGTCAGGGACTTGTAACGCTCCCAGAGATTTCCATAGCCGCTTGCAGTAGGACACGTCTCGAGCTCACCCACGACTTCATCATCACCGACATCGATTCTATCCAGATAATCTGCTGTTGAAGTGCCGGTTCGTGCGTACCCAAGCTTGCTAAGTTGATGCCCCTTGCCGCTGCCCGAGTCCGCAGCTATGGTGCCCGTATTAGCTGACATCGGGCTGTGGATGGACATGGTCGCTGCGCCGCCGTAAGGAGACACAGCTTCTCGGTTCCTCGGCATGGCACCGTCTGCATAGACACAGCCTTGAGGCTTATCGCGAAGCTTGCAGTCGCAGCATGGGAGCTTGCCATCACACTGCAACATTGATTCAAGAGTAAGTTCAAGCGGTGACTGCTTGTGGAGGGCCTCGAGAAGCTCACCTTTCTCTTTCTCCTGCGACATTCGGTGCATGACACGGGCGGGCGCTTTTTTCGTTTCGTCACCCTCGAGGGGCGACCAGAGCGATCGCTGTTACCGGTATCAACTATTCGCTCCATCACTCTTGAGCGCAGAATTTATCAAGACATGAACAACAACCCGCGACCCGCTATATGACGAACTGTCTTTAGTACCCAGAATGCAGATAGAGCTAGACAGACGCTACAAACACTGGGCTGAGTTATTGGATGATTTGATGGCACTGTTCCGAGCCGGCCGCTAGAGCTATTTCTTTAACGTTCTTTTTCCAGGGCAGTTATTTCGCTATCATTGGCAAATCAAGCTGGTACCAATCTAGACATATGACGTATGCATGGTAGACTCGCGGTTTGTCCGAGAAGCATTCTAATCTTGATCTGGTTAACTAGGTACTGCTATCTACTGTGTCTGTCCTTGGGCGAGACTTGGTGCGAATGAGATTTGGTAGGCAAATGAAGCAAGAAACTGATAGGCTTGTTTCCCGTGGTCAAAGGCGCCCAGGAAAACCCGCATAATGATTTGATATAATGCTGAGTGTTGCAGTCATCGTCATTATTGGGATTGCAGAGGCTTCAGCGGTGACACTCGGGCTCCCTTTCTTTAAGCTATCAGTTGTGGTAAATGCATGTGCATGGGAGATCGTTGCTCAAGCTCCAATCAGGGAGAGCTGGCCCGGTGTAACAGGGTTTAGATGAAAGCATCGCTAACGGCATATAACTCCCAAAAATCTGTACATATTTTGAACAAAATGCGTATCATAGTGTTTCGCTAACTGTCCCATATTGCAGGGTTAACGCGACATCTTGCCTACGGGAGCCCCGATGCAGCAATGGGGAAGATACGACATCTCGTCACTTGCTTACCGCAATGGGGGCGTGGTCGGCAAAGTCGGTAAACCTTCTACTGTGCTTTTGAGCCAAATAGATCCTAGATTTGCCCCTTCGTGAAGCATTGTCATATCTCAGCACATTTAATCGTCGCGTGTTCGCATACATGGGTCTCTGGTCATCGCTCATCTAGGCAAATGACAACATCCTTTTTGGGCATGATAAAAATCTTTTTTCTAAAGCGGCAAAACCCACATTCCAGTGTCGAGTTTCTGAGATAGAGCAGCGACATTTACCGGAACATTTAGGATACTTGGTGCAGTGGTGATCATTACAGGGATCTTGTTAGTGTCTTGTGTGCTAAGCGCTTCGTTACCAAGGTGGCAGAGGATGGCCCATAACGATAGTTACGTGTGTCATATTCGCCGTTAGACCAACAGAGCAGAGCCCATGATACCCTCAGGGTGAGTATAGAAGGCTTTATGGGCGGTCTGGACAAGGAATGGACTTTTTGCATCGAAACGTCTCACTGTCGCCATCGCGGTAGGCGGAATGTAGCATTGTAGAACGGCTGCCTTGAGATGGGACTTGGCGAGCAAGCTTGTTTCTCCTATAAATGGGCGGCGTAATATGAGTCATAGGGACAGCGACATGAGGCGTATTGAAATCTATGGATGGACGCGCGGCAAGCTACCTGATTCAATAAGAATATAGCAAGTTTCTTAGCAATGTGCGGCCAGGTCCTGGAATCCTTTCGCATGTTTTCATGAAGGGGGAGTTATTTGTTTGAGTCGTTGGTAGAGATGCATTCCCCTGCCTATGTCTTATCACTGAAAAACGTTGAAGCAGTTATTGAACACAGTTGGAAAGTCCAACATACAAATTTTATGGGACACGAAACTACCTTATACTTGGTCCAGCATTTCGGATGCCATTATCTCATCTCAAGCCTCGCCTTGTTCCCTTGCCGTCCTATTTCCCGCGGATGATGCGGTTCGACGCGATTCTTTGCGAACTTGAAAAACCTGCTGAGAGAGACTTCGGTGATAACTAATACGAAAGAGAAAAATTCCTGCAAGCCACAAAATTTACACTCAAGATTCTCTCCCTGCCTGACTTTGTCCGCGGAATAAAAGTGCCGAATAATCGGATACGCCTAAAAATCATGAGAGAATGTGTCGGCGTTAAATCAATCACGTGATCGGAATTGCCTATTCTGGATGACTGGAGACCAACGACCGACCGCTACTGGATAATTGCTCAAGAGCAAAAGCCTGCTGGGACAATGAAATGACAAAGCGCAACTTGACAAATATAGCACCGTTCCTGCAGAATAAAATCATTATTAAATATATCTAAATATATATATGTGTGTATATAACAACTAAATGTCCAAGACGTCGGTACAGATAGCCAATCAGGATTATCACGACTTACACTCTCTACCTAACTACCGTTACATCTTGAACAAACCATGGCTGCTCCGAATGACTTCAGGAACCAGTTATCTCTACATTCAACGACATCCAACGCCAGTCTAACACTTGAAGTTGGGATACGCCCATCGCAGTCAGCATCGTCTGAAGGCGAACATCTTGAGGAAGGTTTCCTCGATGGCCATCGACCGAGCTTATATGAGATTACGACTTCACGAACAAGATGTCGAAGTAGATGCCAGGACGAGTTGAGTACGACAACAAGTCTTACCCCTGCACCATCACGACTAGAAACAATTGTCTCGCGCATTCGATCACGACCGGCCGTGGAATTTTCCCATCCATTGGCCAACCTGCCTACAGAGGAGAAATACCTTGTTGACTTCGACGGGGATCAGGATCCCTACCGACCGCTAAACTGGCCTACACAAAAAAAAATCCTGACTACCGTCTTGTATGGTTTGGTCACTATGTCAGCAACATGGGCTTCCTCCTCGTACTCAGTGGGTACGGACCAGGTTGCCAAGGAGTTTCACATATCTACACAAGTGGCCACTCTAGGCACAACATTGTATCTCATTGGCTTTGGAATCGGACCTTTACTCTGGGCCCCGTTAAGCGAGGTATACGGCCGGAGGGTGCCGGTTCTTACGCCCATGTTTGTTGCCATTTGCTTTACTTTTGCCACAGCTACGGCAAAGGATGTGCAGACGATTATGATAACTCGGTTTTGGGGAGGTTTTTGTGCTTCGGCTCCCATGACTAACACTGGCGGTGTTCTCGGCGACTTATTCTCGCCAGCTTGGCGAGGTGTTGCACTGGCTGGATATTCGATGGCCATTGTTTGTGGTCCTGCTCTCGGTAAGATGGTCCCCTTTTGTGACATGAACGTCCTGTTGACTTCTCTTAGGACCGGTCGTTTCCACGGTACTTGCTCAACAGTCTTCTCTAGGCTGGCGATGGACAGAGTATTTCACGGGCATCCTTCAATCAGCTATCCTTCTAGTAGCCGCCCTTTTTATCGACGAAAGCTACCCGCCCCTGCTTCTTGTCTATAAAGCTCAGAGATTACGGCACGAGACGGGCAACTGGGCACTCCATGCACAGTTCGAAGAGTGGCAGATTGATCTTCGTCAGCTCGCGCGAAAATTTCTCGTTCGACCCATTCGAATTCTCTCTACACCAATCTGTTTTCTTGTGACGTTGTATGCCAGCTTTGTGTACGGAATTCTATATATGCAACTGGGTGCCATCCCCATCATCTTTGGGGAGGTCCGTGGATGGCATCCAATTCCAGCTGCTCTGCCATTCCTATCAATTGTTTTGGGCGCTGCTATAGGTTGCGGCATAAACATCTACAACCAATTCCTCTATAACAAGGCTTATTATGCGGCAGGAAATAAAGCTGTTCCCGAGATGCGTCTGCCTCCTATGATGCTGGGTTCTTTTATTTTCTGTGCAAGTCAGTTCCTAACAGGTTGGACAGCTAAACCTGGTACGACTTGGGTTGCCCCATGTATTGGCTTAGTGATGCTGGGTACGGGATTTTTCACCATATTCCAAGCGGCACTCAACTATATCGTCGATACATTTCAGGCATATGCAGCTTCAGCAATCGGAGCAAATACATTTCTGCGGTCGTGTGTCGCTGGGGCATTGCCACTCGCCGTAGGGCCCCTCTATCATAACATAGGAGTTGGTCCCGGGTCAAGTATCACGGGAGGGTTTGCCGCAATTTTAATTCCGGTCCCTTTTGTTTTTTATCTATATGGAAAAAAGCTAAGAGCAGCCTCGAAATGGTCTGATGGATCAAGAAGTAATTAGCCTTTATTATTTAAACTAGTTTTGTTCAGTTTAGCTATATAAACGCATTTGCTTTAGCTTGTTCTAAGACTTACTCTATACTATTAGAGCATCAAGTCAAGACGTCACAAGAATTTATTTAAACAGTATAAGTATAGTCCAATTTGTTACTCAATTCTTATTCGCCAAAAAACTACTTATTTCAACATTTGTCGCAGTTTAAGCATCGACCTTCTGAGGAGCAAATGTCTCAGTCTTGTAAATACCAACACGACCATAAACGTCCTTATACTTCTGAACCACGTAGTCCTCAACGCTGACTGGAGCATATTTCTCTTCCTCGGGCTTAACGCGGCACTTCTCGATGCACTTAATAACGAAATCGGGGTTGCCGTTGTAGTTGAACGGGATGCTGTAACGCTCCTCTCCAGAGCGGTTGATGACACGGTGCACATTGGAAATGTACTTGTCGTTTGTCCACTGCTCAAACAGGTTGCCCATGTTGACAACATAGGCTCCCTCAACAGGAGGAACGGGGTACCAGTCCTTGACCTCCTCATCCCAGACCTCGAGGCCAGCAACATCGCCTTGAAGGAGCAAAGTGATGACACCAAAATCGCGGTGAGCACCAATACCTCTTTGAAGAGCATGAGCTGACGAGGGCTGGGGTGGGTAGTGAAGCAACTTGTAGAAGCACATGGGGTCGGTGCAAAACTCTTGGAAGTAGTCTGCATCGTAGCCCAAGCTCATGGCCATAGCGCGCATAACTTCCTCCGTAAGCTTCATAATGCGGTTCAAATAGTCCATGCAAGTCTCTCGGAAAGACTCTCCCAGAGACTCGGGCCACACGTTGGGGCCATGGGCAAACTTCTCTGCCTTGACTTGAGGGTGGTCCATGGGCAAATCACGAGATACATAGTAGCCCTCTTTGAGATCGGGCTTGGTGTTGGCCTCGATCATTTGGCCGTGCATGACTTCGTATCCACGGTTGTATTTGTTCTTTTCCAATCATGTTAATCCCAATGCCTAATTGTTACACAAGCACAATGCTTACCAATGACTTATCAAGCTTCATCTTTTCCTCCAACGGCAGCGCAAAGAAAGTCTTTGATGCTTTGAAGATATCCTTTTGAAGGCTGGCAGGAATGTCATGGCCAACGATCTGGAAAAATCCTTGGGTAAGACAAGCATCTCGAATCTGGTCAGCACAATGCTGCATCCGTGCCTTGTCCCCAGACAAGAAGTCGGAGAAGTCAATGACGGGAGCGCTCTTAGAAGAAGGCATTTTGATGTGGTAAAAGTCAAAAGAAGAATGTGTAGTAGGTATTTAGTGTCAATGGTGCTTATTGGTGAGTCTGTTGAGAAAGAATGGTGGATGGAGAGGTGAAATGCCGAGACTTTATACTTGTAGCAAGACAGCCAATTCCCGCGTCGGCAATTACCTTTGTCAATCGATTTATGTCGCTGCCTAGCGAAACATTTCTGTTGACAATTTGACAAGGTTCTCTTCTCTTGTTGATGTAACGAAATTACGTTTCCCTAGACTCGATATCAGACCATACAGCCCGGAGACACAGGCATATCATGAGGGGAAAGACCAGGACTCCAGGCGCGTAATTGCGAAGTACGCCACTAATGTCAGGATGAGTTTGATATGGAATATTAAAGTGTATTTGGTGTAGGCTAAAAGACAGTTTTAGTTGCAAGTCTTTTTGGGAAATATATTATCCATTCATATTAAGCATGTTCATATGATATGTGTAAATTCACATGTTCAACAGATCCTACGCTAAGTTTTAACAAGTATTTATTTCCTACCGTTTATTACTTTCAACACTCACATTATAACTATAGTAGTATCATAATCAGGCACGTAAGATTCTCACACCGCTAGTCATCGCAATCGCGGGAGACATTGCATTGCAGCAATCACTGCATTGCAGCCGTCAATGCGTTGCAGAAGCTATCTTGCAGGATATGTTATACTTTCATGACGACATGGTTCTCATCACCCATTGGTCTCATATCATGCAGGGTATTGACGAGGGTAAACCCTGGCATAGCGTTATGTTACATAAATGTAACTTCGCGGAGTATTCCCCACTAAGCCAATACGACATTGCTTGTATCGGGGGTCTCAGAATCGACCAAAATCCTGTGTGTGATATGTGGAGCATACACGGGGATCTGGCTGGTTTTGAAGCCCCCTGGGATCGGGAAATGGTCAAAAGGCTTAATTATCCCGGTGTGTACATTTGCCGCAACTGGCGTGTTATTAGTACGCCCACGAGGATGGTAGGTAGCAAAAGGTTAATTTAACAAAGGTTCGTACGGAGTACCTATGCAGAAAGTCCGAAGAACATTGAGCAAGTACTGCTGGAAACAATTATTCAACGTCTACTGTCACTTTGAGTCTCACTGCAGATAACGGTTCAACAAATATTGAGTTCAACTAAACTTGATCATTTTGATAAGGTAGTTACGATGGTGGGATATTACAAGGCAACATATACAAGACAAGGGTTGCCAGATTATGTATAAATCGGATTGGTAAAAGATTGCAATAATTGAATATACTTTGAGTGATTGCCGCCAAAACTTCCATTGGAGGGATTTGACGCGACATCAGCCTAATCAGTAAGCAATGCGAATCAAGGCAGTAGTACTTCAAAGGTCCTTGTCGAATGGCCTGTCAACACCCCTGGATTGTAGCCCGGAGGAGGTGGAAGATGAACATCATGCTAATGGGGCGAAACAAGGATGTGATTTCGCCTTCGTAATCATGTGTCAGGTTCAACCAGCTCTTTCACTTCGTATTTCGACGACGAAAAAGGACATTGAAAAATGAAATCAAATAAAGTAACATAAATACATAAATAAATACATAAATGAATAAATTTTTAAAAATATATAAATACATAAATAAATCAAAACAACGCTGCTATATCTATGAGTATGTAACGGCTACCCTCTTTCTTGAATCATCTTGATATTACACTTGTTGTGTTGAATATCTCTCTTCGTTGCCAAAAACCCGTGGTATACCACATCTCGTCTCCAGAAACTAGCAATCATGCATGTGGGAATAATTGGCGCAGGCATTTCAGGCCTTTATACAGCTCTGTTGTTACGCCGAGAAGGTCACAAAGTGACAATTTTCGAGGCGGCTGATCGAGTTGGCGGTCGCATCTACACCTATCGATTTACGCCGCAGGCCAAATCGGAAGACATTTACTTTGAAGCTGGCGCCATGCGCATCCCCCGCTCCTCTTTACATTCAAAGGTGTTTGATTTTGTTCGTTATCTCAATACGCATGGTTTTGCTGGAGATAAGATTGAACTTATTCCATATGTTCTCGATCATGAGAACAACAGATCTTTTTTCCAGAACCAAAAGGGTGCGTTACAAGATAGTAAATGGGCAGCTGAGGCTGGTCTTCCTGAAGCCTATTGCAACAAGACCCCTCAACAACTTCTTGGAAGCGTTGTTCTCCCCTGGCTATCTATACTTCGCAAAGACTTTGATACTGGGTTTGAAAAATTGCTGAAATACGATGAATACTCCTTCCGGGCATATCTCCGTCTAGTTGTTGGATGGCCCCACGAGGTCATAGAGTTTGTCGAGCTTTTCTGCTCTCAAACTAACCAATATGATCTAAGCTTTACGGAGATCATAATGCAGAACTTGGACTTTGATACCAAAGATGTGAGTCGATTGATTCCTTCAACCTTTATAACTTCAGATTTGTAGACTAACTTTCATTCAGTGGGCAACTGTTCGAGACGGCATGTCACGCATCACTCAATGTGCTGCTTCATTGCTTGGCTCAAAGAACATTCGCCTAAACTCGCGAGTAGATCGCATTACCAATCTAGATAATGGAAAGGTCCAGTTGTCAGCGCAAGGCCTTCATCAGACTTACACTGCTATTTTCGACAAAGTAGTTGTTGCAACACCGCCCTCTGCTCTTCACAGCATTGTAGACCGCCCCAGTTGGTCTTTCATGAAAGAACAGTCCATTCGAGGGGCTCACTACGAACCTCTGTACAAAATTGGCCTGCACTTTCGAACCCGCTTCTGGGAACGCTCCAGTGCCAACCCGTGTTTTGGCGGCCAGAGCACAACTGATTTGCGCTTCCGTTGGATTGTTTATCCATCCAACGACCTTGGCAGCAACGGCTCTGGCGTTTTGTTGCTTTACAGCTGGATGAGCGATGCTGCCAAGTGGACTGGGTTATCACGCCCAGAAAGAATCAAGATATGCTTGCATGATCTTAGTAAATACTTTGCTGATGAGCTTGAAATTGATGTCTATGAGCAATTCATCGAGGCTTTTGACATAACGTGGTCGGCCGAGTCATGCGGTGGAGACGCCATGTTCCTCCCCGGTCAGTTCTCACGCTTCTTTGAAGTAGCGAAAAAGCCAGAGGGTAACATTTTTTTCGCTGGAGAACATCTATCAAAGCACCACACATGGGTAAGTGATGTTCCCATTACTCATTCCGTTTTCTTTTTCTTGACTTTTTGTCTTATGGAGGATTCTGTACTTACATGTTCTGTATAGATTGCAGGAGCTATAGATTCCGCTTTGAACACAACCGCCGAACTTCTAGGCCGTCAGAACAAACCTGAAAGTGTTGGCTCAGACGTTGACTCCGGCGTCCCACTATTGGCTCTTGGTCGTGAATTTTTAACTCTGGACGATCAGCGACGTGCTCAAAAGACTGATATCAGCTCTCGCAGATTCAAGGCCTGCGTAATTCCAAAACACATGAATGTGCAGTATATGGAGGTCTTTTAGGAAACCTGGTTAGCGTAAGAAGAACTTTCAAGTTCGAGAGCAATAGAAATCAAGTTTTGAGCAGGCGGCTTGCATAAAGGAAGACTACCTAAGTATCGTGTGATTGTTCAATATGTATTAAAGATGAATGGGCCTATCATATAAAGCTTCAGCAGCTTCTTGTAGAATAAATCGAAGCGCTATGTTTTTGCTGCTATTTCACTTTGTGACGTGAAAGCAGATTCAGGCCCTCCATAGCTTAGAGGTACTCTGCTTATCACCTTAATGTCTTCTCTATTGCATAGACAGCTAGTCTTTTTCGAGGCCTTTGATAAGTTACTGCATTCGGACAATGGTAAATCTTGCATGCATGTATCTCATACTCATGCATTGTAGCAATACGAAGGGTCGATGGTATGATTTGTGCATTTGCCACCCACCCAGCACGTCGTAACCAGCATTATTCGCGAGTATATGCGGAGCAGAGACGTCGCAAAGGAGAGTCTTTGATACCAAGAGAACACGATTCAAGACGTGTATCGGCACGATGTTACCTTGACCCCTTGACCCCTTGACCCCCGTCTCTCGTGCCGCACCCGTCCGCTTACTGTCAATCCCACGCACGTGTGGATTCATACGATCGCAGGTTTGTTGATCAGCAATCACACACCCTGACTCATGCTCCATATTTGCGGGAGGCAAGCCACCGGGTACCTTTCCTGATTACGCTCCCGCCATTTAATGGGCCAAGCTCTGGATTTGGATGGAACTTTTGAAAGCCCTGGGAGGTATTGACACGCCCTAAGGTTGACCAAAGTCCACCGCTGTCACCCTGGTGAACAACTACCGTTATCAATAATATTGCTTGAAGCGCTCTTCACAAGCTTGAAATTTTGAAGAGATTAAAAATTTCAGAGCTATAGCAAATTCGCCGCCTCTTCTAGCCTTCTTTCGTCTTTCTTCGCTATTGCACGTATTGCGCCACCCGATATCGAAGTTCGAACATCGAGACCGGAGCTCTGACTGCGAGCGTACCTTGGCTACCTCATACTGGGTAGTAGTATGAAAGAGGAGGCCGTCGGGAACGGATCCGCGGCATTGGAAGATGCCGTGGCGGAACTTGAAATCGGCGAAATAGAGGTCATTACAAAATTGGAAGGAAAAGATGACCCTCTGAACTGGTCACCAGTTGCAAGGTGTAAGCGTTTGTTGCTGCGAGAAAGGGGGCATCATTCCACTTGATTTGATATACTAATCTACTTTTATCACCTCTTTAGGGATTTATACCATCACCGTTGTTGGAATGTCCGGCATTGTCGGATTCAGCGCAAGCGTATATACGCCTGCCATCTCATCGATTGCCAACGACCTCCATGTCTCCAATCTCATGTCCACACTGGGGTCAACGACTTACTTGATCGGGTCGGCATTTGGTCCCCTGTTCTTTGCCCCGCTGTCGGAGATTTGGTAGGTGGATTGTCGTAAATCAACCGACGCGATAATGCTGATTTCTTTGCGGCTAATAGGGGCAGAAATCCACTCTATTATGGCACCTTTCTGCTGTTTTGCCTTGCCACGATGGGTTGCGCACTCGCCCAGAACATAAACACCTTGCTAGTTTGCCGGTTCTTTGCGGGCCTCTTTGGCATCCCTGCAGTCGCAAACACGGGTGGTTCCATCACTGACTTGTGGCCTCAATCCCACCGATCTGTTCCACTTGCACTTTATACAGCAGCTAGCTTCTGTGGTCCGGTCTTGGGGACGCTCGTTGGCGGTTTCTTAACACAGTACCTGTCTTGGAGATGGACCTCTTGGGTTGTGTTTATCGTCGCCATGGCAATCTATGTGGTTGTTCTGTTTGCTCTTCCTGAGACATACGCCCCCAGGCTGCTTGAAGTGAAGAACGCCAAAGCTGGCATCAAAACGCGGCGAGATCTCCGAATGGCACAGTTTTCTCAAAGTCTGTTGCGCCCTTGGATCATGCTCTTCACGGAGCCCATTTTGTTCACGCTATCGCTTTACATGGCGTTTGTTTACGGCGTTCTCTATCTAGACTTTACGGCTTATCCTGTCGTCTTTCAGAAAGCGCGCGGGTGGTCCATCGGCATTTCAGGATTGGCGTTCACAGGAATCGGGGTTGGGATGGCCATTGCGACCGCCCTCTCTCCGTGGGTGAACAATATCTACGCTCACTACAAGAAGAAGATTGGTCCGGTACCTGAAGCCCGTTTGCCACATCTGATCCCAATTGTTTGGCTATTGCCAATTGGCATTTTTTGGTTCGGTTGGACCGCGCTACCACCGATCCATTGGGTTGTGTCTATTATTGCCGGCATACCTTTTGGTTTCGCTCTAGTGATGCTTTTCCTCGGCATCAATGCGTATCTTACTGATTGTTATGAACGTTACAGTGCCAGTGCTTTGGCAGCTAATACGATGCTTCGCTGTCTTTTTGGCGCTGGCTTTGCAGTATTTGCTACAACAATGTATGAGAAACTCGGTGCGCCATGGGCTACTAGCACATTGGGATTTGTTGCTCTAGCTCTGGGAATACTGCCGTTGGTATTTTACAAATTTGGAGCCAGATTACGAGCTGCAAGTAAGTTTCACCTAAATGTTACTGGCAGCAATTAAAAACTCAGATTACAAATTTGAACGGTCCGGTTGAAATAGAAAAGGATGATGATCCAAATAGACTATATAGTTGATTAAAACAAATATCATACATGTCACGAAAGCTTTAAGAATACATTGAAGAAATAAAGCGCTTGCTCAAACATACATGTAGCCTACATGGCGATTATAAAACAAGCTGTCACATAGTGATTAATACATCTTGTGTAGCAGAAAAGATTGTGATTTTGGAGTATATCTGCATGTAGGTTAGGTCCAATAAATTAACAATTGTAGCACGTAGTGTTCAGAGTGATTGAAGTAGCTCCCTCCCTGTTTCCCTCTTTATTACCTTTCTAACCGTTTAGATCAGTGTTACAATGTGTTTCATTTATTCGGTTGCCATTACCGAAGCAGTTACGAGCCACTGTTGCTGTTTTCCCCTCTGATACAATAATAATTCTCTTCTTTTGTGGTGGTTGATGGGCTACCGGTCTGTTCCTTGGTATATACCAGCTACGCTTAACGCAATATGTCGGACTGTAGCATCTCTTTTTATTTCAATTAACGAATTCCCCTACCACTGGCAAACGAAAGTATTGTCCTAAACCCAACGCAGTATGAATGAAGATTGTGCCATCAGTATAAGGCAACTGATTACACCGAGATTTTCTTCCCTTCCTTCTCCTGTTGTTGCATCACTTGATTTGCAATCCTCTCTCGCCACACCCTCTCAACTTCGTTGCGAATACCCCGCGAGTAGTCCGCCTCATCTTGGTGCAATTTTTTGCACGAGTTGTCAAACTCGGCCAGAGCACCCTCGAGGCAATTTTCCTCGGCAACACCTCCATTTTCGCAAGAAGCATTGTGCAATTTCCGAATCACCTGTTCTAAAGCCAAAAACGGTTCTCGATTTGGAAGCAGTCCCAGTGCAGTCCATGGTACGCTGCCGAGACGATGAATGTCGTCCACACCGAGACAAGCCTGTATGATACTCTTGTATTTCTTGTCGTTGGCCGCCACCGTGCGTGTGCTATATGGGCCAAGAAAGCTCATTGATTCGGGTTGAAACATTTGATCCACGACCGTCAGCCAAAGCTCAGCCAGGGAACCGTACACCAGAATTCCGAGGAAGCCTAGTTGCATGTAGCCCGTCATATTGACCATGTTGGCAAGCGAAGCGAGAGCTGCCATGAGGCCGGTGATCATCCATGACCAGTGGACTAGTTTATTATGCAGCTTCTCGCCCGCAAACCACCATGATGTGCGGGCCCATCTCTCCATAGTCTCTTGTGTGCCTTTGAAGATTACCCAGCCGCCCGCTGGCCGCTCATAAATGGCAACAACAATATCATCGTCTTGTCTGATGTTCAACTCTGCCTTCCACGTATCCGATTCAACTAACTGGCAGAACGAGACTGCAGTAGACGCCAGCCAATGTAATAGATAGCACCCAAAAAGCACTACACCCCAAATATCGTTCAGCAAGACACTGAAAATCAGTCCGCCTGCCAATATTAGCCCCATAACGAGCTCAGTCAGTCCAAAGATGGTTTTGCCAAGAAGCCATTTCATTCTGTATCTCGTATTGCTGTGTTGTGACTCCGAGACGACGTATTTTTCAGCCAATGCCCTTCTTCCGGGCCGCAAAAGTGAAACAATAATAATGTCATTTCTTGGGTGCACTGACGGGCGAAATGCTAGCGAGTCGACGAAGCTCGATTCACTGCCGCTCAGGGGTAGTGTGGGAAACAAGTTGATTACTTTGCCGATTGTCGACTTGACATTGAGATTGTCCACATTGCCCATGAACATTTCCAACCCGGGATGAATAGAGCGGTAATTGCGTATAAAATGGCCTACGAGTACAGATACAGGCACAGTGACTGCGCCAATCTGCATGAGATGCGGCCATCGCAGGCGCTTGGTCTCGGAGCGATGAGGCTGAGCATAGAGCCTCGATGCGCTCACTGAAGCACGTGGGTTCCAGAGAACCGCCAGGACGGCAAGCGGGTCGAAGGACACGGTTGAGGATGTTTGGAGACCTGGTGTCACATCACCTTGACTCCAGGGCAGAGCGGCCGACGAGAGGGACGCTATGGAGAGCCATAGCAGGACTCTTGAAAACATTTTGGCATATTAGCATTCACCGGGAATGACTGATGAAGCAAGATCTTTCGATTTGGCCGGTAAGACAAGTGTCTTGTGCTTTTCCATCTTTGTGCTGAAGGATTCAACCACGCGTTTTACAGGGGTGTCAGCTGAATACAGGCATCCATCCAATAGAGACGATCAATAAACACAGCATGACATTAGCTGAATATGCAGCAAGACAAACCCCGCGCCACGACTGAATGCAAATGGCAATGATTTCCTGGCTTCTGCTTTTGCCACGGATTAAACACATACTGTGCTCATCCAGTAATGTCGTGTGCAACATTCGACCATGTCGCGTCGTTTTCCCGTCTTAGTGCTAGCCATCAGAAGAAGGATCCATCAGAGATGTGCTTCACAACTCGCATCACATGGCGGGCATATCATGAAGAACTTGGAAATATTCGGCTATTATTTGTAAAAGTCTCTTAATAGTTGCCGTTCATTACAAGATGAAACTGGCCTCCCTCTAGCACCCGCAACCTCAACTGTGCACATGTAGTGACAGCCTCGTCAAGAGCGCCACACTTCTCCCGCCACATATGGTGGGGTATCCGTGGCTCAGCCTTCAGCCTTGCTCAGATCAGCAATTGCTCTCCAAATTGACCCCTCCAAACCATTCAACGATTCTCACGGCCATTTGGCGCCTCGACATCTGGAAGCCATTGAGAGCGTGCAGCCAAATCCTCCCCGAAACGCGCTCCTCATGAATCGCCAAAGGCCTCACCTTAAGAATGGGGTCGATCTCCAGCTGCAGTCGGCCTTTCAAGACGGCAACTGGCCCGTTGTGATTCGCCTGGCCGAGAAGCGAGCCAAGACGCTCAACGATCAGTACTATGAGGTGAGCTTGGCGATTCCGAACCGCCGGTGTTGAGGCTCTCGGTCAAAGGTTGGATCAAAACGTACTGGGCTGACCAGCTATTTACACGATGCAGGCCGTCAAAATCTGCGCCGAGAGCCAGGTGGACGATCCAGCCGCCAAGTTCGCTGCAGTTGCGGCTGTCTGGAAGTTTGTCAAGGAGGGAAGCACTGTCAAGGATGTAGATGCTCTTGACTTGTTGGAATGGGCCACGACGAATCTGCTGGACCAGGACGACTTTGCCGAGACGCTGGGTCCGTTGAGAGTGCGCGCTGTCAAGGCCGCCCCGAAGGACAAGTTTGCCGCAACTCGATGTCTCGAATCATGCTTGCTTCACTGGGATCTGGCCAGCGCTCAACAGGTAAGGCTCTAGTATCTCACATTCTTGCTGGCCGATATATGTTCGAGGAAACTGACAAGGTGCAGATTGCGGCCATCATCGACCGCTCTTTTCCACAGGACAGGGACATGCTGTTCTGGAACATTGTAGTCACGCATCTTCTTTCTGTAAGTCATCATTTTGAACGACTTCATGCTGCCACCAGGAATCTTCGTGAACTACATGCTAACGTGGGCATAGATGAGTCCTCAGGCCTCACCCGATAAGAGGAAATTGTACGGTACATTGGCCCAGAAACAGATTGAGCGAGCTGCCCAAGTCACAGAACAGGTATTGGCTTTACCCTCTCAAAACACTGTCATACCAATTCCAGTTCTAATTGTCTCTTTGGCGCTAGGCTGAAGCAAACTCAAACGAGACAGCAGCCAAGCCTCCACCGAGACGTGTCAAGACTGAGGAAGAGACTCTCCTGCTCTACGACATTGTCGAGACACATGGAACCCCCCAAGACTTCCTCAAACTCATCTCCAGTCCCGTATTCTCTCCAGCCGCGCAATTTCGCCAAGGCCGAAAAGAGGTGGCCCTGCGCGCAATTGTCAAGTTCAGAAGAGACGGCGACTGGCTTGCCGTGTTCAACCTCTGCAAGGATTGTCTCAGCGATTGCGACGCTGATGGACAATTGACTTTGCTCGCATCTGACATTACTGTGTGGCGGCATATAATTGATGCTGCAGGACATATCAAGGATGCCGAGCCAGAGTGAGTGTCCCCTCAAACCCAACTATCCACAGCTTTGAATGTGTGCTGACTTCATCACCTTGAGATCTACGAGCGTTGTTCAGAAATTGCTTGCAAAACTATTATCTTCAGAGCACATGCGACCTATGTACAGACGCAACATCCTACTGGCAAGAGTTTTGGCAGTATTCAACCTTGGTCCTAGTGATGAAAGTGACTTGCTGGACGGTCGTCCCTCGTCGCTACGACTTCAAGAGCTGATTCACTACCTTGATGATCAGTATACTAGCCCTGCTTGTTTCAGTGATGTCAAAACGTTGATGGAAAGCCTAGATGCGAACGGCTTGAAGTATCTCGCGTTTGTTCACTTGCCCCAGCTGGTAGATGGCGATGAGAAAAGCTCCAAGGCAGCCATCACAAGACTATTGGTTTCAAAAACACAGTATCTACTCTTGACACACCGGAAAACGAAATCCGGGGGCCAAGATCAGCAGCTTCAATGTACTGTTTGTGAAGCCACGGTGAAAACAGCGTTGTGCAACACTTGCCTCTCGCGGCTTTCCGAGGCAAGTGTGGCGTTTTACGACTCAATTACGAAATCCGACGGCGAAAACACGAAAATCAAGACCGAGGTGCTCCCAGAACTTGCAATACTAATTGCTTTTTGCAGCCTCAACTTGGCTTTTGATGGTCCTGCAAAGACTGGTCAGCCGCTGAAATCAACGGCAGCACGTCATCTCATTCGAGCTACTCTCCTGCTGGATGACCAGCTCGCACAGAATCCGGCCCACAGTCAGCTATCTCTCGTTTTGACACAACTACACATGCGTCTTGGCTCAGCCTACAGGGCCGCCGATGTTTGGGATGTTATTGGCGTCAAGCGCACCACTATCGATTCTCTCGGGCCCATTTTCTACGATCGCCTATCAACAATTGCCCCTGCGCTCCTATCGTCTCATGATAGTTGGGGAAGCCATCTCATGGACCTTTTGCAATCTCACTATCAGATATCGTTGAAGCTCAGGATGCCTCGACGCTTGGTCGATGCATTTGAGTCAGGAAGCTACAGCAGCGTGATGGGAATACCAAAGTATATTGATCGCCTTCGGATGAGTTGTACCCGCGCAATGAGTCTAGCAGAAGCGAGAAGGATCGAAAGACTCTTGGGACAAACATCACATGAGCTAGAGTCAGATCCGCGATTCAGTATGTTTTTATGCTTTTGGCACCCGTTCAAACATTGCGTAAACTAACAATATATGCAGACGAGGTGGATGATGAATCACATCTCATCCAGACAATCGACTATGGGTCGTTTCCATCCTGGAACAGCGGCACAACCCAGCCGATGCATCTTAATCTCAGGCTTGGGCCAGCCCCATCAGTAAGTGAAGCATTGTCTGCCCAACCCCCGCCTGACATTCAAGCTGACATCAACGACCCTAAGAATCGCCGGTGCCACTTGTCCCTGTTATCTGAAGCATTCCATGCACTGCTGGCCTATAAACCCCCCGCTAGCTATAAAACATCGGCCGGGAGCTTGGAATATGACCACATCTATGTTATCGAGACATTGGCACGCCTCAGCAACTCGTTCCCGAAGTTCTTGGCCGGTCCGGATGACGAAATGACTCGATCAGAATTCTTGTACTTTGAGGCCGTCAGCCTCATCTGTACTTTAATGTCCCTGTGTGTCGAATTTGACAGATCTTCCGACAGCTCTGATGCTCTGACTCAAATCATCGATGCACTGAAGTTGGTCTTAGCAAACCAGCGAGACCAAATATTGCACGAGAAAGCGTCTTCAATAGATCGAACGATTACAATGCTTAGCTCGATGCACAACATCACGATGCTTCGGGACACGACGGCAGCGATTAAGCTAGGTTCTCAGTGGATCTTGAACCACAACGAGAGGGAAAAGGCGCGAGATAGGTCAGGGAAGAGCGGCCTTCCCAAGGACTTGGCTTCTCAATTCAAAGACTTGCAAACAGCTGCCGAAGCGACCATCAAGGAAAGCCAGGGTTGGATCTCAGAGCTCAAGACGGAAATCGTGTCGAGGGATTTCGAGCCTAAGCTGAAGAGATGGCTTTTGGATGGTGAGCACGAGATCAAGAGCATTCTCAGCATGGACTCGCTGCCCGCGCTGATTGATAGCTGGCAATCAAACGTCAAGGGATGGCAGCAGGTGAAATGGGCATAGTTGTACATTCGGCAGCGTGGCTTGGATGAGCAATGTATTGTATGGGCGTGTACAGCGTAGACCGAAGCAAATGTCGGCTTAGTAGATAGAGAATCAGTAGCTATGGCTAACGTGTATAGACTGTACACATGACGCCACAGAACCGTCATCAGTTCTTTTGATAGCTCAGAACGGGTAGCGAACCTTATACATAGATTCTACCTTTTTTGAACCTCGCCGTCTTTTGCAGATGTCTTTTACTGACAAACAAGTTCTTTTGCTCAAGAGGAATATGGCTTCATCTATTTCCTCTTCAAATTCGAGTGCTTTCCTAGCCATACCGCTGGAGATTCGTCGACAGATCTACCGATACTGTATCCCACAAAAGCCTCTCATTGATGTTTCCAGTGGCGTGTGCCGCAAAACCCGCTTTGACTGGTCCGAAGAACTAAATGAGCACCATAATCATGACCTGGAGGAGATTGGCGACACCCCTTTCATCGAGATTGAAGAGGGCGAAGAGAGCGAGTCTGAAACTTCTGTAGTTTGTGGCACCAATAGGATCATGTACGAGCTCTATCCGAGTAGCCGGAGTGCATTCCCTGGCCTCCTTCTCTGCTGTCAACAAATCACTGAGGAGGTGACGGATATATTATATGACGATGCTACCATGTTAGTCGGGCTTCACAACATTGGCCAGACTAAACTCGCTCAGTTACCCAAGGCGCGAGAGAAAATCCGCAAAATGATTCTTATATTAAGGCCGACTCGAGCTTTCTGCAACCCCGATTTCCGAATGGACCCGAATATCTGGAATCGTATTCTCGGTAACCTTTCGATGCTCGGGATTATTGCGGAGCAGCCCTCTAAAAGCGAATCGCTTGAAGAAGAGCTGGAGAATACCCCCGCGAAAATGATCACGCGGATAGCACCAATCTGTGACTACATAGGACGGTCTCTCAGTAGAGAAGCCGAGGTCGTGGTGGATGCAAATGATGAAGAAAAGACGATAAAGGTATTGGAACAGGCAATGCCGGGGCGCTGTCGCTTTCAGAACTTTTCAATGGCCGATGTTATATTTAGAAGAGGGAGGTTCTCTCTGGAGTCTGTATACTCGGGCACAGACTGGGATGGTGTGGATGATGGTCCAACCAGCTGTCGAGATGTCATTGATGGCTGTGACTTTGAGCTCTACTACTCTGATTAAGCCTTGTCGGGTGATTTTTCTAGTATATAAGATACTCTGTTGCTTGTTTTCCATGGATATTTTTCTCCTGCCGGTCAGGTTCTCATGTAAGTGCTGGCATTGATCTTCCCATTGAACCTTCAACAGTCTTCCTGGTCACTAGTGCTTAAAATTATCAATCTCAAAAGACTCAACACAGCCGCAAAGCTCAATTTACTCCAACAAAAGGAGAAAAAAGCAGCTGCCAAGCGCCTGAAACGGGCCTCGTCATTTTGCATGTGGAGTTGAACATCACAATCGAGGCGGGCCCCTTTTTTTCCCCTTGGCGCATGGATTGCGTGTACATGCACGTCACCACCGGCATTTTTTCGTCTTGTTCAACCGGCGATGGCTGCAGCTAATAATGCCATTCGAGTCCCTGCTTGTACTTGTGCGAATAGGATTTTATTCAAGGGCGAACAGCGGCCCATGGCCTTCGGAATGTGGGATGCAAGAGGCGGTGCAAGATTCCTCTCACAGCATCAAATAGAGGCCTCACAAAGTCCAGTCTGTATGGAGCATCCAAGATCCATCCCGGACAGGGTTCCGTCGTTTCTTCCCCAGTTTCTCTTCATCCCTGGCATTCATCAACGGCTGTCAATTATACTACTCGTCCCGGTCTTGAGGGGGTTCAGCGACTATAGCGTCTTTTTTTTTTTTTTTTTTTTTTCGTCACCAGTGCCAACCCCGGCTATCACGGCCTTGAAACTGCCGGCACGCGCGTCCTCGTCTGGTTATCGCATCTGTGGAGCAACAGACATTGCAGGCTATCAACGCAGAATCGGAGCATTTTTACGTGCTAATTAGTTGTCAAAGAATCAAGATGCAATCTGCTAGGGGCAAATATTGAAACAAGATGATGGTGCATGTATTGGCACTGCTAGTATGGGTATCCCTGGAGGATTCCCCTAACATTGACTCTAGACCAGCAAGGAGGTGATGGAGGGTATTATATCTACAGTCTGCTATATTTCATATTCAGATGTAGCGGAACAAGTCTCAGCTATACATATACACTAATACTCTCGGTCTACCTCTACAATACGCAAAAAATAGACCGACACGTTTCCAGATACGGATCATGATCGTTGCATGATCCCAGGATGCTCATCACGCGCTGCCACTCGCCGATTTCACACAGAGGTATAACACTCATTGTTCTTGTGTCTACTGTGCTTCTCCTTGCTCTACTTGCCAAAAGAGAGCACAGCAAAGGCACAAGACAATATGAGCTTCCCTTTGACCTAGGCATTGCGATTTCAGCACAGGATGGCTTCCATTCGGTGAAGCCTTGTTCTTCAGAGCTAGACTATCTGAGGCGACAAGAATATGGGTTGACTCGAAATGTCATATACCGCAAGCGTTGCTTTCGCGGTGTTTATAGCTCCGATGCCAATGCACGGGACTCAGTCTCCGAAGTTGACAGCCCATTATTAGGATCAAGGGCAGACATCTTGGACCTCGACGATCAATGCAGAAGAATCTCTTCATCAGATACGCCTGACCAAGTTGCATCCTGTGAACCAATTACGCTTCAGGTAGCAGAGCCATTTCCTGTGGCGGATCTTTCCAAGGTCATAATTGGCGTGGCGACGACGCTCTCTCGCTTGCAGGACTCGGTTTCTCAGTTTTCTCATTGGATGTCCGGAACCGGTGCGATTTTCCTCGCGATTGTTGTTGATGAGTCCGTTGCGGATGACGAGCTGGACTCTCTAGAGTCGATGTACGACAGTCACGATATGAGCCTCACAGCCATCCGACCATGGAACTGCTCCTTCGACGTCAATGAGCAGCATTTTGCCATCATCCGCGATCTAGTCGACTACTCTACTCGCGACACCCAGTGGGCTGTCATCATCGACGACGATACCTTCTTCCCGTCCCCATATTCGATTACACAACTCTTGGCAAGCTACGATCCAACCGTGCCGACATACATCGGGGGCCTCACCGAAAGCCCGGGGGCAGTGGAATACTTTGGCGTCATGGCCTACGGGGGGGCTGGCGTCTTCATGAGCATGCCCCTGATGCAGCAGCTCGATTCTCGCGTGGAAGACTGTCTTGCCGAGAGCCTCACGCGAGAAGGTGACGGACTATTGAGCAACTGTATACGCAATCATACGCAGACGGATCTGACGGCCATCCCCGGGCTGTATCAGCTCGATATGAGGGGGGATTTGAGCGGGTTTTACGAATCAGGCGTATTCCCACTGAGTCTGCATCACTGGAAGTCATGGCACCAGGCCCCGGTGGACAAGATGGCCAAGATTGCCGATTTCTGCGGAGATTGCTTCCTGCAACGATGGAAGTTCGACGGGGACACGGTTCTCGCCAACGGATACAGCATCAGCGTGTACCAAGACGGCATAAGCCAAGAGGATCTGGATGCCATCGAGGGAACATGGGAAGCGGCCATGGGCTACGAGGCCACCATGGGCAAGATGAGAGGAAAGACGGAGGAGGGCAAGAAGAAGAGCTACCGCCTCATTGACGCCGAAGAGGTGGACGGCAACTTGCGGCAGGTGTTTCTACACCACGGAGTTTCGGACTTGGATTACGACGGCGAGGAGGAGGCAATGGATGAGATTGTGGAGATTTGGTGGGAGTGGACGCGAGACTGATTACAATTACACAGGCATGGAGTGAGCGGGCATTTGGTGCGAATTGGATTTTAAGTTACTATTGGTACATGTACGCTTGATTGATGAACCGATTGGCAAGGATAGATGAGGGTATAGGTTCCTGGTGATGGGAGTTTGACGGCGTTTCGGGATCATGGATATTGTAACATACGTACCTTCTAACATGGGGTATTACACAGCTACCTTATGCCCATCTACACATCATGTTGCACCATGTAACGCAGCTGGGCATCTCACCTCGGCGTCATACTGTGAGCAGCAGGCCAGACAAGACTAGGCAGTAGACGTGAAACCTCTCCGAACAGCATCCCATTTGATGCTACCGAGACATTGCCGTTTGCACGTCTATATCCGATTTGCGGAGGGGTGGACGAGGCCGAGATAACCAGGTTCTTTAACAGTCGACGCTATTTGCGAGAGTGAATGAAGATGGCCGGATCGGATTGGCGGGGTTGAGAGAGATCTGTGGAGATGGTGGCCTTTTTTTTGTGTAGTGGTATTGCCTATATCGGGCAGGACGAGTGAGAGAAGGGCTTTTTTGCCCCTGTAGATTCATACTAGCATTGCATGGTACATGTAGTCTGGCGTTGTCAACACCATACCTGGACAGCGGTGGTTGTCATGAATACTCGCAGGTATGTGTGATGTTGGAGATAGGTATAAATACCGGCAGATCAGCTACTGATGACTACAGGCACTTAAAGGGCGCTCTCTAGACGGGTTTACTTTCTTGTTTCTTCTTGTTTCCTTTTCAAGAAGCAGAGCGCAATTATTGAAGCCATGGGCTCACTCCTGGAGTTCCTTCCCGGGGATCTCACCAGGATGATTACAATGTCTCCTGTAGTGACGGCGCTCGGAGTTGTCTTGGCCATCATGAGCGCCGTATATACACTTGTAAGGCACATCCCAGCTGATGTATACGGCTTGCACATCATGCAGTCTCTTTTCTGATGAGACGACACCAGCTAACGCCACCTTGCTGGACATGTAGACATCATCAGGACGCCGTAACGGCTCGACACCTAGTCCTCAGCGGTCTGCAAGGTCATCATCCAAGGATTCCACGGAGATCAAGCCGTTGAATGGCCTCGACTATAGGGCAGTTGAGCCCACCCAATACCGACCATTCAAGCCCATATTTCACATCACCATGGGTAAGTCCAGTCTCTGCACACCCAATGCTGAATTCATGTACGTCAGTACACGTACAATCAAGTATACGAAACTCACGCAAACAACAGCCCTGCAAGCAGATTCACCCTCGGAGCTCATCACCATCGACTCGGAATACCTCGACAGAGTCTCCCTCCGCCGCCAAATCATCGCCCAGCACGGCGCCATGGTTCACGCCTGTCTTCCCGCCGGCGTCGAGGCCGTCCGCGAGCTCCACCACCTTCTCCTCCGGGATTACCTTCCGACCCGCTTCCCAACCGTGTTCCGGCTCCGCGACGAAGGCCGGCATCTCGACAACCTCGTCACGGGCCGGTCGTTCCCCACGGCGACGCCCGAGGCGGAGGACGCGGCAGCGGCAGCGGCAGCGGCAGCGCTGCGAGTGCTGGGCGAGACGGTGGAGGAGGACATGTTTCTGCTGATGGGCGAGCCGGAGGGACACCGGGCGGTGGCTTTTGTGTGCTGTTTCCCGTCGGGCTTTGATCCGTCGACAAAGGTCGGGAAGCTGCTGAGGGAGATTCACGCGCCGGTGCCGTCGTACGACAAGATTGGGCCGAGCATGGAGCGGTTTTTCAGCAAGATTGAGGTGGGCAAGAATGTGAAGCGGACGAATGTGAGTTGTACCTCTTTTGTTGCATCATAGGTATAGGTAGTGAAGCTCGGGGTTGGAGACATGCATGCATGTGGTTAACAGGTAACGGAGATAGTGGTCTATGCAAACGCACAGTGATCTGTTCCATTACGACAGACACGATCAGCACAAGAGCGACGAGCCCGTGGCAAGCGAAGAAATCGACACGAGCAAGGTATGCCAATGTCTCGCATATATACGTGTATTCGCTGACCTGAAATCTCCATTCTTCCCTGCCCCCAGACATACGCCCGCATCGAGCTCCAGACGCTCAGCCGGCTGCCCAAGACACGGGCCATCCTCTTTTCCTTCAAGACATATCTGTACCCGGTTGAGGGCCTCAAGAAGGAAGGGCTGGGGCCGCAGGTGGCGGATGCAATCGAGGGCCTCAAGACGGGCAATGCGCCGGGCATGTGGAGGTACAAGGGCGCGCCGCAGTGGGGAGAGCCGATTTGCAAGTACCTGCGGTCTTGATGGGTTGAAACAGCGTATAGTAGATGCTGTACAGTAACAGCAACCGCATATATGCATGTACGTATGTATGCATGCACCTTTTCCTGTATTCATCTATATATTTATATATGCAGTGTCTGTAATTTTGAAAAATGTTCACTGGATCAATCAATGCTGTTGTTACTGTAGATGCCCAATATCCGCGAGATTACATGCTAATGCACGCATCAGCTAGCCACATGTACAATCACGCGCCTTGCAGCTCACCGACCAGCAACAGCAACAGCAACAGCAACAGCAACAGCAACAGCAACAGCAACAGCAACAGCAACAGCAACAGCAACAGCAACAGCAACAGCAACAGCCACGCGGAACACAACCAGACTCAACCAGACTCAAGCAGAGATGAGTGAGTGCAGTGCGCTTGTAATTGAAGCCTGTACAACGCATTGGGCGCTTAACTTCCACGTGATTCCAACGCAAATGCAGGAGTACCTGCAGCCTATGAGACTGAGAAACTTCAACTGCATCCAGCAAATGCCCTCTGCTGATACCGTTGACCAATTGTTTAGCGCCCAACACCGTCAAGGCACATAAACTGCCGGTCAACCACAGCTGATCTGACACTGCAGTACATTATCCATTGCTCGGCTGACATTGAATGCACCTGCACTGATCTGATCCAAGCTGCTGTCTCGTGCAGTGCCGCTTATCTGGAATAATATTCACGCGTGTCTGCTTACCTGCTTCACATTGATGAAGAATTCCGCATCGCACCATCGTCATTATCCCCCAATCCATCCATCCCCACGCCCGGCAGTTCAACTCCCATCGATCACAGAAAATCGGAGGTGCAGCGTCTGCCCTAGCATTCTATCTAATCCATCCCCCCCAAACCGCCCTGTTCGCCCCCTGTAAAACCGCCTGCCGAGCCCAATCAAGCGCCCTGTCGCTCAGAGGGCTGACGCTAAGCCGCAGCGCCTTTGGAGCCTCGTGATCCACCTTTATCCGTCGCACGGGGAACGTCACCGCACCCGCAGCGTACCGACCCGAAAACCGCCAGCGCAGAGAAGCATCAGAATCCGACCGAAGCCCTTGGGTCTGTCTTGTCCGTTACCCTCTACCTCTGCTGCCTCTGCCTCTGCCTCTGCCTCTGCTGCGTCGCCCTGAGCCGCATCACATCCCCGTCGTGTTTCTCCTCTTGCTTCAGCTTCTTCTGCTTAACCCGCCAGCATCGACGCATCCGGCCAGTGCCCCGCGTGCAAACGAGCGAGCGCTGGGACAGACGCAGAAGAAAGAAGAAGAAGAAGAAAAGTTGACAAGCTGCAAGACCGAGACCTGGAGCTGCGAATATCCTCCATCGGGCCTCTGCTTCAACGGCTTCCGCGCAACCCGCAGGCTATGCTCTGAGTCCGCAGAGCTGGTGCGCGCTCCCGTCTCTTGTCCGATCTGTCGCTCCAGCCTCGTCGCCTCTCTTTTTCCCTGCTCTGATCCGATCCCGAAACTGAAGCTCTGTTGGCGTGTAGCGCGCGCCGCTCCACCTCTTTTCGCGCGACAAAACCCCCCGAGCCTGACCAAACAGGCCTGTGCATCACGCGGCCAACATGAGTCTCCCATGTGCGTATCTGTCTGGTTTCTGCGTACTCGAATCTTGTCTTGTCTTTGCTGCAAATCAATTAATCAATCCCTGTTTCCTTTTCCCATCTTCCGTCTCCCTTGATTCGCCAGCCTTGCTTTCCCTCCATCACCATCCCAATGCAACGGGGCCAATCAACATCAACGTCCCGAATCGGTGACAATGGCATCGCATCCCATGGCTAACCAGCATCTGCCGCAGTGTCCTCCGACGAGAACCAGCGCTATACCGCCATCATTGACGATATCCTCTCCACTGCTGATCTCGAGACCATCTCGCGCAAAAAGGTCCGCCAGGGCCTGGAGAATGCTCTGGGCGGCAAGGACTTGAGCGAGCAAAAGGCAAGCAAAAAAAAAACAAATAAAAAAAAACACGGGAAGCAAATCAAGCATGCCCTAGCTCTAAACTAACCCGCCCGGCGTGTGTTCTAGGATGCCATCAAAAAGCTGATAGAGGAGCGCTTCGACGCCGTCTCTGGCGCTGACCAGGGCGACGCACCCCCTTCTTCCATGCCCGATGCCCCGAGCAACAAACGGTCAGCCACCAACGGCACCTCGTCGCACGACGACCCCTCTGCGTCTCCCGAGCCGGCCAAGAAGAAGACCAAGCGGTCCTCGTCCACCGAGGATGCCGACGCCCGCCTGGCTGCTCAGCTTCAAGCGCAGGAAAACAGACTCGCGAGGAGCCGTACCACCCGCGGCGGAGGCGACAAGGCGCGATTCGCCAAGAAGAAGAAGGCCCCGCGCAAGAAGAGCGCCAAAAAGGTCGGCGACGACGATGACAGCGAGGTGGACGCCAGCGGAGACTCTGCTCCCAAGCGCAAGGCTGGCGGCGGCTTCCAGAAGCCCTTTATCCTGAGTCCTACCTTGTCGGAGCTGTGCGGTGAAACCCAGGTAAGAGCAAACAAAGCGTCAATGGTTTGGATTGTGTGCATGTGCACTCTGTACTGACTTGGCTTTTTCTTTCTCTCTCCTTTCTTTAGCTCTCTCGTCCTCAAGTCGTCAAAAAGTTGTGGGAGCACATCAAGGCCAACGATCTTCAAGATCCCAAGGACAAGCGCCAGATTCGCTGCGACGAAAAGATGCAGGCCGTATTCAAGCAGGCCAAGGTCGACATGTTTCGCATGAACAAGGACATTGGGAGCCACCTCTACCCGGTGGAGGAGTAAAAGGGGTTGTCTGGTCTGCTCCTCAAAAACACTCTGCATCACACATCATTATCATTATCATCACTTGAACCGGTAGCACCCAAGACAAAGGCAAACAACCCTTGTCTAATGCAGTGGGGTTCTGGCGCCCGGTGGCGTATTCGGGGTTTTTTTTTTTCACAAGGTTGGTTTATCATTCGTCATCTTTCAAGTACAATTTCTTTGGGAGGGAGGGATGGATGGACGAAGGTGGAGGAGGGATAGCAACGAAATCAACTGGGTATTTCAAAGTATCGGAAACGGGACGGTGGAAGGGAACTAAGGAAGGGCAAGATGGGATCTCAATCGACCCATGGTGTTTTAAGCTGTGGTTGGGTTACAATATTTTGAAGCTTTCAAATCCTGTGGCGTTCGATGAGAGTCAAGGCCCTGAAAGGAGAAATATATCAAGTGCATTTGATTTGAAGAGTATACATACAGTGTTTGTGATGGTGATGATTGATTTCCATATACCTCTTGTGCCGTTGCTGTACATGAGGCAAGGGGAGAGGTGGGCACTACGCCAAGTAGACGGTATTTACGTATTAAAGCTGCATGGGTAGTTCTATTCTATACGTGTAAACGGTGTTTTATGTTTTATACGTGTATTTCCCCAGGGTTGTCTGTGGCTGTGATTAAATTCCAAGAAATAAAATGATTCCACATGGTCGAACCTCCTTGCCACCAGACATTGTGAACTTTACTGCACGAGACGAAGCCCACAGGGGGAATTGAATGTAATCAATTCTACAAAATCGTACTGGTTATATGTAAAGCATCTTGCAAGGCATACGTCACTTCAGAGACAATTCAATCCATCATAGAAATGTGACACAAAAAGGATCTCGTCAGCCTTATTCTCCGATCCCCTATTAACTCTCAGCCTCAGGGACTAATGAATGCGGCTTGGCCGAATGACTCCCACTCTGTACCCCGTACCTGGGTAGGCGAAATTGCTCCCCAATAGCAGCTGAGTCATCAGGCGGACAGCTCGGAGCTTGATTTGGCAGCACAAAAAATTCAAAAAATTCAATAAAAAACGGCCTTGCTGGGTGAATTCAAGGCCGCTGATTGGCCCGCTCAGCTCCAGGGTAACTAACAAACGCTCTCCTGCTGCCCCCAAACCAGGCAACTTGCCCCCCAATTGCGCCTGCCTCGTTTGTACAAAACCCCCCCAAAGCTGGAGGGGCCCGAAAGAGGCCAAAAAAAATCGCAGCCAAAACTTTTGTGACGAGCGCAGACAAACGATTCCTTTCTGTCATCTTCACTTCCAATCATTGCGTCTCTTTGCCACTGTTTGGCTGTTTGCAGGCGTCCCAACATCTATTTGACATACATTTCATCAGATAATCTTTGGCGACGTTTTTACCTTGTCATTCTTCTCCCGTTGTTGCGTCCATCTATCCAGCTTCTGTGGGGAGATCAGCAGCAGCAGCAGCAGCAGCAGCAGCTGAATCACGGCTTTGATCTAGAGGGGACGAGACAAGACAACAGCAGCCTTGGTAGACACGCATAGACACGAATCCGACAAAGCTCTCCCATCTCATCGAGATTGTCTCTACGGAGACTTGCGACACGCATCCCACATCGAATACGCATACGCCTTCATTACAATCATCCACCATGTCGAGTGCTGAGGGAGCATCTACAACCACCGGCCGAAGCGACGGCGGCTCTAGAGGACGCGGCCGTGGCGGAGGCGGAGGTGGAGGCGGAGGAAGAGGAAGTCAAGGCCAGAATCGGGGCGCCAAACGAGGAGGAAGAGGCGGCGGCGGCAATCGAGGGCAGGGACGAGGACAAAAGGGCCCAGATTCAGCTTCAGCTGCTCCACCCGATGCTGCTGGCCAAGCTGGGCTTGCGGCGCCGGCAACTGGCATCAAGGAGAACAAGGCTGCCTTGGCCACTGCCCCAGAGCCCGACGACGATGACGATGCCGAGGTCTGCTTCATCTGCGCCAATCCTGTTGCTCATCACTCCATTGCGCCGTGCAACCACAAGACATGTCACATCTGCGGTCTGCGCATGAGGGCGCTGTACAAGACCAAGGACTGTGCTCACTGTCGTGTACGTTCCCTTCCTCCATTCTTTTTTGCCTACTCCATCGAAATGTATACTAACACGGTTCTATAGACGTCAGCTGCGTTTGTCATCTTCACCGACGATGCCGAAAAGAGATTCGAAGACTACACAGACAGGGACTTCACCACCACCGACAGCAGCATCGGCATCAAGTACACAAACGAGGACATTGTTGGTGACACCGTCCTCCTGCTGAGATACAACTGCCCAGACGAGTCGTGCGACTTTGCCGGCCTGGGCTGGGCCGATCTGCATCGCCATGTCAAGTCGGCGCATCGCAAGCGCATGTGTGACCTCTGCACCCGTAACAAGAAAGTATTCACCCACGAGCACGAGCTGTTCACCGACAAGGAGCTGGAAAAGCACATGCGCCACGGTGACGACAAGCCGGGCGCTGCCGATCAGACGGGCTTCAAGGGCCACCCCCTGTGCGGCTTCTGCGGCGAACGGTTCTATGACGACGACAAGCTGTTTGAGCACTGCCGCATGAAGCACGAGCGGTGCTTCCTCTGCGATCGTAGGGACTCTAGACAGCCCCATTATTTCCTCAACTACGACGAGCTGGAGAAGCACTTTAAGAAGGACCACTTTTTGTGCTCTGACCGGGGATGCTTGGAGAAGAAGTTTGTCGTCTTCGAGTCTGAACTGGATATGCAAGCGCATAACCTCGCTGAGCATGCCGGCAAACACGTGGGCCGAGACGCCCGGCTTGTCGACATCTCTGCCTTTGATATCCGCCAGTCATATCAACAGGAAAGACGTGGAGGTGGAGGAGGTGGTGGAGGAGGTGGTGGCGGCCAGCGAGATGGAGAAGGACGATCGCGAGCCAGAGGAAGAGCCAACAGGGGGAGGGACCCCAACGAAGACAGCATATTGCCTACCGTGTCTTCAGCCGTTCCTCTACGGAGAGACGAACTCGCGTTCCAGCGGCAGATGGCCATCGTCTCGGCACCCTCAGGCTCCAACCGGACGTTCCGTGGCCAGCTATCGGCCCCTACTCCTGCCCCTGCTGCTGCTCCCGCTCCCGCTCCCTCTACCGCCCCCGTAACCCCCACCCTCGCCCCAACACCTGCTCAAGCTTCCTCAACTCGGAATGCTGCTCAGGCACCATCAAGGCCCCGGAGCGTTGGCCCAGGCGCCGGCCCCGCTGCTCCCACGAGTGCCATTGAGAATCTCAGCCTTACCGACACGGCCAACCTCTCGGCCGACGAGCGGGCTCGTCTGGTTCGCCACGGCAGCGTCATTGAGCGAGCCGCCAACCTGTTGGGCAACGACTCACACAAGATGGCGGCATTCCGTAGCCACATCTCGACGTATCGCCAGGGAGGCTTCACAGCACCTCAGCTCGTCGAGGCCTTCTTCACGCTCTTTGCCGATGTTTCCTCCAATGCCCTTGGAATCCTGGTGCGAGAGTTGGCCGATCTGTTCGATGACAAGAGCAAAGCCGACAGCCTTAGAAAGGCCTGGCACGACTGGCGTGCCATCAACGAAGATTATCCTAGCCTGCCCGGCCTCGGAGGCATGCAGGGAGCAACGTCGAGCTCCAGTGGGTGGGCAAGTGCTGCCGCCACGAACACAAACTTCACCGTCGTCGGTGCATCGCAACGAAACTCAACGAGGGTCCTCAAGCTGAAGAATAGCACTCGGTTAGGCGGTCCGGCACCCAACCCGGTGAGAAGCGTTCCCGGCTGGGTCCCGGCATCCTCGTCCTCCAAGCCGCCGTCATCATCAGCATTCCCCTCTCTGCCGCCACCATCTTCATCATCATCATCAGCCGCCGCGCGTGTGGCTTCTAGTGCATCTGCTCCATCTTGGACAGCTTCATCGTCCTCGCAGTCGACGCAGTCTCGCGGACCCCCGCCACCCAACACTCGCGCCGAAGATGCTTTCCCTGCGCTCCCTGCGGCACCCAAGCCACAGACGACCATCTTTGGATACGGCAAGGGCCGCGGCGTGAGACGAGACTTTGGCCAGCAGGAGTCCAACTTCCAATGGGGAGCTGCGCCGGCATCGTCGTCTGCGGCGGCTGAGCTACAAGAGCCTGATGATACTGAGGCGACGGGCGGCAAGGGAAAGAAGGGAGGAAAGAAGGGCAAGAAGCAGATTCTGGTGCAGTGGGGATAAACAGAAAACAAGGGAGAATGTCGCCGTTTTGTCTCGCTTTCCGGGATACAACTGCATAGTGTCATCTTTTCCATTACTTTTTTTTTTATTACCCCTGCTTTGTTTTGATGGGATCTGTGTGGAGAGCACCTTTGGCTAGGCGTTGGATTTGGTTAGTTTCCCCTTGTTCTCCCAAAAATCGTCTGGATGAATGACCGGAGGGCTGTTGTGCTTGTCATTATTGGGATGGAGAATCAATGTGAAAATAAGACAGATGTATTCAGAATAAAGAAACATGTCACGGATACCTACCTAGTAGCAGCCACGAACGTTGTTAATTTATAAAAGCCTTTCATTGTACGATGGAAGCTAAAACTAATACAATAAAGAGAAAGAAAACAAAAGGAAAGAAGAAAATCAAACGCTTTTATGCTATACACAACAAACCCGCTCAGCCATGCGACACACGACAAATATCTTTCAATTACAAGTTTCTTCTTCTCCTTCTTTCCCATCTAAACCGCTTCTTCTTCCCCTACCCCTAATGGCCCCTTACAATCCAGCAGGCTCATAATACTCTCTGAATCGATCGGTATTCTCCCACTGGAGGTTATACACCACGTTCCAGCAAGTAAGCAACAACATCGGAAACTTGACCGTCCAGTACGCAAGGTACCCATCAGGCAAGGACCCCACGCTGCGCTTCAGCGAGTCCGACATGTCCTCGTAGTGGTTCCGCTTGTTGCGAAGGGCGCGCAGCAAATCGAGGAGCTTGTTGCCAGTGTACTTGCGCTGCTTGCCGAGCGAATCGACAAACTCGCGCGTGAGCACCTTCAAAAAGTCTCCTCCAATGACAGCCGCGGCGTGTCTCTCCAGCTCCATCAGGGCGGGCGACGGGGGATCGCGAATCTCCTTCTCGAGGGAGTCTGAGACGTCGCAGAGGAAGGCTAGGCGCTTCTTAGGAGACCAGAAGAAAGGGTGAGCCATGACCTCTCGCGAGTCGGGCCTCTGCTTGGGAGCCGCCTGGAGCATCGATGCAATCAGATCCTTTGCCTCGTAGGCAAAGTCGCCTAGTGAGTCCAAGGGATCGAGGTTATAGATGCCCTTTCGGATATTCACCTCCCGCATATATCTGTCACCACAATCAAAGGGGTGAGACCCGTTGGTCAGCACGTAGAAGAAGACAAGCCCAAGGGAGAAGATGTCAATGGCTCTCGTGGCCCGCCCTCCGTTTGGCGTGGTGGCATCTCCAACCAGGATGGTGTGTGAGCCACTGTGCGTACTGCTATCCATGGCCGCAGGATTCTGTCCGTCGTCATCGAGAAGGAGTTCGGGGGCACGCCAACCAGACGTTCCAGCTGCCCGACCTGTCGTTGCTCCAAATGAAGATTGTCGATCCTCCAACTTCTTGCAGAGACCAAAGTCAGAGACCAAGAGCCTGGGTCTGCCCTCCTTGTCCAGATTAACCAGGATGTTTTGAGGCTTCAAGTCTCGGTGAACAATGCGCAGCGAGTGTAGGTGACTGATGCCGTTGGTGATTTGATACAGCACGCCAGGTAAATCCCTTTGTCCAGCCTTGGCGAGATCGCCAAAGTGATATGGCTTTTCAATCACGTCGGCCAATGAGGCGGCACAACGCTCCAGTGCAATGTAAAGGAAGTCACCGCGCTGTACCTGTGAGTAATATCGGATGACTGCGGATATCATGTTAGTAACTTGGTGAATAAGAACCGCCACTGGATAGAGTTAATATTTACCATTGGGGTGGTCGTCACTCTCACGTAGCAGTTTGGTCTCTCGTGTAGCAATATCGTAGAACTGTATCGTCATTCTCTTGACGGCAACGTCTCTACCATCAAACTTGCCCGCAAAGACAACGGTGCCGTTGCTGCCCATGCCGAGCTCCACATCCGTGTCGACCTCGATATTTCCCATACTGATAATGGAGCCAGTGACGGCTTGCATGTCGTTGTAAATGGTCATGACGTCGGGCTCCAGGCTTGGTCGATCGCCAAGCTTCTTCGCGTTGCTGACAGCCTCATCTACCGTCGTGAGGTCTGCTTCATCGTCACGGGATTGAGAGCCATCAGCAGGCCGAGCCTTTCTGTGCTTGACACCGCCACGGCGTCCTCTGTGAGCCTTCTTCTTCTTCTCGGGCGCAGAACCATTGGAACCATCCTGTGATTGTGCATCCGGAGGAGCAGCATCCACCTGCTTGACGACATCCACTTCTTTATCTTCTACTTTATCGGTCGGCTCTAATGACTTGGAAGGATCTTGAGCGTCTTTGTCTTTGTCTTTGTCGTCCACCTTATCTTCTACCTTTGGTCTAGGCACTTGTTCCACCTTTTCGTCTTGAGATACAGTTCGCAGGGAAGAAAATACGCCATCTTTGTCATCGGCGGATTCGTTTCCGGCATCGGCATCCAGAAACAAAAAGGGATAAACATCCTTGATTGTACCATGGGTCCTGAATCGGTTATACGACCGCCGAAGCTTCTTTTCGTTGTATATCAACGAGCCGATCAAGAAGATGATGAGGACAGGGTTGCTGACAAAGTCGATGACGCTGTTGGCAGCACTCTGTGGGAGAGCCTTGACTTTGGTTATAATGGTTGGCTCCTCCGAAACGGTATTTGTCACGGCGTGAGCATTGTTCGAGGCGTTTTCGTTTTCCAGGTCGTCGTCATACTCATGATACTCGTTGAAAGGACCATCAGGAAGCGTTTCCGGTTGTTCTCGGTCGCCTCTCCGCAAGGGATTCAGAAAGTGAGTGCCCACCAGCGCCTTTGGGAAGTCAGAAGCGTTGTTGGGATCCATCTCCCACCAGTCACGTTGCGATATCTGAGCCATGGGCGCATCAATAATCAGCGGATATGCCCGACCAGACAGCGCATACCAGCTGCCACCTTCGGTCTGGTTGAGGAAGATGCTGTTGCTTCGCATCTTGGCAATGGTCTCATCGCGCGTTGGCATGGGAGGTTGAGGAAGAGCAACGAGTTCCGGGTTGCTCTCTACCGTCACTTCCCAAGAGCGGCAAACATCGAAAACGCGAGCCACGGGAGACGAAAACTTGTTGCTAAAGAGAGGCATGTCGTTATCTGTCCGGGAAGAATCGAATGCGTAAACTCTGCCGTCGTGCTGACTGGTGATGTATTGGCCATCCATTGAGGTATGGTACTGGTGGTAGAGGTCGCTGTCAAAAGTGTTCGGCCCCCATTCTGAGTACTTCAAGGTTGCAATGGGTCGACCATCTCGCCTCTGGATCCCCACCGTGTACTCGGTTCTCCCCAGGGTAATTGTGCCCATGGAGCTACACTTTTCGTCAAAGGCATTGGGCCGCAGGCAGCTGTCGCCTTCGTTAACTTGGGAGCCGCCGGAGCCAAACCATTTGAGGACGTGTCCAGTAGCCGCGTCAAGCGTTACCATGGTCGTCTTCTTGTCTCCGGTATATACGACGGGCGGCTCCTCGCCCGCGTACGGAGCCAGATCTTCCACGAGTCGCTTCATGGTGAACTCGGTTCTAACGAGGCCGCCGGAATCTGGAATCCATATATAAAGCCCCCCATCGCGGCTTGGCTCGACGGCCCAGATGTAATGGTCAACGGGGTTGTAGTCGTCGTCGAGGACGGAGTTGTTTGTTCGGTAGTGTTTTGTTTCTACCACTGGCTGGTCGACCTCGAGGTGCCAGCGTAGCCGACCGGTTTTTCGGTCGCTGGCATAGAGGTCTCCATCGACGGTCGCCAGAAGAACAAAGTCTTCAACTTCCCAGTCCTCCAGACTCCGCGCATTTTGCGGCGATGCCAACCCAGAAGCGCTGGGCCAGTGTTGTCGTGAGGTGTGTGGTGCTCGAACGGACTGAGCCGGAGCTAAAGTTGCGAGGGCGCTCGCATCGCTAGGGACTTTTATGTAGTTTGATTTGTCAGATTCTCTGCTTGGGGATTGATTTCGGTTCTGGGCCTTGTTGGAGTAGTCGTATGGGGCCCGTCGATATTTCTGCTGCTGCGGCGGCAAAGGAGTGGACTGCTGCTGTTGTTGTTGCTTTTGCTTTCGGTTGATGGTGTCGAACCTCGCTTCGGCGTGTACGTCTTGTGCGGCCTGGGCTGAGTACCAACGGTTGTTGGTGTCTTCGGATAGTTTGTCAAGAGGAACGTCTCCTCTCTGTGAGTGAATTCGGATTTGTGGCTGCAGAGGCTGCTGCTGAGCATCGGCAAGTTGGAGCCATGGTAAGAGGATAAAGGCAAAAGCCAGGAGGAGCTTCTGCTGCTGAGCGGACCATCGTCCTTGACCCGGGGGCCGTCGAATCATGGTTGAGACGAAAGTCGGTTGGCGGACAACGGATCACATGGGGAGCTGCAGGCTAGAGGCTCTACCAGGAGGGAGGTAGAGGCTGTTAGGTTGCCAGAGGAGCCATTCCCGGCCCGGATGGAAGTGGATGGAATCTCGCGTTGTGCCTCAAGGGGGGAGGGATTAAGAATAGAAAAGCTCGAGGCCCAAAGAGAGGAGGTTGGACAGGGACCGGTACCGCGCGGTAGCTAGGTAGGAAGTCGCCGAAATGACTCGTCGCTCAGACAACGACAAACTCCAGGTTTCGAGAGAGGTCTGCTGCGGGATATCGAGAATCGAGGCTGTCGGGACGAGACGAGACGTGACGCAGGCTGTGGGTTCGATGGTCGGGGTAAGGTATAGTAGGTTTGTATCCACAGATGAAATAAATAAATGGACCAAGGCTGAATCTTCTTCCCCCTCTCGCTTCTTTGTATGTAGTCGTGATACCGGAAATATACGCGTCAGCGTGGTACACGATTCGGTATCAGTACCGGCACAGCACAGGTTGTGTCTGTCTGTCTGTCGACGCTCGTAAAAGGGACTCGGAACTCAGGAGAAGGGCGATGAGGAGAGGGAGAGGGAGAGTGGCTCAGATTAGTCCTCCAGAACACTCCAAGATGGTGTGGTGCGGGTTTGTGGGTTGGCCCGACGCTTGGCCGGGTACTTGTACGCGGTGCCAGTCGCTTAGCGAGTTCTCCGCCCGCGCGGGTACTGCCCTCAGCAGCGCATCGGCAGCGGGCCTAGAAGTACCCTGGGCGTATCGGTACGTGTTGGCCAGCAATCCCCACGTACCGTCGCCAGAAAACCCCCTTGCCCATCCCGGCTCTCACCAGGGCTGGATCCTCAAACGTGCTCAGCAGCCAATTGCAGATAATTGGTGCGAATAAGAATCACGGGCTCGCCCAGAGCTTGCCTTGCCAAGCTTGCATTCCCTGCAGCCCACCAAAAAAACAACTTGACGCAGGCTGTTTAAAATTGCTTACAGTACCTAGGTATACAGTATTTACGATACAGTATGCGAGAAGGTACAGTTCCAGGTTTCGGCATACGTGTGCACTTTTGACTGAGAGCGTGGACTCGCATTACGAAGCACACGCTTGCGGACGGAATTGATGGAACAAAGCATCCATGCAGTCGATGCACCGACTCACTTGAGATGGTATGGGGCAGAATCTTGTATGTAGATGGCGCCATGACCAGATGCTGGCTACGGCTGCGACTGTTTTTGCCTCCCCCTGAGACTAGAGGAAAATAAAAGAAAAAGCAGAGAAGAGAAAGAAAATTACAGCATCAGTACTGTAAAAGGCGAGGTTGAGAGGGGGGGAATACGAAGCATGGAATAAGCTTATGAAGCACCAACGGTGGTGTTGGTGTTGGTGGTGGCTGTGGTGAGCAAAAGAAAGGCTTCTTCTTCAAAACACTTGTCATTATTTGTGCCAATTTTCCGTAAAAAAAATCCGGTGGAAATATCTACCCATACATAAGCGCAAAGCACTCCCGGAATGCCCATGCTAGACAAAAGAGAGGACCATGCCCACCTACCCTACCACCTCCTCGCTCTCCTCCAACACATCCTCGACAATCTCCTCAATCACCCGATCGCTGTCGATGCTTCCTCCTTCGGTGCCCTCCATCTCCTTGGTCTTTGCCTCCAGCAGGGCGGCGTGTGGATCCAATGGGAGACCCAGCACCTCGCGCTCTTCCACCACTTCGGCCTCCACCTCCGCACGCCAAGCATGCCACTCGTCCAGGACGCGGCGACGGGCCTCGACAACTGCGAGGTCGGCTGACGCGCCGCGGTCGGCGTCTTCCTGCTCGAACACTCTGCTGTACTCACGCAGGTTCTTGCGGATCTGCTTCTGCTCGTCTTTTGACAGCAGTGTCGGCGGTCGAGGCCGCCAAGCAAACTGCTTGAACTTTTCCACGGGCTCCTCGCGCAGGGCCTCACCCTTGAAGTCGTAGATGTGGTATCCATTTTCCATCTGTCATAATTTTGCGTTAGTCAGCTCATGCACGAAAAAAAATTACAAGTTACACCTTGTGTGGACACGATAAAAACATACCGCATGCTTCCATGCTGATGCCCACGTGGCGACGAATCGGCCTGAGGGATCCCACTCCACATCTGTGACGCCGTAGTGGTCGGCTGTGTTCATGAGCTGCAGGTTAGCAGTCAGGTCCTTGGCTGACTCGGGCTTCTCGCCCTCAAAGTCGACGTCGTAAAAGTCGAGGTCGGAGCTCTGCTGGTTGGCGATGGTGGCAATGACTACAAATCGACCCTTTGGCGACCAGTAAATGGCATTGCTGTTCTTCTTGTCCAGGGTGCGCAGCAGCTTGAAGTTGCCGGCATAGGCGCCCTTGGACTTTTCGGGGCAGAAGAAGGAGACGGATGTCTTGGGAGGGACGGCAGTAGGGCCGACGGGCTCCGTGGTGGTGATGAGAGCAAACCTATCGCCCTTGGGCTCCCATGCAAAGTTGATGACGGTGTCCTTGATAGTATCAACGACCTCGACGGGGATACCCTTCTCCTTGACACGGAAGATCTCCAACGTCGTAGCCTGTGACTTCTTTGACTTGGAGTGTCGGTCGACCTTGACGCACAGGTAGGCGGCGTCCGACTGCCAGTGCAGCTTGGCGTCGCTGACGTTGAACAGGTTGAGGCTTCGCACAACCTCCTTGGAGGGGATACTCATCATGCCGACCTTGGCGGGGTTGCTGCCAGTTCCGGGCTGCCAGAAGGTGAAGAGCTGCTCATACGTCTTGACGCCCTCACGCTGAGGTGTTGCCGGGGCCCAGTCAAAGTCAACCACGCCTTCAATCTTGATGCTGGTCTTGTCGAGGAGGTTCATTCGGGGGAGCTCGTAGACGGAGATGGAGGCACCGGGCGTCAGACGAGCAACGTACTTGTCGTCCGCGGACCACTTGAAGGCGGGCCACTGCATCTTTGGGGGAGGCTTGCCCTCCTCTCCCTTGGGGGCATCCAGGTTGGCGAATGATCGGAGAGGAGCCGCCGTCTCAATGTCCCAGATGACATAGTTCTTGCCGTCGTCGTCAACGGACAGCGCAGGGTGGCCAGTCTCGGGGATGGAGATGGGTCTGTTAGACCAGGTGACAATGTACTTTTCATTCGGGGAGAAGGCGACCAGGTTGACAAAGGGATGAGGAAATCTGGCGGCACGGGACCAAGATGCACCAGCCCACAGCTGAACACCCTGCTGGTGGACTGAAGTCAAGTAAGTGCCCAGGGGCGACCACTGGAGGAAAGCCTCAGTCCAGTGCTGGCGATCGACAATGTTCTCGGGCTGATCCTTTTCGTTGTTCCAGAAGACGCCGACAGATTCACCACGATACATGACAAACTGGTCACGGCCACGGCCAGAGGGGTCCTTCAGCCACCATCTCAAGTGCTCTTTCTCGGCGAACTCGTCAATAACGGGGGGGACGTATTTCTCGTCAACTCGTCCTTCTCGGCCATATCGCTCAATGTCGGTAATCTTGTTGACGCGCAGTGTGTGCTTCTTGTCCAGGGGAACGCCATCCAGCTGGCGGGTAGCGGCAGCGGCCTCGGCGGCTGAGGAATATTCGACAAACGCAAAGCTAAATATCGCCCCAACAAAAAGTCAAAAACCAGGCCCCAGAATCAATAAACGAAAGACCCTGCTTACCGCATCGACTTTCCATCATCGCCAATGGGCATGTGGATCAGCTCCTCCTTGGTCTTGCCAACAGTGTTGAGCTTCTTCAGCAAGAACTTGACCAGCTTTGGCTTCTGATCCTCGGTGACCTCGGGAAGGCCATCGATGACCACAAAGGTGTCGTAGCCCAGCTCCAGCTGGACCTCGAACTTCTCGCGCAGGTCGGAGATGTCAATCTCATCTTCGTTGAACTCGTCGTCGTCGAGGTCAGCCTCGCGCAGCTGGTCGAATGAGGGCGCCATGATGGGAGGAGGGGTGCCGAGAGTGCCCCGCTTCGGCGCGGCAAAAGTTGAGGATTGGGGAGCGGCTCAGGGGCTTCGTTTTTGAATCTCCAAGTGAGGAGCGGCGAGAAGAGATTCTGGCAATCGGCCGGTGCGTTCGAAGCGCAGGGCGTGGGTTGTTTGTTGCGGCAAGGCGACAGCGGGACTGCGGACGTGGATTTTTTTTTTTTGGCGGCGATACCCGTCCAGCACAAATTTGTTGTTCTAACTTTGAACAAAGTGTGCGGCGGAGAAGCGATGTTCCTGAGCCGAGATTTCTCCGACAGAGGGGCAAGTCACGTGGCCGCGTCTTTGCATGGTGGGGGTTTTTTGAGATGGCGCTCTGCAGGTAAAGGAGAGCTCGGCGGCGTCAGGAAAAACAGGCACCAAGCAGTTGCTTCTCTTCAGCTTGCAGGCCAGCCCGATACAGCCTCCTTTTCCCTTGACTTGTACTCTTTTGTCCGGTTTGTCACCAGCAGTTCATCATGGTATGTTTCACTGTCGCCGCCCTGCCTATTACACGGCATCATCGCCTGCTGCTTCTGTTGCCCAACTAACCTCTGCTATCAATCTCCCCCGCCATGCAGTCGTTCTTCCCGACCCAAATTTTCGAGGAGGGCACCGTTGAGGAGAAGGGCGAGAATGCGCGTCTGTCTGCCTTTGTCGGTGCCATCGCCGTTGGTGATTTGGTCAAGAGCACTCTTGGTCCCAAAGGCATGGACAAGATCCTTCAATCTGCGTGAGTGCCCGTCCATTACAAATCCCCAGACAGCCAGCCCCTCAGCCCCTGACCCGTCCTTCCATCCAGTTCCACCGGCGATATCATGGTGACAAACGACGGTGCCACGATCCTCAAGTCAATAGCCCTCGACAACGCCGCCGCCAAGGTACTGGTCAACATTTCAAAGGTTCAGGATGACGAAGTCGGTGACGGCACGACATCGGTTGCTGTGTTGGCGGCCGAGCTTCTGAGAGAGGCCGAGAAGCTGGTTGACAAGAAGATTCACCCTCAGACAATCATTGAGGGCTATCGGATAGCCAGCCAGGCTGCTCTCAAGGCCCTCGAGGAGTCTGCCGTGGACCACAGCAAGAGCCCCGAGGCCTTCCGAAAGGATCTCGTTGCCATTGCGCGAACAACCCTCAGCTCCAAGGTTCTGTCACAGGACCGAGACCACTTCTCCCAGCTTGCCGTCGACGCGATCCTCCGTCTGAAGAAATCATCCGACCTCAGCCACATCCAGATCATCAAGAAGGCCGGAGGAAAGCTGAGCGACTCCTACCTGGATGAGGGTTTCATCCTGGACAAGAAGATTGGCGTAAACCAACCCAAGAGGCTGGAGAAGGCAAAGATCCTGGTCGCAAACACATCGATGGACACGGATAAGGTCAAGATTTTCGGTGCCCGAGTCAAGGTCGGCTCAACTGGAAAGCTGGCAGAGCTGGAGAAGGCCGAAAAGGACAAGATGAAGGCCAAGGTGGAGAAGATCAAGGCTCACGGCATCAACTGCTTCATCAACCGCCAGCTCATCTACAACTGGCCCGAGCAGCTCTTTACCGACGCTGGAATCATGTCCATCGAGCACGCCGACTTTGACGGCATTGAGCGGCTGGCGCTGGTGACTGGAGGCGAGATTGCCTCCACCTTTGACCACCCCGACCAGATCAAGCTTGGTCAATGCGACCTGATCGAAGAGGTCATCATTGGCGAGGATACGCTGATCAAGTTCTCCGGCGTGGCTGCTGGCGAGGCATGCACCATTGTGCTACGCGGTGCTACAGAGCAGTTGCTCGACGAGGCCGAGCGAAGTCTACACGACGCCTTGGCCGTACTGTCGCAAACTGTCATTGAGCCCAGGACAACGCTGGGAGGTGGATGTGCCGAAATGGTCATGGCCAAGGCTGTTGAGGGTGCGGCCACACGGATCGAAGGCAAGAAGCAGGTGGCCGTCTCCAGCTTTGCAATTGCTCTGCGACAGCTACCCACGATTCTGGCCGACAATGCTGGATTGGATTCCGGCGAGCTGGTTGCACGCCTGCGAAAGGCCATTTATGACGGTCTGACCACGTATGGTCTTGACCTGATGACTCCCGGTGGTGGCATTGCGGATATGCGTGAGGTTGGCGTGGTCGAGAGCTACAAGCTGAAGAAGGCGGTTGTGTCATCTGCTAGCGAGGCAGCAGAGGTAAGAGAATCTTTTTTTTATTGAAACTATGGTTACCCTTGTATGACGGCGTGCTAACATCCACGATGCAGCTTCTCCTGAGAGTCGACGACATTATACGGGCGGCCCCACGGAGACGGGAGCGCATGTAAGAGGCTGGGAGAGTTGGAAAAAGAAAGCAAAAAGTTCAGGCGCCACGGATCTCAACGAGATAGAAGCTTAATGTGGATTGTAGCGATACCATAGATGCATGAACATGGACAGACAAAATACAATGCCATGAACAAGAACCTTTTGTATTGCATTTGGTTGATAATGAATAACGTCGACTTCAAGGCGTGAATCTGGTGGCGTGGCCCAGGATTCACTTCTTCCTCACTTTTGACCAACATTTACGTAGCCGTCCTACATTTTCTTCCGTACCTTCTCTTTTGCTCTGCAGTTAACTTGACTAACGTTCTTTTTTGCTCATTCATTCTCGCTCACCACTACACAAATATCTGCCCAGAGGCCAACGCAGAGAGCCCTGTTGCTCTTCGTTCCTATATAGCACAACAAAACAGCAACCGAAAACCCCATGAAAATGGCGATTTCAACCGACAATGTCATATCTATCGAGTCATCCGATAGCGACTCGGACTGCCAAATTGTGGAAGTCGTTCCATCGCCTGCTAAGCGAGGCAAGAACAAGTCGAGATGGCAGAACAAGCTTTCTAGCAACACGCAAAGGAGAGGCAGAGAGACGACGATGCGCCAACTAGACAAAGTCATTGATGAGGATTGTCCCAGCATGTCATCGGCATCGAAAGGATACGCAAGGCGTCTGAGCGTGGATTTGACGGTAGCGGGTTGTGGCCTCCAGGGTACGAACTCTGAGACGGATCATTTGCCTGATACAGAGCCAAACGATGTCGATGCAGTGCCGCATGTTGACCTGGAGGATCCTTTCTCTATTCAACGCTACATTGACGACGATTCGGAAGCGGCGAGCATTTCATTTCCAAGCTTGACGCAATGTGTGGAGAGCAAACAAGAACCTCAATTCGAAGATGACGATGACGATGGAGATGAGTTTGGCCAACGGAGGACTCGTTCTAGGTCCGCCTCCACGGCAACTCTCGACTTTTCTCCCGAGAGAGAAAGCCTCAGCGACTCGGACAAAGATACGCATGGGATTGTTGGAATGTTTGACGAGGCACCCGAATCAACAGGATTGGCTGATACAAGAGACTGCACGACGCCGGATGCCTGTACTATGAGAAAGATGCTGCATAACAGCGGTTATCTTACGCCAATTGAGGAATCTTGTTCAGAAAGGTCGGATCCCATCATCTCGACGGTGGAACACAAAGATGAAGAAAATGTTTTTGAAGGAGATTCGTTAATTGAACCGATCAACGTTCCGCTGCAACCTCACGGAGCGGCATATAAATCCAGTCATCGGCTTCCCCAGACAGGAAAATGGGACTCGGTCGTCAACGTTGCTGCTTTCAAAGCTCTACCAGGGCCGTTGTTTACTCGGCCTAAACAGATACTCGATGTGGTTACGTACGAGTCCATGATGGAAGAGAAGGCGGCACAGCAGGCGAAGGAGGGGAGGGGAGAGAAGAAGCAATAATGTAGGATCTCGTTGGCTTGAGCTTGTTAGGGTTGGTAGTAGTTGTATGTGACACAGATGGTTCGGTTCGGCATCGACACAAGGTGGCAGAGACAGAACTAGGAGCAAGAGGATAATGACATGTATAGGTAGACAGACCATGGATATTTTACAATACAGGGCACTGAGGAGATTGCCGTCCCACGTTGACATGTCGTACCATAGCTCTTGAGTCTGGTCCCTTTTTGAATATTGGGTTATGGAGCACCTGATGTAAAGCAAAATAGAATTTCTCACATCCCACTTATATGTGCATGTACAGTAAGCCGGCATCGCCTCACCATGAAGGGGCTGCTTCTCAGCCATGCCCTTGTGGGGGCGACCAGGACTATTTATTTCCCAAGCAAGGGGGCTCTGGACGTTCTGAGAAGATCTAGAACTTGTATTAACCCAGAGCCACGGTCAAGATATTGCAGACAACAATAAGAAGAATCTACAGATGGATATTAATAGCAATATGGCATGTCTTTGGTATACTAGGTAGTCCATGTAGTATCTGCAAGACAAGGCATGTCATAATCTAAAGGTGCTATTCTTAGGGCAGCCGAGAGTCTGCATACAAGCGAAAGGGAGCTATGGCAATTTGGAAGTCGCTTCGATAAAACGTACATGGGACAGCCATGTGGGATTTCTGTCGCGCCGGCGGTGAAGCTATTCTGGTTCCCGGTAGGGCTGACTGTGTATACTCGTATGTAAGTTGGGATAGGGTTTGAAGCTGGTTGCGTCTGACTACTGTACACAAGTAAGATGGTAGCAGTAAAGCAATAATACAGCATGATTGCACTCCATTCCAAGCTTTGCTGATGGCGGTTGATACAGCCGGCAAGGATCCAAGTTGCACAGTCTTGCTCGGCCCCCGAACCAGCCGAGATTGAGCTTCATCTCCACTTGGGTCAGGGGCTTGCTGATGCGACACTGTGATGCGGCCGCGAGATTACAACCACACGTACGGTGCGAAGATGGTTTAGCATGGCTGTTTTGAGAGGATGGGAGTGCTGGATTGCCCACTGGTGCGTGTCAGATACAGTAGATTGCAGACGGCCGTTGGGTACCTAGGGTTTGAGTGAGTTGATGCTTGCTTGTTTGTATCTTGACTAACAACCTGCATTGAAAGACATGGATGGAAGCTCTACTCTGGTTGTTGTGAATGGTGCAACACAAGACAACACAAGACAAGACAAGCACATGGTTTGCCCCTCGGGAAATACAAGCACAAGCACAAGCATCAATCCAATGGCCACACCATCCCGCTCGGTACTTGTTCAATCAATAGTGTGGGCTGTATTAGTAGCGCTGTAGATAAGGCATTCCAAGGCCCAACGTCAGACATACGCACGCGTGCAGTGCAGTCTCACTGGCGTTGTCGCTGCACCATCACCATCTGCATGCGTCTGTCCAGGTTCTGGCCTAGTTCGTCCACAGGCGACTCCGCCCTGAACGCGATCCGGTACAAGGCCGCGCTTGTATCGGCTACAACGCAACAATTGGAAACGGGGCTAGCACAGACACCATCAATGCAGCGCCTCAAGTGCAGCAATCTGGGAGGCCTTGCCCCCGAAAATACAAAAATACAGCGCCGCCGCAGCAGAAAAAAGGACCTTGGAAGGGGGGGGGGGGGTCCGCTAGCCTTCAATTGCCAGAATGCTCACGGCCAGGTACCCTGTACCAGCTCCCAGATCATTGCGCATGTACCCAAGCCCTCCTTGTTTGAAGCATCGATTTGGCGCCTCCTTGGCTCGTCATTCCCTCGATCCTCCGCAATTCTGCATTGATCTTCTCTCTCGTCCTTTTTTTCTTCTAGATTCCTTCTCCAGCTTCTTTTTTTTCTGTATCCCTTCCACACTCGTTAGATCAAACATTGAAGCTGAGAGCGTTCAGTCGTTTTGCCTCTGGTATTCCTTGCTTTTGATTCTTCGGTTTCTCTCTCTCTTTTCTTCCCACGCTCATTTTCGTCGTCTCTTCATTTTTTGGCTCAGTTTACTACTGTACAGACAGCCGAACCTCTCGACCCTGCGAGGACTCTACGCTGTTTCAAATCTCGAGACATCTGATCTCTTGTTGACAGTACCGATAGCACCCGAAGAAGAGCATCAACTCTGTCAAACAACCTCGATCCGTCGTCGTCGTCTTCTCTCTCTACTACCGCCCCCCACACTCCCATTCAACCTCTCTCTCCATCCTCTTCCAACCGCAGACGAAACCGACGCTGGGCAGCTGGTTGCCCTGTTGATGCAGCAATGATTCGTGATCATGGCGTTGGAATTGGCATCATCAACGGTGGCTTGGAAACGGCCGCTAACCACGCCACGATCCATGGCCACGCGAGCCCGGACTCTCCTCCCGGCATGACCACGTCCAAGAGCTCCAAGTCGTCCTCGTTCCATTCGCTAAACAGCGACGACGCCAGCGTCCTGTCCGACGTCGGCCACTTTGAGGACATTGGCCTCAACGACGACGGTGTCACCCCAAAGGCTGCGTTGCACAAGGCTCGCGGGCCTCGAGACCTTGCCTCTGCCAAGCGGGCGCCGCGCTCCAAGCGGTCCTTTCCCAACCTCCACGGCACTGCGGCGGCATCGAATCCCAGGAGCACCAGCCTTTCGTCCTTTGCCGATCCGAGGCCCGCGACTCTCACCAAGGGATACTCGACATCGTCCGTCCCTCAGGGTCGCCGCCATCGCAGCACCAGCCCGGGCCTGACGCCCGACCCTCGCGACCCAAGTCTCGCCGGCAAGCCGCGACGGGGCAGCTGGCAGGTCAGCCGCGACCGCAAGTCCATCTCGGAGCTTGAGCAAGAGTGCGACGACGACGACGATGACGACGACATCCCCGACGGTCTGTTTCTCGACAACGTGCCCATTTCCCCGCGCCCACAAAGTGATCGACCTGCCAGTCGGCCGCAGTCCATCAAATCCGTCTCTCCATCGCCTGACCGCCGGCGCAACAACCGAGTTCGTAGTGTTGGCAATGGCACGCCCCCCGTCGCCCAAGCGCAGGGCTCATTACGGTCGCCAAGCTGGAAAACCGACGGCGACAGGCCGCCCCCGAGCCCCCTCCGAGGCAAGGCCCGCAGCTGGACCATTGCGCTTGCAGACTTGAATGCTGATACCAAAGACCTTGTGGAAAAGCTGGAGGAGCACGCCGACGAGCTGCACGAGATCGAAGCCAAGAAGCATGGTGCGCGGCCCAACACATGGAACCCGAACCAGTCTGCGAAGATGGAGTACGAGAAGAAGCAGCGAGTCAAGTCGTCCTTTGCAGAGCTCCCGCCACTGCGCCGCTCCAACATCATGATTGACCCGCTCCCCATTTCCAAGGAGAAGGAGGCCGTCCTGAGCCGCACTCGGCCGTCGTGGCTGCCGCCCAAAGATCCCGCCGAAGAGCGGCGCCATCTCCGTGAGTATCAGAAGATGATGATTGCGAGCGTCAAGGCCGAGGAGCGCCGTGAAGCAGCGCGAAAGAACAAGGTCGACGCAAGGGACAACAATGCGGACAGGGCCATGCACATCTGGGAGGACGATGTTCTTCCTCGCTGGAACCAGGCCATACGTGAAAAGGCGACGAGGGAGCTATGGTGGAAGGGAGTGGCGCCCCGCAGTCGGAGATCCGTATGGGCAAAGGCCATCGGCAACGAGCTTGGCCTGACGGAGGCATCTTTCCGAGCAGCCTTGACCCGATCAGAAGAGCTGGAGCAGAGAGTCAAGACGGACAGGGGCGACGCAGAGGACTTGAGGCGGGTCAAGTGGTTTGAGCAAATCCGCAAAGACGTCGCCGAGAAGACGTGGAGGGAGCTTCGAATCTTTGAAGTGACTGGCCCGCTTCACCAGGGCCTGGTAGATGTGCTGAGAGCATATGCCATGTACAGGAACGACATTGGCTATGTGTCAGGATGTAACGTGAGTGATGCCGTTTCTATTTAGCCTTCTATCCTTGTGTAGGAAAAGCGTTGCTAACTCATACATGACGAAAACAGACCATAGCCGCACTGCTTCTGCTTAATCTACCAAATCCCGAAACCGCCTTCATCGCGCTGGCCAACGTCCTCAACCGCCCTCTACCACTGTCGTTTTACACCTTTGACCGCGGCGCGCAAGCATCAGCATTCCACCTCGTGCATGACACGCTCAAGAAGAAGTCAAATACCCTCTACGAGCACTTGACCAGGACGGTGCCGGGCGTCCAGCTGGACCAGTATCTTACCAACATCTTCACCAACCTCTTTACTGCGCATTTGGCCATTGACGAGGCAGCAAGGCTCTGGGATGTTTACGTCTTTGAGGGCGACACACTCCTGGTTCGGGCAGCTGTTGCCATTCTCCTCAACCGAGAGATGGACTTGATGGGGAGCAAGACTGCGGAAGAAGTAAAAGCCGTCCTGTCCAGAACCAGCGCAGGCGCCTCATCGAACCGAGCATTGAGCGAAGTCGGCGCCGAAGATCGATTCATGCAAAGCGTCCGCGATGCCGGAAAACACTAAACGATCGCTTCATTTTCATTTATTTCCTCTCTTCATAAAAAACATGAGTGAAGCAGTGGGCTTCTTTCATCATGTTTATTTTGCATATCAACTCACTATCTAGGGGCCTCACCTCCCCCCCAGACATATTGATGCCCACGACATTTTTCGGTCTGATTCCCGGGTGGTAATGTATATCAAGACATAGAAAACGGAGATAAGGGTTGGCTACGTGAGGTTGGGCGTTGGTCAGGTTACAAGTTTTGGGAGCCCTGGTTGAGCAACGCTGAGCACGTTTCTCTCTTTATTTATTGTTGTTTTTCTCTTCGTTCTTCTTTTTTTTTTTTACTATTTTGAGAAAGAAAATTGGCGTGAAATTTATATCAAAGCTTAAGCGAGCAAGGGATTTATCGTATGGGCATGACTGGAGCTGGCCAATCTTAATCCGTATTATTAGTGTCTATTCAGTCTTTGCTTTAGAGAAGCGGACAAAATTGACTTGATTTTGGGTTTCCAACTCGGTTTTTTTTCGTGTTTTTGCCTCTTTACTTCGCCCCGTCTGTATTCGTGACTACAATAATATCTCGGTATAGGCATATGAGATGAGGCATTCACAAAATACACATGCAAATGCAAATTCGCCTCATACTTATGCTTGGGCTCTTGTGCAGATGATCAACTCGATGAGGTGAGGTTGACGGAATCAGGGTCACGTGCAGCGAATGTGTGGGCTTTTACGTCAACGCTCCGTCAACCGCGACAAACTGGCGTCACGACTGCTGGCACTGGACAAAAATAGCCCTACACACTCGCTTTACAACCGTCTTGCCTCGCCCATTCCTCTGCTTCTGGCATCAAGTGTCTTGTACAGATATCCACGATCAATTCAAACAATCACGACAACTTGGTACCCAACAAACCGCTCCATGCCTTCTGGGTACAAACATGGAGACACTCCGGCAAAGGCCATGGTGCGAGGCACCATTTCGTATCTCGAATCCCAGGGGCTGCCGGTGAACAAGTCTGCCATCTTCCGCCACTTTGACTTGTCCCGGTCTCAGGGCTATGCGGCCCTCCATGCGTCGCCAACGCCCAAGAGCGACGACCCGGAATGGGGCGAGACGCGAGGGCGGCCCAGCAAGATTGCCGACTCGGACCTGCAGAAGATGGAGCAGATCCTGTGGGACGAAAAGTACGAGGATGTGAGCCTCAACTGGAGCGGCCTGGCCAAGGCGGCCGGCCTGGAGATGAACTGCAACCGGCGGACGCTGCACCGGGCCATGGGGACGCTGGGCTATCGCCGGTGCCTCGTCTGTGGGCGGATTCACACGCACAAGCGGCATCGGGAGAAGCGCTGCGACTTTGCCAGAAAGGCCCTGCGGACGTATCCCGTCAAGGAGGACTGGCGCCGCGTGCGGTTCAGCGGCGAGCTGCACTTTGGCTTTGGGCTCGACGGCAAGATGCGGCTGGCGCCGAGGAGCGGCGAGAAGCTGTGCAGCGGGTGCGAGCAGGAGCCGGGCAACGTGTGGCCGCGGGACGTCAGGCGATTGCACGCGTGGGCGGCGGTGGGCTACGGCTTCAAGAGCGAGCTGGTGTTTTACGACTCGTCCACCAGCCCCAAGGGAAACGGCGCCATGTCCATGGCCGACTACTGCGACAAGGTGCTCGACAAGGTGGTCAAGCCGTGGCTCACGGCTTCGGGGCCCCAGTCGTTTGTGCTGGAGGAGGACGCTGACGTGTTTGCCCACGGGAGCGCGAGCAAGATCAACCTCGCCCAGCAGTGGAAGGACACGCACGGGCTGCGGTGCTCGTTTAGCTGTGGCGAGAGCCCCGACCTGAGCCCGCTGGATTCCCTGTGGCCGCCGAACAAGCAGTGGACGTCGGAGCTGCTCAAGGACTGGGAGGACGAGACGCTGAAGCAGGCGGCTAGGGAGGCGTGGGCGGGGTTGGGCCAGGAGAGGGTGAATATGTGGGTGGATGCGATGCCGCAGAGGTTGCAGATGGTGGTGGAACTGGATGGCCGGATGGTGTCGTGGTGAGGGACGTTCGGATCGTGCTCGGAACTTGAGCTTTGTGGTTCCCGGGCTGAGCTCGGAGTGGTGGGCCTTTTTTTTTTTCCTATACGGATATTTGAAGCGTTCTTTGTAGTGATTTCCTTGGCTTGGACTGATTCACGTTGTTTACTTGGCGCGGCGTACGGGGCTAGTATAAATGTCTAGCAGGATTTCATGATGGTATGAAGCATGGAGCATGGGATGAGGATACGCATTACGGGTATGATGATCGAAATAGGGGTTATACATGAGGAGTTGAGGAGAATAATATCATTCAAGGTTAACCCTTTCTATCTAGAGGTAATAGTTTGAGCACTACATCTTCTTGTGAAGTTACTAGCACGTCCACCATCTAAGTATTGAGTAGTATCGAAGTAATAGGTATGAAGTACATCTCGGTGAATTTCGGTGCATCTAGCTACATCGCGCTACATCTCGGTGTATTTCGGTACCTCTTGGATTTTATCAGATATAATCAACATTTGTCGAGGCTACCACACAGCCTCGAGTTGATAGTATATCAAATATCAGCAGTATTGGTCAGACTGCATACCTAGGTAGCCTCGGCACACCTTTTCTTCTGGGCAAACAGATCAAGAGAGAGACTCGGCTACGTGCTAGATACTAGATTGGGCAGCAACATACGACGTGGTGGCATTCAAGAGCCTAATCCAGAGCACCTGATGCCATCTTTCGTGCCTGTATCGACTACTACATACTACAGAGTTATCAGCAACTGGTTCGCTAACACACACACACAACGAAGCCATCCATGGACAACACGGTACGAAGAACAAACAAACACTCGCCAACTTACACTGTACACTTTGAGGGTTATCAATCGGCAAATCCCACCAATGACAACAGCCATAATTACTAAGCCCGACAGGGGGGCGGCCAAAAAAACACGTGGGGTTTTTTTTTTGTGTTGCGGCGAATCGGGGTGCCCCACGCCCAGATCGACGGGCAAGGGAGAGGGAAAGGGGGGACCCTGGCAATGGGCTGGATTTCTGTGGCCCCTCAACAAAATTCCCAACAGATGTGGGGGAGAGACAGACAAGTCGAGTGTTACGGTGGTACTTGCTCGGGATGTTTTTGTGTGTTTTTTTGTTTTCTGTGTGGCATGTTGATGGGTAGATGGTTGCAGGTTTACATGGTTGGTTGGCTGTGGTTTTGCAGTGAATGCTGGATGCTGGATGGGAGGCAGCTGGGGAATCACTTGTGAGAAGAATTATGCCATGATAAGAGGCAAAATGAACAGTACATGTACCTACATACACGGGATTTAATCCCCAGAGAGACATACACAAGTACAGGTACCTTATACATCAGGTAGCAAGAAAATTGCCTCGCCGCCTGTGTTTGCCTGTCTGTACTCGAACCGAGTTCTACGGCCCAATGGAACATGGCAGCGAGTCGGGAAGAGAGAGAAGAAAAACAAAAACAATAACCTGCTCATGAACGAACCTGCTCATCTCTCTCCCTCCCTGCTCCATGCAAAGAGCCATCAACATATTTGCCCTCTTTTTTTTTTTTTTTTTTTTTGTTGGACTCAATGATCTGATCTCGTTGCGTGACACCAAGAATGACACCAGACGGCACTGTGAGATGCCGAAGCGGGCCAGGGCGGGCAGCAGCCATGAGGAGAGACGTTGAACAGCGGAGAGCGGGAGGGGGGGTGAATACGCTCGAGATTTCACATGTTCCGAGGCTTGGGATTTTTTTTTTTTTTTTTTTTTTTTTTTTTTTTTAAGCGTTTTACAGGGACGAAGGGAAAAGCTGGGGTGTGGTAGAGTACAGTAAGCCTAATGTGATGCGGTGCGAACTCTTTGCATGAAGCACGCTGGGATCGGGGAGAGCAGCAGTTCTCAGCATCGAGTATTAGACGGGATTACCTACTAACTATAGTTGGTATGAGTACAGTAACTACAGTAACTGCATGGAGCAGCAGCCATGACACGCGAATCGGGCGTAGAGCCAGTAGCATTGAGTCGATTTTACTCCAGCAAAGAAAGCACACCATCAACTTTGGCGCCCTCCAGCCCAGAAATCGAAACTCGGCTTCACATGTTTCTTGCCGCTATCTGAGCTGCGTTCTTGGTTGATGATCGCCCATCTTGTTTTAGGCTCCTTCAGCCCAGTCCCCAGCCGAGCCCAGCCCCCCGGCACGTCCGCACCCCTCATGCAGGGATTTTGTTCGCTTTTTTTTTTTCTGTCTTTGCTCTTGCTTTTGCCTTTGCGGCGAACGGCGGCGCACTACGTGGTCTCTTCGGGAGCGAGTGTGTAGCAATATTGGCGTAGATACAGTAGATCCGTGTGGGCATTGGGTTTATCTCCGTGCGGAGGATCTGGGGGGGTTCGTGTCTGTGTATCAGGCTATGCGGGAGGGAATACGATGTAGCTACAGCACGACGCCTCTACTGGACCCGTGCATTACAGATGTGCCCTGTTGAAAAAGACGACGTGAGCATACAATACAATGAATGCAGCTGTCTCTTTGGGAGGGACTTCTTTTGAGTCAGCCAAGAGCGCCATGTTGAGAGGTGAATCGGACATGGCTTATCTTAGTCGCCCGGACAGATTCTTTTTTTTTTTTCATGTGACGGTAACGGCGACGCCGCCAGAGATGCTTGCACGAATAATGTCTTATGGCAAAAAAAAGGCTACAATGCGGTAAAAAAAAAAAAAAGTGATGCGACACGTCTATCAGCAGAGCCGAGTGCTTGGGTTTCACGGTGGCATGTCTTTTTTTTTTTTAATTCCCTGTTTCGTCGGCAGAACAAGATACGGAGAAGAGAGGAGTGCATGTACTCGTACCGCTACCAGCCAAACCAGGGACATCCATCTGTCCAGGGTCCAGTTATATTCCTTTTGGGCCCAGATCTGGCGTTAAGCTCGCCTCCAATTGGCACAGATTTTTCATCTCCTCTTTAATTTTTTTCCCCAGGGGCTCAATGTCAATCAGGGTCTCTTTTTGCTGTGCCTGTTTTGAAAACACGAAACGACTCAATCGAAGAGGAAAAGGCCGAAAAATAGCAGCAGAGTAGAACAAGAAGAACATGAACATGCAGTGCAAAGATAGAATTGAACCAAATCCATCCAATGGACATTGATACCTGTACTATTAGTACTAAGGTAGTAGTACCTGTACATGCCTACATGTCCCCAGTACGAGTGCCTGTCATCTTTTGGCCCCAAAAGCCCCACGCCCTGGCGGTTCTGGAGCCCTTTTTTTTTTCTCCTGCTCCTCCTCCCGCCCCAACAAAAATTCATCTCCCAGCTGCCATGCCATTGCATCTGCTTCTGCATGTACCGGGCTAGTGGGGGTGGCCGGCAAAGTCACTGTCGCGGTGGTTTTTGCGTGGGCTGGACTTGGGCTTGAGCCTGGGCTTGGGCTTGGGCTGCTGCTGCTGTGAGTGTGTGTGAGTGTGAGTGACTTGGGCTCTTTTTCTTCTTCTTTTTTTCTTCTTCTTTTTTTCGTTAATCCCGACTTGCCTTGCATTCCTCGTTTGGCCCTTGAAGCGAGCCTATCCAATCACTTCCGGATCGGTTGCAGGTCCCCTATCCATCCATCTATCCATCCATTCTCCTCGTTTGCCCCTCGCCTCTGCCTCTGCCTCTGCCTCCCCAGGACAGAACAAAAACCCGAGGCCACCCCCCCTAGTTCGCCATCTTCTCCCGTTCAACCACACGCCTGTCCCATCTTATCTGATAGCGAGCTGTGCTCTCATCACTTTTTCTTTTTATTTCTTCTTCTTCTTCTTCATCCTCTTTCTTCCCCTCAACTCCTCCTCGCTGCTTCGAGTCTCTGAGAGATCTTGAGCAACTTGTCATAAGAGAGCATCGCCATGGCTTCAACCGCTGTGCCCCTGCCTGTAAAGGCCTCTCTCCGGCGCAACATGACCGACTCGACCGAGTCCTCTGCTGCCGTGTCCCCCATGGACTCCCCCAGACCGTCGGCTTCGTCCACGTCTCTGTCGTCCCTGTCCTCGGTCGACGTTGCCGGTGTCAAGGCCGCCGACTACGGCCGCCTGGTCGACACCTACGGCAACGAGTTCAAGGTGCCCGACTTCACCATCAAGGACATCCGCGACGCCATCCCCAAGCACTGCTTCAAGCGCTCCGCCCTCAAGGGATACTCGTACATCATCCGCGACATCGTCTGCCTGGCCACCACCTTCTACGTCTTCCACAACTACGTGACCCCTGACAACATCCCCTCAACCCCCGTCCGCGGTGCTCTCTGGGCCGTCTACACCATCCTGCAGGGCCTCTTCGGCACCGGCCTCTGGGTCATTGCCCACGAGTGCGGCCACGGCGCCTTCTCCGACTCCAGCCTCGTCAACAACGTCACCGGCTGGTTCCTCCACTCCGCCCTGCTGGTCCCCTACTTCAGCTGGAAAATCTCCCACCACAAGCACCACGCCTCCACCGGCAACATGGAGCGCGACATGGTCTTCCTCCCCCGCACTCGCGAGCAGCACGCCACTCGCATCGGCAAGATGGTCCACGAGCTGTCCGAGCTGACCGAGGAGACGCCCGCCTACACTCTCTTCATGCTGGTCATGCAGCAGCTCGTCGGCTGGCCCAACTACCTGCTCACCAACATCACCGGCCACAACTTCCACGAGCGCCAGCGCGAGGGCCGTGGCAAGGGCAAGCACAACGGCATCGGCGGCGGCGTCAACCACTTCGACCCGTCCAGCCCCCTGTACGAGGCCAAGGACGCCAAGTACATCCTCATCAGCGACGTTGGCCTGATCATCGCCTTCAGCGCCCTCTACTACCTCGGCAACACCTTTGGCTGGCTCAACTTGGCCATCTGGTACGGCGTCCCGTACCTCTGGGTCAACCACTGGCTCGGTGAGTTGTCGCATCTTTTTCCATGTCTGAAACGGTGGCAAGAAATACTGACCTCTCTCGTCTCTCCCGCAGTTGCCATCACCTTCCTGCAGCACACCGACCCCTCGCTGCCTCACTACACTGCCGAGGAGTGGAACTTTGTCCGTGGCGCTGCCGCCACCATCGATCGTGAGATGGGCTTCATCGGCCGTCACCTGCTGCACGGCATCATCGAGACCCACGTCCTGCACCACTACGTGGCCACGATCCCCTTTTACAACGCCGACGAGGCCACCGATGCCATCCGCCCCGTCATGGGCGAGCACTACCGCTCCGACGTCAAGGACGGCGCCATTGGCTTCATCCGTGCCATGTGGACCAGCGCTCGCATGTGCCACTGGGTCGAGCCCAGCGCCGAGGCCAAGGGCCCTGGAAAGGGCGTCTTGTTCTTCCGCAACCGCAACGGTCTGGGAACCAAGCCCACGGCCATGCCCAAGCCCGAGTAAGATTTGGGCGGCATGAAGAGTAAAAGAGAGTGTTAGAATCTTGCGTGTTTGCGATTGTGCGTGCGAATGGTCAACTGCAGCAAAAGGTAGATTTTTTTTTTTTTGTTTCTTATGGCTGGCTTAAAATGATTTCTTTTTTATCGGCCCAATGGAAAACCACGCGTCGCGGAGCTCGATGTGTCGCGCGAGCCATCATCTCTGCGGAGAGTCCTGAGACTTGGTCAAGCCAGTCAGATATGAAAAAGGAAAAGAAAAGAGATGATAGAGAGCTAGATGTACATGAAAGGATACCAATAGAGACAACCTACAAGCCACTTTTATTTCGTCTCTTGTGTTCGAATCTTGTCGTATTGCTGTAGCTGTTCCTGTCATGACTGAGGATATGTGTCCAGCGACCGACTGGAATGTAGATTTGAGATATGAAGACACGCGAGGTCCGTTGACGATGCGGGGATGCCGTGCTTTTAGGATCTGACCCCACAGTCGCTGTGCCGGGTCCGGTCATGCCGGCAATTTTTTGGGTGGTGATTCGGTGATGATGTGGCTGTGCGTGATTCGACATGGGTTTGTCGATCGAGTTGGGGTTTATGACTGGTGGATGATGTAGGGTGTTTGAGCGCATGTGTTGTGTATAGAGCATGCGATGGTAAAGTCTTTGTGTGTGTGTACACCAGTTGAGGTGATTTCTGGATAAATTCGAGAGTGTGTAAATGGGATCGTGAGGTTGAGATTAACTGACTAGGATGCAAGAATGTCGTGTGTTTAAAGGTGTCGTCGAGGTGCAATGTAGGGATGTAGTTTGCAGATCAAGGTTATTTTTTTTAGCTGCAAAGTTTATTGCCCGGGCCGCTTCATTTCTTTTTTTCTCTTTGCATTCCATCCTATTGTGTGATTTGATGGAGGTTATAGAGGTTCTCTTCTCTGACCATTGCGTTTTGGTATGAGCAATCATGCTCTCCTCGTGTGTCGCCTTGATACCTGCCTACAGAAAGAGTGACAGGTGATGAGTTGCGTTTGTAACAGAAGGCGGCGGCCCCTTCAATGGTCTTCAACTTGATAGCTATTATCAAGATGGAGGTTCGTCGAGTAAAGACTCTGCTGGGGGCTTACATGGATGACTACGCAGATCCAGAGTATGTATATGCGGCCAGCCAAGTATCTGAGGCGATTCAGGAGCTCATCATAGAACAACGTCTTCCAAACCACTGCATTCGCATTCAAATTGAAATGTGTCAACTCAAGCACGTTGCTCCTACTGACTCTTGCTCTTTATCCTCCCAACAACAATCGCCGCCTTCAACACCCGCGTCCGATCAAACCACTCATATATCCTCCCCACCATCGTATACCCCGACAACGAGATACCGTACGGACTCAAAGCAGCATCTTGCCTCCTCAAGTGGCCCGCCAACCCGCCAAAAACATGATCTGAAATGTCCCGAATCTCAACGCACGCCCTGTCGTAGCCACACTCGACAAGCTGATCCCGGTACTGCTCCTCGGTCAAAAACGTGCGCCAAGGACACAGCAGGATAAACCCCAGTGTTCTAACGGCCAGGGTTTGCCACGTAGACGCCGCGTCGCCGAGGATCAAGTCAAAAGCCATGACGTTTGCGTTGAGCGTCTGAGAAGCACGCCTGAAGATGGGCCTCCTCGACGGCGAAAAGTGATACAGGCAGTCCAAGCCCATGAGCCAGCGCTCACGAAAAGTCTCGTCGGCCAACCCGTCGACGGAGGCGCACACGGCGCTGCTCCAGGACTCGGGCTTGGCCGCGTCTGCCTGGAACAGCTTGAAGGAGCTTGGGGGGAGTCCGAGTGCGCTGCCGTCTCCTTCTTGGATGGCGAGTGCGGCGTCGAGTCGTTGCTGGGCTGCTTGGAGCTGCGCGGCGTTCAAGGTGAGTCCGACGTAGCGAAACCGAGGCCGGGATGAAGCCTGGATAAGCTCGGCGAGGGCGACGGTCTGGTCGCCACATCCGAAGCCGACGTCTAGGACGGCGACTGAGTGGTGCGATTTCGCGGCGGAGGTGAGGCCCGCGGCTTGTAAGAGCTTGTCGAGCATGGTGCGCGCAGCCTCGTCAAAGTGGTGGATGGGTTTGCCGTCATCTCGAGTCCTTGGCAGATTGAATGTCAGGAATTAGCTTTTCAAGGGATTCATGTTGGTCTATGAAGGGAAATCAATAAATATTCACCAGAAGCCCAGGTTCATCCACATGGATGGGAGTGGCGTCCTCACGTTGAGTTTCCAGTGACCCAGGCCGTAAATGTCGGCGGTGCGAGTGAAGGAAAAGGCCGCGAGGGCCAGCAGGACAATAATGGTCAGACATCCGGCGATGAAACCAACGATGAAGTCGCTGGCGGAGGACGATGGCCAGGACATTTGAGCGGCTTAGACGGTTGAGATGTTGATTGCATGAGTCTGTACAGACTTGAAAACTTGCAGTGCTACAGCCTGGTATTATAGGGAGTTTGGCGGGGTCAGGCGCATGGGATATTACAACTACAACGGCCGCGTAGCTGCAAGGTATTTTGACTTTTGATTCTTCCCGTCTCACGACTTGGACAGTTGAAGCATCCAATGAGCAGCTAAACTCAATCACCATCACAGGAGTTGTGACTTGTCATCCTGCAGCCACCGCACTAGAAGCCTTCGAATCAAGCCACCCGCCGCGATGCAAAGGATGTCTCGAATCTTGAATCATCACCTCGCTCTCACTCTATTTTTGACTACCTAGACATTTAGATTCAAGCTCCGGCTCCAGTGGGTTTCACACAGCACGTGCCAACTCCATTTTACCTCTTTAGTAGCCCGTACGACAAAATAAACAACAAGAGGCAAAAAATAAAAGAAAAATTAGTGTCTCAAGGGTCGGCCTTGTGCGGTCCGGCGGGGAGTCTGAAACGCCCTGGCCGGCCCAATCAGATGAGGCGGTTTGCAGCTTTTTGTTGGGGGTCCATCCCATGCAAATGCCCGTTAATTTTCTGCCGAGATGCTGCGATTCTTTGTAAATACTGCAGCCAAGCGCATGCATGTGAATCCGGCTCGTTCGTGCTTACCTCATATTCGGGTTTACATCTGCGGGTGCTGTTTTTTTGATATTACGAGACAAACGACCTCATGTCGTGTGCATGTACATATACCTTCTAACGCATCTAGTAGACGATAGCCAGCTGGGTAGCCGTTCCGACTTCATCTCGCCTGGATCAGAGGAAGAGCCCATCATCGAAAAAGACAAGAGACAAAGGTGTAACCAAGACATGCAGCGGCGGCAGACAAACGGCGAGAGCAAGTCTCGAGTCGCCATCGTCGGCACTGGACTGGCGGGCCTGACGACGGCGTATCTGCTGCACAACGACAAGCACAGGCGCTACGAGGTGACGCTCTTTGAACAGGTGAGTGGTGATGTTTAACGGTCTTGAGCTGTCCATCTCATCTCATCACAATGTCAGGCTCCCAGGTTCTCGCTCGATGCCGCCTCCGTCACCGTCAAGAATGACAAGACGGGCGCCCTCGAGCGCATCGACATCCCCCCTCGCAGCTTCTGCAGAGGCTACTATGGCAACCTGTGCCGCATGTACGACCATCTCGGCGTGCCCTTTCAGCGAGTCCAGCTCGTCTGGGTCTTTGCCAAAGTCTCCGCCGCCACGCAGACCCAGATCCCCAGCCGGGACGCCGCCGAGACGATGCCCGGCAGCTACTTTGTCTACGGCAAGCGGCTGCACGAGGCGCTGCTCGTCTCGCCGCATTTCTGGCGCGGGTCGCTGCAAAACATCCTGCAGACGTTTTACCTGGCCGTTTGCCACATCTGGTTCTTTGCTGCTTGTTTCTTGCTGAGGCCGCTGACGATTAAGCCCGAGGCGTATCTGGATGTGAAGTCGGGCTCCAAGGATGTTGCCAGTTGCGAGTCGTTCCGGCAGTACCTCGATCGAGTCCGGCTGCCGCAGAACTACGTGCTGTATTACCTGCTGCCTGTGCTGAGCATCATCTGCAGCTGTTCTCACGCCGAGATGCTGGATTTCCCGGCCAGTGATGTGACGGAATTCATGAAGGGGTCGTTTTTGCGAAAGACGTATGTTGCCAGCGGCGGAATCAACCGAGTTCAGGCGACACTGGCTGAAGGAATCGAAGACGTCCGGCTGGAAACCAGAGTTACAAAGGTGGACCGAGTCGATGGAGGAGTCTTGATCCGCCATGAAGGCACACAAGACGCCACACGCTCTACTTGCGAGGAGACATTTGATCACGTAGTGCTCGCCGTGTCGCCAAATGTGGCAGCCGCCATCTTTAACCCGTCCAAGCCCATGCTGAGCGTCATCCCCACGGTTCCCGTCACAAGCACAGTCGTTGCTCCTCCGTCTTCGGGATTGTCTATTGTGCAGGAGCAGACTCATATCCCGTCTGGACAGTGCTCATACCGCCGCGGCGACGCTCAAATCATGGCCTTTAGGACGACCTTTTCCGAGAGCGTCGTCCAGACCGAGTCATTGCACTATCTGTCTGACGGACTCGTCGTCAGGACGAGCCCTGTTGGAGATGCGCCCGAGTTGAAGGGCGCGCTGGACACGTCGAGGTTTACGCGGACGCTGCGCACCACGGAAAGCAGAGCCATGGTGCAGAGAGTCATGGGGACGGGCAAATCGGATCCTGCAGAGACGGGGGTGTGGGTGAATGGAAGGGATAACGTGTGGATTGTGGGATCTTGGTGCTGGGACGGCATGGTGCTGCTGGAGGGATGTATCATGTCGGCAATGAGGGTGGCACGAGATCTTGGCGTGGCTGTCCCGTGGCAGCAGTAGATGTTTCTCTCTTCGGTTTGTTGTTGGCTGTTTGTACCTGTTTGCATGGAGATACCTCTGAGTTTTTGCTGTTCAACCTTGTTGATGGAAATGGAGTGAGCGGACTGACGATCTGAAGCGTTTTTGTTGTGCTCTTGTTATTCCAGATCAGTTCCGTCATGTTTTATACGACCTCTTGTGCAAGGTGTCTTTATAGTTGCCCAAGTCGGACTTGAAGAATGCATTGCTGGTGATGTTGTTGTACCGCTATGAATGCTTTCAATGTTGAGCAGCTCAACCATCTTCAACACCGTCTCCAACTGTGAACCATGTTTCTGCTCACTGGATACTACATATCATGTCAAGATACTAATTGAGACGGATCATGGCGGTGATCACACTTTGCACCACTATTCGAGACCTATCACTTAATCATATAACCCGATCTCAGCTTAGGATTCTGCTAGCTTCAACAAGCGTCTGCGAATTACACCTTTATGAGGGAAGCTGGGACAAATTACACTTGTGTTTCAATCTTGTGAATCCAATATCGCCAATTGCGCCAATATCTGTCTTGCTGATTAAGTGTGTCTCTCTTACCCTGATAGTGAGGGAACAACAGTAGTGAAACCATTCTTCTAATCACATTATAATTCCAAGTTTAATAGATTCGAGGTGATGCTATATATGTTACAAACCGTCTTCATATGCAACCTCCACAGTTTGAATCTGCAGTATCACGAAGTATATACCCTCTCAAAGAGTACAAAATGAGCCCAGCGCGGCCAGCAAGCAGATCACATCATTCGTATCGCCGAGGCCAACGGCCGAAGTGATGACTCGGCATAATAGTTCCCTCGATGGCGGTGAATTGAGTTTATGTTGGCTGCCGCCTTTTTACATTTGTTGTGGAATGGCCGAGTGGCTGGTATGAGGAGGAATGCATGTATGTAGTTGGGTGAACAGTCTCGGCTCAGATACTCGGAATAATGGCCCAAGGCGAAAAAAACATATAACACGTCAGTGGTAACACATACTGTCTATTCTAGAGTGTTGAAACCAATTATTTTCCCAATTTCGATGGATCTAGGGTAGGTAAGTATGCAGCTTGTCGCCAAGATGTTCCAGCCTTGATACCGGCACATCTTCGGATACCACAACCGAACACAAAAATAAAACAAACCAGCGGCAAAATAGGTGGCGTCTTGCTCCGTCCCTTCCCTCAGGCACAGCCCCCCCTTGTCTTGTCTTTTTCCAATGGAATCCTTTTTAGCTGCCAAGCTGCGTCAAAATCCCTTGAAAAGCAGCATTTGCTGTTTTCTGCCCGCCTTTGCCAAGCCCCCACCGCCTCGCATTGGTAGGTACATGCAGTTCGTACAGTAGCGCCTTGGTGATGGGTAACCATGACGCCTTTGACTTTTTCTTGGGGCTTCGGAGGGATTACAGTAGTACAAGTCACGGCTCAGCTCAGCTCATGCACCAACTACTACTTGATTGACTGATGTCGGCATTAGATTAGGCAGACATGGGGATACATGGGTGATGGGGGGATCCATTGCTCTGCGTCAAAGTTCCGCCCGCATAAAGAGGCTCAGACTCGGGCTCACGATACAGCAGCAAACAATGGAGAACAAAGGCGGAAGAAGAGAGAGAGGGGGCGCTGTAAAACGGATCGACGGAGCAACGGTAGGTACATACATGCACTCATGCAAACGCAACGCAACATTCTCGTGTGGAGCAAGCAGAAAAGAGCCAAGAAGCCATCAGCCGTTTCGACGGACTTTGTCACAGCCTTTTTCTTTTTTCTTTTTTTCTCTTCTTCTTTAGGCTTGGCGACATCAGTCCATCCCCCGATGATTTGCTCCTTGGCCCGCCACCCGGTGCGCGGAAATCATGATTTGCGGCCGGTGCTACGTAATTCTGTAACCACAACGTTCTGGGCGGCCTCGAGCTAGCCTTTTTTTTCTTTCTTTTTGCCCATTTTCTCTCTTTTCTTCTTCTTTTTCTTTACGGATACTCTTTTTACTCCTGGCCCGACTATGTGGGCGGGCAAGGCGGGGTGGAGATCATTTCTATGTAACGGTGTGTGTGATGGCTGGATCGTCATGAGGCAAATCGGGCAATGCGATGCGATTGCGATTGCGATTGCGATGAATTACGGCGTAAGCATGACAATAGCACCATGATATGTGAATGGCTTCAGCACATGCTAAGCAGGCTGCAAAGGCCACGCACTGGTCATATTACGGTGGCACTTGAAGCACAAACGTACGAGTACAAGGTGGATATTCTTGGTATTCTCTATCATTACAACTGTGCTGCGGGTTTGTCTGTCCCCCCGCTTTCCGCTATAGGATAGAATGCTTCATGATCCCTATAGATTTCCCAATCCAATGACGCCGAGCTGGTAGCCAAAAGCCGAACATGTATACCTCCCCCATGGTGTGCCATCCCGTGCCGTTTCGTATTCGTTGGTCCTCCCGAGAACCGCTGAGGGAAAAAAAAAAGACAAAATAAACTGTAAACTGCCAAAAAAAAAAAGACAATCGTCCAAAATCGAGCGGGCAAAGCATCGCCGGCGTATTCCTGTGCGCCCCCCTCATCGCATGCCCATGGTGTAAGTCGAACAAAGAAATAGTTGACAAGAAAAAAACACTAAGCGGGTATCTTTCTCTAAGAAAGGGTTAAGTAATGCCGAGTACTACTGGTGGAAATAGTAGTAGAATTAAGTGTAAAAAAACGCGAGTAGGTTGATGAATGCGGAGCGGATTTTTAGAGACAGTGTGGCGGAGAATGCGAGGGAGAGAAAGCTAAAGTGAAGTGACAGGCGGGGTATGTAATGATGCCCGTCACTTTTTCCAACCAAGATGTGCTCGTAAGCAGGTTGTCGCTTTACACCATGGATTGGCTGATGCTGGGCTTCCTCCCCCTCGTCGGTGACCAGCTGCTCCGGGAGGCCACGCGGCCAAAGGGGAAGAGGCGGCATCTTCGGCGATACGACCGCTTCGACGTGGTGTAAAAGTAGGCGCAGAGAAAGAAGACGGTCAGGGCCACAAACAGCAGGCCCAGGTAGAACGTATAGTGCTCGCCAATGGTCAGGAACAGGGCGGCGTCCCAGCCGTGCCAGCTGCTGGCGCCGCCGTGGACAAAGATGGGCGTCGTGACCTTGCCCCGGAGCATGTGAGGCGCCATATCGCCGTGCTCGTCGGACAGGATGTAGACGGGGCGGCTCAGGCGGCCGGCCATGAGGTGGCGGACGTACGACATCCACTGGTTGGAGTAGAACATGCAGCCGGTGCTGAGCATGTTCTCGACGTACGGGATGCGCATCGGCAGCGCCCAGTGCAGGTCGTGGCTGGGCACGTTCTCCAGCAGCTGCGTCAGGAACGGGTGGCCGGGCTCGGTCGCGATAAAGGCATTGTTGACGCCGGCCGGGTGGGCGCCGGGAGAGACGTACGGCAGGCGGACAATGGGCGTCGAGTCGAGAGGCACGCGACAGGTGACGTCGAGGTCGACGTAGATGCCGCCCGAGTGGTGCAGCAGGGCATAGCGCAGGATGTTGGCGCGCTGGATGTTTTGGGCGTAGCCGGCGTAGTGAGGCAGGATGTCGGGGTAGAACTCGGCGATGAAGGCCGTGGCATTGACGTCGGTCCACAGCTGGTGCTGCCAGCCGGGGTGCATCTCGGTGCAGCTGGCGATGGCGGCCTGGTACTTGGAGACGCTGGCGTTGCCCAGGGCGATCTGGTGGATGATTTTGGGCACGACGACGGGGCCGAGAGACGAATACTCGGATCCAGACCCGGGCTCGGTGGACGAGGCGTTGTCCGGGTGTCGATACAGGATGTCGGGGTGGTTATGCAGCAGCGGGTAGAAGGTGCTGTACGTCAGCACGATTTCGCCCAGCTCGTGGATGTGCCGGCGAAACAGCACGGTGAACCAGAAGACGGCGATGGCCGTGAGGGCCACGATGTTTCGGGCTCGCATCGTGATGGCGAGACGGAGGTTTCCCAGAGACCAAGTTGGGAATCAAGAGCGGACGAGAAGATGAGAAGAGAATAGAATAGAGCAGAACAAAGTAAAGTAGATGCGGAGACAAAGAGGGAGGCAATGGCGGAGGGAAAAAAAAAGATGAGATGCAGTACGCAAGGATGAGACAAGATAGATAAGAGAAGTGAGCGGATCGCAATGCGGCAACGCAGATCCCCGACCGAGCTGAGCTTCCCTATTCCCCTTTAATCCTCGGTTCCAAGGCAAGCCAAGCCAAGCCAACTCCTTGTTTGATCCGTCTCTCCTATAGTGGCCCTCTCTATCCTTTTTTTTCTTTCTTTGTCAATCAAATCGTATACTCGTATGTAAGGATGCTTTGTTAGTGTGAGAGTGATGTGGTGATGAGATTTGGTGGCCCGCCAGGTTGTTGCAGAGCTTCGGGCCGGGCAAGCGAGGCGCAGGTCAAGAGAAATAGCATTTTCGGCGTCTTCAAAGTGCTAAGCATTTTACCTATTATAATTATAATTATGGGACTTGGCCACCACCCCCCCTTTTTTTCTGTCGTGGAATCACAGAGTTCGAACGGAACGCCTTCACACGTAATTCAGGTAGCTGGTGGCTTGTGTCCAAGACGGAAAAAAAAATGTCTGTCCATCCCTTGTTCGTGCTCCTTGCCGAACGTTGCTAGCGGGTATCGCATACCAGCGGGCCATGGGCTGTCTGGCCGCAATCGAACCCCCGACTGCAAGTACCGTCTACCTTTACCTTGCGCGCGCGCCTGGAACTGCGGCAGTCCGTAGCTCTGCGACACCTCGGACCCGGCAAATGAAAAAAAGGAAAAAGGGAAAAGAGGCGGACTCGGGGCTAGGCAAGCTTCCTTGGCGTTGGCTCACGATTTGGATGACGCTGCCCGTCAGATGCAAAAGCGCTGGAAAGGGCCTGGCGCGGCGGCTTCACGGCAGCGCCATCAAGGCCCTACTCGCTACTCCAGCCAACTGCGGCTGCAGGGTGACGGGGATAGAGACGCCGGTGATTGGGCGCGAATCCATGGGCGGATCGACCGTCGTCGTTGGCCCCTGTTCAAGTGCTGAGCCCAGCCCTGGGCAACCTTGCTTGGCGGCGCTCAAGGCTCCATGAGTTCCGGCCTGTGCTAGTACTGTACGAGTATTCTCCATTTGCCTATTCGCCAAGGAGTGCCGGAGGGAGGATGGGCCAAGGTGCTCCGATGCCCATCGATCCATCGTCTACACACTAGGTAGGTAGGCCGGGCTTCGGGGTGCCTCCTTGGCCCGATGGACGCGAATAGGGTTGGGACGGAGAGCAGCTGCCATGGCACGAGGCACGGGGGCTGGACTTTGGCCAAGTCCGACTATCACGGAGGTTCTGGTTCTGGTTCTCGTTCTGGTCCTTGAGGAAGCCACGGAGAGTTGAACAACGGGCAACAAACGAGAACGACGAGGAAAAGTACAGAAAACGGACTTGTCCGTGTCCACGACATGGTATGATTCCACTAGCACTCCGTAGTATTGCACGAGTATTAGGAGACCTTCCGCTTATATCAGCGGATCATCGGCGACAAACTTGCTACAGTCCATCGCGGTCCAGACAACAAAAATAGCCTGCTTATCTATCCGGACGTTGAAATCCAAAGTATAGCAATACAGAACACGCGGACTCCCAGATACGCGTTGAGGGATAACTTTCAACGGCCCTGAGCACGGATCCGAGGTATCCAGCCCCGATTCATTCTAGAAGAGTCCAGTCCGCGCAAAGGGCCCAGCAGGCCGGTCTGTGGGAATCAAGTTTAGAGTTGCCTCGGCCGGGCAGCTCCGCACCAAGGTGGCATCAGGCCATGTGCCTTGAACCTCATGGCCAGACCTGAATTACGGAGTCTGCGGCTCGAATCGAGAGCCAAGTCGCCGTTGATAATCAATCAATCGAAAAAGTACCGAGTACAAAATAATACAGTATCCTCGCCGTCACGTGAGCTGCTATTTGCACGGCGCTGATGAGCTAAGCTTCCCAAGAGTGCCGGGTTACGTCATTTCTAGATCGCCGAGTCCGCTGCAATTGGCGCTACGGTAACGCTACAACTCCGCGCCGGTGCTCCGTGCTATTTCCCTTACCTGTTCAATGTTCTTTTTCCCTTCGTGGCACGTGACCCCCTTCTCCCGGTGTCTTCGCTGGCCATCACAAGCAAATGCTGCAAAAAAGCTTCCTTCAAGATGCTGGTTCCTGTCGATTTACGCATTGATGTTTGCAGCTGCCGAGTCGCCCGTGACAGCAGCTGAATCTCGACGGCCTTGAAGAGCAACAAAATCCACGATGACGTCGTGCCTCAGCTGGCTGCAGGCGCCGCGGTTCAGGAGAAGCACAACCATCCTGTCCGCGCTGATTGTCACCATCGTCACCATCGTGCTGCTGGCCAATCCTGCGTCGGACCTGAAAGCCATTGGGCATTCGAAGCCGTCGTCCGAGGCGTCGGGGACCGGATACCCCCGCTGCAGCGACCGCACAGACGCCAACATCACCTGGCCGTTGGAATCATGGCGGGAGGCGGCCGAAACCAAGTTTGGCGGGCTGATGGATGACAAGTTTACGTATGTGCAGGGTTGATGTTCTGTAGCTTTGAATGTCGGATGGTGCTAATGATGAGACGTGCAGGATTGCCATGTCAACGTTTCATCGCCCGCGGGAGCTCCATCGCACCCTCAAGACTCTTCTCTCCACAAAGATACCGTCGCTGCACGAAATCGTCGTCATTTGGAACAACTTTGATGAAAAGGAGCCCGACAGCTTCGTCTCCGAGTACGGCGTCGTTGTGCGGTACCGTAAGCCAACCCGCGATAGTCTAAACGAGAAGCTTTGGCCCGATCCCAAATACAAGACCAAGGCCATTCTCCTTTCCGATGACGACGTCTACTACCGGCCCGACGATCTCGAATTTGTTTTCCAGATGTGGCGCAACTTTGGCAGGGATAGAATGACTGGCGCTCTCGCGCGCTGCGCTTCGGCTCTTCCCTCTGGCCAATGGGACTACAACTTTTGCTCCCAAAAGGAACACCATGATGTCTATGCCCTGATCTTGACCAATTTGGCATTCACGCACATTGCATTTCTCGACTATTACTTTTCCGATGACCCTGCCGCCACCAAGATCCGCAGTTATGTCGACGAGGCCTTCAACTGCGAGGACATTGGCCTCAACTTTGTTGCCTCAATGTTGACTGGCTCAGGGCCTCTTTTGGTCCGCGCGAGCGGTCAGTACGTCAACCTGGACCCTTCAGGTGGCATCAGCAGACAATCAGGCCATATGGAAGCGCGCAGCAAGTGTCTCAATGTTTTTGCCGACGCCTTTGGGTGCATGCCGCTGGTCGACGAGGTAGGACGGATAGAGCACGGGGTAAAGCACAATGTATGGTACAAATCCGTGTGGAACCGGATTTTCGGATAGACATCTGCTCGGGAAGCAGCGTATAAGATTTTCACGTAATATTAATGATAATGAAACCGATACACATGTATATGTACATGACAAACGACACGCCCCCGAGGGGGGCCTCAAATCATTAGACTAGACGAGGAACATAACGCAAAAGGCAACATGAGAGAAAACGAAAACAACAGCACCTCACCGAAGGTGTGGTATGATTTTCGACTGGAAAAAAGAAACAAGCCGCCATATCAAATTCGTCGCAATTCAATCACTTAGTCCATATCACTGTGGGCGTATATTGTTAGCGATGTCCGGTACATCACGAGGAAAAGTCATGGAGGAACAATCTCTTACAGTAAAGCCAGTGTCAAGTCTCCGTGGATCTTTGCCTTCAACTCAATCTGGATGTCTAGATTCAGGTCGAGCCGCAGCTTGAGCGGGTTCTTCCCGTCCTCCTTCTTCTGCGGCTGCTGCATCTGCTGCTGCTGCATCTGCTGCTGCTGCATCTGCTGCTGTTGATACATCTGCTGCTGCTGCTGCGGCTGATACATTTGCTGCTGCTGCTGCTGCTGGTCGCGCTGCTGGTGAGGCACCATGGACTGGCCTCTCTCGTCGTCGTCGTCTTCTACTTGGCGCTGGAAGGGGGCCCTTCTCCTCCGGCGAGACTGGGGCTTGGTCTCGGTTTGGGCCTTTTCGCGGTTACCGCTTGACCGGCGGCGGCGTTGTTCTTGCTGGGGGGGTGTCTTTGGCTCGTTGTCCTCTTGGTCGTCGGAGTTGTCTTCGCTCAGCTCGCCTACTTTGCCGTTTTGCTGTCCGTTTTGCTGTCCGTTTTGCTGTCCGTTTTGCTGCTGTTGCTCCGGCTCCGATGCGTTGTCGGAGTCGCCGCCGGCATCTTCTTCGTTGTCTTCCTGTTGCTGTTGCTGTTGAGGCTCCGGCTCTTGACGCTCGGGCTCCTGTTGCTGACGCTCGGGCTCCTGTTGCTGTTGCGGCTCTTCTCTAGTCGGGGAGCTAGTGTCCAGATCTTGGGGTTTCTGAAGATTGTTAGTTTGATATGGGCTCTTTACTGCTATGCACGGACTGTGTGCGTTGTCTGGAAAAACCAACCTCATCTGAAGACATTGTGGGTGGATTTTATAAGTCTTGTGTTATGAACAGATAGTGTATAAGTCAGGAGAGTAAAGGGCAAACAGCAAACAAGTCGGGACTTTTGTTCAGTTGGGGATTTGGGAAACGCGAGATATTGTCTTCTTGGAGTTATTCAACTCTTTCTGTATGTCGAAATGAGGCGTAGGTCCGCGACGGCTGGCTTTTGTGGCTCAAGAGCAACATTTGGATCAAGGTCCCACCTCCAGATTTGTCTTGATATTGAGTGACGCAACGGCGATGTGTCTCAATCCCCTTTGTCGAAGCTAAAAAGAAAAAACAATAAAACCTGGACAAGATAGTCCAAGGAGTTGCATAGCTTCAAGTTCTTACACTCCCCCCCTGTCATTTTGGTGGCGCCCATGACGTGCCAACTTTATGATCACGCACATCCAAAAATCTGGGAAACAAAGGGCTGTGTTAACAAGTCCCCAAGACTCACGCCATGGGCGTCAATTCATGCTTGGTGAAGTCATCGGATGGGATTATCCTGTAACTGTGACAGGGATGGAGCCTCTAGCCCCCCACAGTTACGCCGCGGGATCTCGATCGCCTCATGCAAGGCCCTCTCACGGGATATGGGGTCATATGGAACCAAGCATTATACGGGGATACAACATGGGAGACGAAACTCACACGGCCCGTCCATAATAAAACGTCATTCTACGGGAGTCCCCCGGGGATATTGTTTGTTTCATGCTGAAGCTACTCGGCCGACTTACAACAATGGTCATTGGGCTTCTTGCCATCACGGCGATTCCCACCGTCACGGGTGTGGGCCAAGCCATCAGCGCTCAGAAGAAAGCCAACGCAGCGAATAAGGAAAAGGAAAAGTTTCGCCTGACGGCAGTTGTCGAGGAAGGGGATGAAGACGAAGACTACGAGACGGATTTCTGTGTGCTGAAAGACGGAAAGGTAGGGACCACGCAGGACAGACAGGTTCCGGCTTTCCCCCCTTGGCGGCTGACGGCATGGCTGACGAAGAACCAACCAGTTGAATGTCAACATCCCGCTGGATACCGAGTTTCCTGGGTACGCCTTTTGCGGCTACTACTTCACGTACCCCAGCGAGGAGCAGCACCTGGGGTTAGTGAGCACCATCTCTGACGATCCGCCGATGCTCAACTGGATGTACATCAACAAGGACACGCACGCGGTGGAGTATGGCGGACGCAAAGATACCCTGGGCCACGTCATTGGGCCCTGGGGATGGAGCGAGGACGAGTCCTTCTTGACCGTGCAAGGCAAGGACGAGTGCTTTGTGGCGAAGCTGGAGCGAGACGACAACGGGAGGTCGCGGTGGGTGGTGTACTGGGATCCGGACAGCGAAATACTAGCCACGAGTGAGGTGGAGGAGTGCAAGCCGCTGAGGCTGAGGAGGAGGCTTTTGCTGGGCATGGACAGCAAGTATGTGAGAGACTAAGAATACTAGGACGAAATTAATGAACTAAAAAAAAAAAGTGAAAAAAAGCAAAAAGAGCCGGAGTGTGTTCCTTGATGGATAACGTGTGGAACAGGGGTTGGGCTTTGCTTCATCTCGATGAGGTGGCTGCTGAGTGTTGAAGCGTCGGGGCCGTCGTCTCGGGAAAAACGGCCGAGAGTCCCATAATAACTAGCAGGATGCTAATCCATGTTCCGTAATATGGGATAAGGGTCATGCAGGAGGGAATCAGCCACGAGCGATTGCCTCATGATGACTTCATAGGGGTAATGTAGAGGTGAGGCGTGTGTAAATGAAAAACAAATTAAGAAAGAAATGGATATGATGGAGATAATCAGGGTTGAAGATGGGAAAACTGGGCGAGGCTGACGATCGGGGGGGGGGGGGGGGGGGGGGGGGG